>NC_088329.1:10180000-10490000 GCF_036884655.1 Musa acuminata AAA Group | reverse complement strand
CAAACTCAAGCCTTTGGTCTCATAGCAGATTCATGCAAGAAGTGCTGATCAAGAAAACTACAACTGGCTGAGGACATTTCATCACAACTCAAAAGGCTTTTATTTACTGGTGATCCAACCGAACAGTAATCACATACTCCATATTGTTGAGATTTTCTAGGATTCTGAGACAAATTGTTTACATCTGTTTTAGTGGTCAACTACATTTCACACAAACACTATCTCCAGGTTTCTGAATTTTAGGCTGCAATGGTAGTGATTGAACTTGCTTTAAAAAGTTGTTGGTTGGTGTCCCCTGTCATATAATCAATGAATGTGCACAACTGCAGATATTTGAAATGGCTATGTGAGTTATATTCCCCAAGGGAATCAACAACAGTTTTAGTCTCAGATATCAACTTAGCATTATTAATTTATTACATCCTTCCATCTTCTCTCTAATCTGCAATTATTTAAGTGTCAGTTAGGACATATCCAATATTTACTGCAGAATTTGGAGCGATTTGTTAAGCTGCCACCTTTTGTTAGTAAGAGCTCATGCCTACTATGTTACCTTATTGGTTTAGCTATTACCAAATGGAAGTATCTTATGCTTTTCATCTCTAAAATCTCAAATCTTCCAATGTTTCTAATATATTTCAATTTAACCATTATCTGGATAGGGTATCTTAACAAAAGATAAACATCTGTAGCTGATGCATCTCAGAAACTAATGAATAGTACAAGTACCACAATCAGCATTGAAGCACTTCAATTGTAAATGATAAACTATCTTATGCATGTAAAACTAATTGTTTCAACTCAAACTATAAGTCGGTGAAGAAGATATTAAGAGTTGGAAGGTAAACTAACCTTGTCAACAATCACACAAACTTCTGCAAATAGATGTTCTGGTATAGCATACATTTGCAACACTGCCTGGAGAACCTGTAAGCAGAAAAGAATTCAAATCAGAGGCGGCTATGCATTCACAATTCTATATCGGAGTTCCACCTAATAATTTGAACAAGGATAAATTGAGAGCAATCATCAATGACAAACATCAGAAGACAAACAATTTCTTAAAATGATCCATGTACTACATTAGTGTTATGAAAATGACTACATAGTTAATAAAGAATATTAAAAAGATTGGGACAATTTTTTATGGGATTTCATGATCTTGATAGTAGATCAAATGGGCTTGTAAGTTGGAATACACAAATCCTGAGAACTAGAAGATCATGGAATTATATATCTCAATTCTTACAATCTAGTGATGCCTGGCAAATGGTTGTGGCATCTGAATTCTAATGCCCCCTTTGAGTAGAAAGCCATTATCTCAACAATAGAAGATGGAAGAATGATTACAGAAACAGATCTTAGCCACGTTTATAGAAAAGCATTTCAGACACTTTGCCTACTTTTAGAATCAGCACTCTTCACACAATTGGCAATGGTTTGGCTACCCATTTTGAAGGATTATTGTGCATGCACCTAAGACTGAAGGAACACTACTGCGACTATGCTTATAAACAGGTGCTGCAACTGATAAACATATTGTTATATTTATGGATGGATACATATGCATTAAAAAATAAAATATACACACATACATACATACATAAATAAATAAATAAATAAATATGTATGTATATTTTATTTTTATGTACCTATATTGATTATGTAAATTTGTACTTATAAAGCTCAACATATTTCACCTTTCAAGTTTTTTACAAATTCCAAGTCTTTCAACGTCGAATAAACTACCAACCATAAATGTAGGAAATAGGAACCGAGATACTCTTTCCAATCATATACACAGATATATAGACATGTTAAAATTAAAGAAAAGAATGATTTAAATGTACCTTTCGGCTAGAGACTCTGATTCCCACATCTGATGAAGTTATCCCAAGCCGCTCAAATAAGAGAACTATAGCATTAACAAGTTCAGCCTCAGCCTGTGACCAAAAGTAAATCTAGACAGGTTCTCAGGGAGAAAAGAAACATCAAAGATATTTCTCCAAACTATGACTGTGAAATAGAGAAAAATTTAATGACTGAAATTTACAATGTTTTATGAGAATGTTATCCATTGCATTCAACTTCTTCCCATAGATTATATCATAATACTTCGTTCACGATTTGTGCTCTCTTTTGTACTGTGTTTTTTATGCTATATATGACACTGTTACAACATTCACAACTACTAAGTTCCCAACCAAGTGTATCAGTTACATAGATGTTTACATGCCTTTGAGATCTTCAAGGGTAATATTATCCTACTCATGTTAAGGACCATCAAGTCTCCCTTTTATTATTTCTAATAAGGTTTTATACCTCTCCTTGAACCTCTAATCTTGGCTTGCCTTGTGCAACAAATCCTTTTTAAACATTCTCTGTCAATTTATCTTCAACTGAGAATATCTAGTATCCCATACATCTATCTTAACCTCCTCATCACATTGGAACTAATTTTTTGTTCAGTGTTTCTTAATTACATATATAATTCATAAAGCATAGCTGCTTTTATAACTATTTTATAAAAACAAATCTTTATGTCTATGTGAAATATGACAGTCCTTAACTGCAAGTCTCCATCTCTAGTTTAACCATTGTATTTTTTACTCATTAAAAATATGTTCAACAATATCCTATCTTTCTTAACACAATATATAAGAGAAATAAAGTTAACAATCTTTTAGTCATCTAAAATTTTAATTAATGCTAAAATCTTAGAAATCCTTTGAATATATGACAATGATGCGTTGAACCACTCATACAAGGAGAAGAAAATAGTCATGGTCTTTTCTTATGTGACCAAGATGTATAACATATAAAAAACTTACAATAAAAAACATGCAATACTACCAGTAAAATATACTGCAACAAAAGTGCAGCTGCACATACCCGAACTCTAGAAACACCTATTATATCCATATTCCACTGGTAATGTTCTCGACGTCTTCCTCTTGTCATCCGTTCATATCGCCAACATTGTCCTATGGTAAACCATTTTAATGGAAGAGAGACTGATTTGCTGAACAAAGAGGCATGTAAAATGTTAATTCTGGTGAAGGATACTACAATCACTTTTATGAACCGATATAAGTAGTCAACAACCACAAAGACTCCATAAATCATTCTGAGGTTCACAACAAGGAGGAACTGTATGTAAAAGAGAAAAGCTGGATAGATTCTCATGCATATTCAAAAAGTCTTATGCGAAAGATTACCCCTGCTTTATAAGAAGTCGTGCAAGTGAAGGGGTTATTTCAGGCCTTAAGACAACACGGCGACCCCCTTTGTCCTCAAAATTGTACAGCTGACAATGAAAGATTAATCAGTCAAATAATATACTCTTTTAAATATTTTAAACATATATGAACGTGAACAAACTCAGCAGCGAAATTTTAGGAAATGTTTAGTGTATCTACTCGGCAGTATGAAAAGAGGAGAATAAAGAAGTGCCAGGACATAAAAAGAACACAAATCCTACACTTCTTTACCTATTGTCTTAAATTAGTACATCAGAAGAAGATAGACTTCGCAAGGAATTAGTAACAGAGGGAAGTCAAAGAATATTGCTAGCGCCAAAAAGGTCTGCAGTTAACTGATGGTTGAAGTTGCGGGCACAAGTAAGATAGTGTAGGAAACGACATTATGACACTGGTCGCCACCACTCGTCAAGAAATAACCTAAAAATCGCATCTTTAGTTCCTATTGTCCAAGCACATACATCAAATTAGTATGCACATACCTGTTGGGTGATCTCCTCCCCAGCTTTCCTAATGAAAAGAGCCTCAGACTCGAGGACCGGGAAATCAACCTCCTCGAAAGATAGAATCCGAGACACCTGACAGGTATACATCAACCACGAATAACATCGAACACTTGGAGTGCAGAACACCAACACGATGATAGCCATATAACCGTTCACCAGACTCTTACCTCCCTGAACTGTTGGAAGAGCCAGTTCCGAAGCCTCATGTCCTCCGGAGGGAAATCCCTCGTTCCCCTTGGAGGGTTAACATCAATGAGCTGTTGCGTCTCCCTCCCGGAACCAGGCGGCGGCGGGACGCCTGGCGGCTCCGCAACCTCATCGATGTCGTCTGAATGAGGAGCGGATGAGATTGACGGAGCAGGTCGGTGAACGTAGGACAACGAGGATGGGAGGGCTCACCTCGAGATGCAGTGGAGGAGGAGGAGGAGGAGGGCAAGGACGAGGAACATTGAACGGAGGCGGCGGAGAAGAAAAGGCGGCGGCGCAGGCGAGGGGAGAATGGTATGAATGAAAGATGGAGGCGGGGACGGAGGAAGAGGAGGTGGTGTTGTAGAACCGGGAAGGCGGACATCGGGAGGGGAATCTCGAGTTCTCTCTCCCGCAGAGGAGGGGTCGGGAGCGAGGGCGAGGCTTCAACCGGTCCGGGGTTTCTTCTGATATGCCTAACGGGGGAGCGGATAGCGATACGTGGCAGTTCATCAACCGATATAGATAAAGATCCCTGATTGGTGCGCTACGCCGTATCAGTTGTCGACCGAGAATTGTATAACAAAGGAAGACACCCGGCCATCCGTACACCAAAGTCGGCGCATCCACACCGCTCATCGTATTCTCGTGGGAATCTCAACGATGACCCTCAGGATTCCGTGCTCGGATCATGCAACGGTCACGACGTGATTGGACGGTGATCCTGCGCTCGATAAGATGATCCGGGTCCTCTAAAGATGGGATTGATGCGATTATGACGATCTGAAATATATAATGGAAAAAGAACACACATCGCCCTACGTCATACATGACTTGAATGGATCTATGACGATTCAGCATGGGTAATAAATCGAAGATATCAATTGGTCATTTGAAATGATAGGATGGGTGATTGGAGTTTTGACATAAGATAAACATTGTTTTGTAGATTTAATGTTTAACTTGGTTTTGATGAATTTGTACACTACTCATGGTCGAGAAATGTGTTGTGTGCTTTGTTTGATGTTAATGATGTCTCGTGGGACGAGAGAGAGGGCATCGGCTGCAGCCATGGGTAAGATAGGCGTTACAAATGTTTTGACCCGCTTCTCATTTCATGATCTCCTGCATGAATCATCAACGTGTGCATTGGTTTTCGCCACAGAAGAAGCGGAGGAGGAAGAGACCGGCAATGCAGCAGCAGCAGCAGGAGGTGGAGAGGCAGCAGAGATGGAAGAGGACGACGACGTCGGCAGCACCACCGTCGTGGTGAAGCTCATCATATTCATCATAGCACATGAAGGGCTTTCAAACGATTCTAATATTTCCTGGTGTTACAACATCAATAAATACATTTCTTGTATCCATGAAATCATTCGGGTGATTCCTATTGTTATGGTAAATAACTTTTTTAGTCGTGACCTCGGGGTCGACGCGGCTGGTTCAGGGGTCCGAATTGTCACGAACGGTCGTCGCGCACCCGCAACAACTTCGTTCAACGAACCGTTCGTCGCTCACACCCGCATGTACAGCTGCTTGACAGCATGTTTTCTCATGGTTTTGGGTCATTTTGCTTGTAAATATGTAAGTTCGAACAAGCTGCAGCGTTGCAAAGCGACCGCTCACCGAACCGAGCAAAACAACCCCAAAACAGCCCAAAACAGCTCCGTTTTCGCGTGCCGCGGGAGGTGAGCGGAGAGCTGCCTCCGCTCACCAAAATGTCAGCCATCTCAGACCCCAGGAACCCCCCGGGTGGCACAGGGCTAGATGGGGCTTCGGTTATATACCGGGCGTTGAACACTCTTTCGCAAGTTCGCACGTGACCTTTACGGGAACTTGGTTTTGCGCCCGGGACCAGGTGAGCGGCTGTTTGTGGGCTTGCAGCTGTTCGTTCATCCTTGAAAGCCTTGTTTTTCTCCCTCTCCCTCTTTTCTCTTGTGCACACAAGGTGTTCGTCGAATTGCTTGTAAAGCTTCCCTTTTCGTGAGACTTCGGGACTAGTCCGTTGCTCGTTCTTTCGAACTAACTTCTTTCTCTTTTACAGGTCCTTCGGGACCTGCGAGAGGTTACAAAGTGGGCTGATCCTTGCGGAGCAAGATCGCAAGGGCGAAGCGCGACTTAGGCAACGCAAGCTAAGTTCGCGTCTTTGCTACAAGGGTGACTCGCGACTTAGGCAACGTAAGCTAAGTTCGCGTCTTCGGCCGCGAGGGTGTCGCACGCCTTAGGCAATTCCAGGTAAGGTCGTGACATTGTGGTATCAGAGTGGGCAAGCTCTTCGATCGAACAGCGAACGAACTTCGCAACTTCGCCATGGCAAAGCATCGTGGCGAATCAAGCAAGACGGGGCAAGCCGGAACCTTGCCCCAAGCAGCCGCAGGTGGGTTGCTTGTGCACACTCTCTCTCATGCTGTTGGAGCCACTCACGAGGATCGCGGTAGCGAACAGGATGAGCGAGAAGTTGGCAACTCTCCGCGAGCGGAGGAAGCGCAATCTAGTGCGCTAACTGGGAAAAAGAGTCATAAGGAGAGACTCACGACGGCGGAAACCCGCCTGGATGTTCTGGAAGTGAGCATGGAGGAACTCTACCATGGCCAACAAAGACTTGTTGGGGTAGAGAGCTCGCAAGAGGAAGCGGAGTCCAGGATTGACAAGGTCGAGGCCCTAGTCGACCGACTGTCTGATGACACCAAGGACTCCGTGCAGCACTTACAGGATGTTGTGGCGGAACTCACGGCAAAGGTGGCTATGCTCACAAGAACGCTAAATGCGGGAGGAGGCAACACCCGCGTTGCACCGCGACAAAACTTGAGGGCACCTGAGCCCCATGGATACCGAGGGGCTAGAGATGCCAAGGAGCTCGAGAACTTTCTGTTCGACATGGAGCAATACTTCCGAGCTACGAGGCCCGATTCTGAAGATACCAAAGTTTCTATAGCAACAATGTATCTGAACGGAGATGCGAAACTTTGGTGGCGAACTCGTTGGGAGGAGATCCAACAAGGTCGGTGTCGAGTCGACACATGGGAAGACTTGAAGCGGGAGTTGAGAACTCAGTTCCTACCGGAGAATACAGAGTTCGTCGCAAGAAGGAAGTTGAGACAACTCCGCCAAAGTACCACCATCTGAGACTACGTGAAGCAATTTTCTGCACTAATGCTGGACATACAGGACATGTCCGAGAAGGACAAGTTGTTCAGCTTCCTTGATGGTTTGAAACCATGGGCTCAACAGGAGCTAAATCGAAGGAATGTTACCGATGTGGTCGGGGCAATTGCAGCTGCAGAAAGGCTCACCGACTTTGTTTCCTCGAAAGACCCAGCAAGAAGGAAACAATCTTCAGGCAATCACCCTCCAAAACATTCTCGAGGGAAGGAGCTCGGGGGCGAACAGAAGAAGAAGAGCTCCCACAAAGGGCCGAACCCGAAAGGCAAGGCCTCAAAACCTGGAGGATGCTTCTTGTGCGGAGGACCGCACATGGTAAGGGAGTGCCCACAGAAACAGGCACTCAATGCCTTGACGGCTTCCATCCACCCTCCCCGATCGGACAAGGGCAAAGCTGTTGCTCTTAGTTCGAGCAGTTTAGAATCCAGCAGCGACGATGAGGAGTCGCAAGGACCCCGAATGGGAGCAATGCGTTTGTTGAACGCTATGCGGGGTCAAGTGGGGGAGAACATGAAGACGAAGGCACAAAAAGCAGGAAGTAGCGAGCTGATGTATATGGACATCAAGCTAAATGGCCAAACGACCCGTGCAATGGTGGATACGGGCGCTACCCATAATTTCATAGCCGATCGCGAAGCACAGCGACTTGGGTTGACCTTAGAGAAGAGCCCAAGCTAAATGAAGGCGGTGAACTCGGAGGCCAGGCGAATCTCTGGGTTGGCGAAGGGTGTTCCTATCAAAATCGGGACTTGGAGCGGAAACACCAACATGATGGCCGTGCCACTGGACGACTTCCAAGTGATTCTTGGAATGGAGTTTATGCACGCGGCAAAGTTGGTGCCGATGCCGTTCTTGAACTCCCTATGTATGATGGGAGGCGACGACCCCTGCGTGGTTCCCGTCTCTCGGAAAGGAACCAAGGAGCCCCAACACCTTTCGGCATTACAATTGAAGAAAGGGGTGCGAAAAGGCGAACTGACATTCGTGGCTGCAATGAAGCTAGAGCCACTCAACAAGGAGGCCATTCAAGAACCTGCTGTGGTGGCGAACGTCCTAAAAGAGTTCAAAGACGTTATGCCACCCGATTTGCCGAAGACTCTCCCACCACGCAGAGGCGTGGATCACAGCATCGAGCTGGAGCCAGGAGTGAAGCCTCCAGCAAGACCACCCTACCGCATGCCCCCACCAGAGTTGGCAGAACTCAGGAAGCAATTAGGTGAACTGCTAAGCGGTGGTCTCATCCGCAGCTCTAAAGCACCTTTCGGAGCTCCAATTCTCTTCCAAAAGAAACAAGATGGGAGCCTCCGATTATGCGTCGACTACCGAGCCCTCAACAAAGTAACAGTGAAGAACAAGTATCCCATCCCGCTCATTGCGGACTTGTTCGATCAATTGGGCAAGGCGAAGTATTTCTCAAAACTCGACCTTCGGTCGGGATATTGGCAGGTGCGCATTGCTGAAGGCGACGAAGCAAAGACTACTTGTGTGACCAGATATGGAGCGTTTGAGTTCTTGGTGATGCCTTTTGGCTTAACCAACGCTCCGGCCACATTCTGTACTCTCATGAACCAGCTATTCAAGGAGTATTTGGATAAGTTCGTGGTCGTCTACTTGGACGATATCGTCGTCTACAGCCAAACGCTCGAGGAGCATGTCAAGCACCTTCGGACGATTTTCAAGGTTTTCAGGGAGAACACGTTGTTCGTAAAAAGGGAGAAATGCTACTTTACTCAAACTGAGATCCTATTCTTGGGGCATCGAATCGGTGATGGCTCCATTCGGATGGATAAGTCGAAGGTGCAAGCAGTTGCGGAATGGCGAACTCCAAAGAAGGTATCAGAGTTGAGATCCTTCCTTGGTTTCGTCAACTACTATCGATGCTTCATTGCCGGATATTCGAAGCGGGCAACCCCACTGACGGAGTTGCTGAAGAAGGAGCAGCCTTGGAAGTGGTCGGACAAATGTGAGATAGCATTCCAAGACCTGAAGGCTGCTGTCCTAGAAGAACCAGTGCTCAAATTGCCAAACTATGGAGAGCCCTTTGAAGTCCACACAGATGCTTCGGACTTCGCTATTAGAGGAGTACTCATGCAGGAAGGTCATCCGGTGGCCTACGAGAGCCGCAAACTCAACGAGACCGAGAGGCGGTATCCAGTGCATGAGAAGGAGATGACAGCAGTGATCCACTGTCTACGAGTTTGGCGACACTACCTTCTCGGGTCGCGATTTGTGCTAAGGACAGACAACATCGCCCTGAGTTATTTCCAAACTCAGAAGAAGCTCTCCCCAAAGCAAGCACGGTGGCAGGACTTCCTGGCTGAATTTAATATGGCAATGGAATACAAGCCCGGGAAGGCGAATGTCGTGGCCGATGCGCTGAGTCAGAAAGTGGAATGCGTGAATGCTGCACAACTGGAGGGCAGAGGCCAAGCAAGTCAGTTACACTCCAACTTCCTTTCCCGAATCAGAGATGGACTGTATAGTGATCCCCAGGCAGTTATCTTGATGCAGCTCATCAAAGAAGGCAAGGCACGACGATTTTGGGTCCAGGAGGGACTTGTTTACACAAAAGGGAATAGGGTTTATGTTCCCCGAGTGGACAATTTAAGGCGTGAACTCTTAAAAGAGTGTCACGATTCCCTTTGGGCTGGACACCCCGGCATTCACAGAACGTTGGCTCTCGTGGAGAGGGCCTTCTACTAGCCAAAGATGGGGATTGATGTGGAGGAGTATGTTCGAACATGCCTTACTTGCCAACAAGACAAGGTGGAACAGCGGAAGCCGGTGGGACTTTTGGAGCTGTTGCCCGTACCAGAAAGGCCATGGGAGAGCATTTCCTTAAACTTCATATCAAGCTTGCCACCTGTAGGGGGACTTGGATCGATACTCGTGGTGGTCGATCGGTTTTCAAAGTATGCAACTTTCATTGCTGCTCCCCTACACTGTTCAGCTGAAGAGGCGGCCAGACTGATGATGAAGGGCGTAGTGAAGTATTGGGGAGTCCCACACAATATCATTAGTGATCGAGACGCTCGGTTCCTGGGACGATTCTGGACCGAGCTATTCAAATTGTTGGGGTCAAAGTTATACTTCTCTACAAGCCTCCACCCCCAGACGGATGGCCAGACTGAAAGAATAAATTCGCTCTTGGAGCAGTATCTCCGGCACTACGTGAGTGCCAATCAACGAGATTGGGTGAAGCTGTTGGACATCGCCCAATTCTCCTACAACTTGCAGCGGAGCTCTGCATCCAACAAGAGCCCCTTCGAAATTATCACAAGACAACAACCGTCGACTCCGCACACTATGGCAATTGGGTATACTGGGAGTAGTCCATCAGCCTATCATTTCGCAAAGGAGTGGCATCGAAATACCGATATTGCGCGAGCTTACTTGGAGAAGGCGGCAAAACGGATGAAGAAGTGGGCAGACTTGGGAAGGCGACCACAAGAGTTCAAAGTTGGCGATTTGGTGTTGGTAAAGCTCCAACCAGCATCACTCCAATTCTTCAGGAACAAAGTTCACAAAGGATTGGTGCGTAAGTATGAAGGGCCCTTCCCAATTATCAGCAGGGTAGGCAATGTTTCTTACAAGTTGCAGCTGCCGGCGTGGTTCAAAATTCACAACGTTCTTCACGCCAGCAACTTGAAGGCCTACCATTCGGATCCGCAAGATGCTTCTCGAAGTGTTCCAACTCGGCTTCCTCCCATCACAGCCTCCTACGAGAAGCGAGTGGAAACCATTCTGGCGGATCGTAAGATAAAGCTACCCAGCGGAGCGGAGCAGACAGAGTACTTGGTGAAGTGGCGAAAGCTTCCCCGAACTGAAGCCAGTTGGGAGCCTGAAGACGCCCTGCGACATGAAGAAGAAGTCATCAACAACTACCAACAAGCGTCGACGAGGGCGTCGACAGGTTAAGTGGGGGAGAATGTCACGAACGGTCGTCGCGCACCCGCAACAACTTCGTTCAACGAATCGTTCGTCGCTCACACCCGCATGTACAGCTGCTTGACAGCATGTTTTCTCATGGTTTTGAGTCATTTTGCTTGTAAATATGTAAGTTCGAACAAGCTGCAGCGTTGCAAAGCGACCGCTCACCAAACCGAGCAAAACAGCCCAAAAACAGCCCAAAACAGCTCCGTTTTCGCGTGTCGCGGGAGGTGAGCGGAGAGCTGCCTCCGCTCACCAAAATGTCAGCCATTTCAGACCCCAGGAACCCCCCGGGTGGCACAGGGCTGGATGGGGCTTCGGTTATATACCGGGCGTTGAACACTCTTTCGCAAGTTCGCACGTGACCTTTACGGGAACTTGGTTTTGCGCCCGGGACTAGGTGAGCGGTTGTTTGTGGGCTTGCAGCTGTTCGTTCATCCTTGAAAGCCTTGTTTTTCTCCCTCTCCCTCTTTTCTCTTGTGCACACAAGGTGTTCGTCGAATTGCTTGTAAAGCTTCCCTTTTCGCGAGACTTCGGGACTTGTCCGTTGCTCGTTCTTTCGAACTAACTTCTTTCTCTTTTACAGGTCCTTCGGGACCTGCGAGAGGTTACAAAGTGGGCTGATCCTTGCGAAGCAAGATCGCAAGGGCGAAGCGCGACTTAGGCAACGCAAGCTAAGTTCGCGTCTTTGCTACAAGGGTGACTCGCGACTTAGGCAACGTAAGCTAAGTTCGCGTCTTCGGCCGCGAGGGTGCCGCACGCCTTAGGCAATTCCAGCTAAGGTTGTGACAGAATGGCGGGGATCTTGCGTGGGGTGCCTCGGGTCCTCCTGGTGGCCGACCTCGGTGGTTTGGTCTGGATGTCCCATCAGGAGGAGAGCTCTGCCGTAGCGTCGGGGAAGAGGCAACCTTGTCTCGTACCTGCACACTGGTTGGGTCGGAAGCTCGGCCCGACCCCTCCGACGATCAAGTTAGCGATGTGGAGGGGATTGTGGATGAGGCAGAAGAAGAGCCTCTGAGTGTTTTGTGTCTGAGTGAGTTCCTCTCCCCCCTTGTTCGTTTAGAACTCTAGGGTATTTATATATGAGTCTGATGTTACCTGATGTAGCTGCTTGTAGGGGCAGGACAGTACCTCTTGTGGCGTCTGACTTTGCCACTGGGGTTGCGTGGAGAACCGGGCTGCCGTAGGATATGGGCACGCCTTGGTCGACGTGCTCCTTTGCCTCGGTTGAGCACACGGAGTCAAATGCTGAGGTTGTTGGCTGAGAGCTGGTGACGTTGGCGCACATCAAGTCGGCATTAATGCTTGCTTCCTCGGGCAGTGCGTCCACCTGGCGTGGCTGACGTCGTGGCATATATTGCCATTTTTACCCTTATCATATTCCCCCCCGAAAGGAGCTATGCGTCGGTTGTCACGCAAGGGGAGTTCGATGCATGGCTTCTGTCTTCAGGTGGGCTGACCGTGCGGACGCAGTTTCGGGGAGAATGAAGCCGAGGGGCCGAGGAGCACGACGCAGGCGGGCTAACCGCGCAGGTGTGTCCTGGGTGGCGTAAAGCCGAAGAGCCGAGGAGCACGACGCAGGCGGGCAGGCCGTGCAGGTGTGTCCCGGGTGGCGTTAAGCCGAAGAGCCGAGGAGCACGACGTGTTAGGATCGGAGCGGCACTAAGAGGGGGGGTGAATTAGTGCAGCGGATTAAAACTTCGGTTTTAATAAAAAAATCTTTCGTATGTTAAGAACAAAACTTGAGAAATTTAACTTGAAGGCGTGTTCTTAAAGTTGCGCAGCAAGAGTAATAAGGAACTAAAGCAGTAAGAAGATTTGCAGTAATGTAAATGACAATAATAAAAAGCAAACCAGAGATTACGCCGATTTTTAGAGTGGTTCGGTCAAATGACCTACTCCACTTGCGAGGCCCCTCTTCGATGAGGCTCCCACCTTCCACTAGCAAGTCTCTTGAAAGTGAAGGGTGAATACCCCTCTTACAACTTTTACAAGCGGTTCACTCTCTTACAGATTTTCAACAAGAAAGAAGGAGGTGAACACTAGCAAATTGAAAACAAGACAAGCTAACACTTTTCTAAGGCTTTTCTCTCAAACACTTGCTGCTCAAAAAGTTGTTCTCTCAGCTGAGATTTGAGGGGTATTTATAGGCCTCAAGAGGATTCAAATTTGGGCTTCAAAATTTGAATTCTCTTTGGGTTCCCGCTGTTGGAGGTGCCACCGCCCAGCCAAGCGGTGCCACCGCCCAGGGCTCGGGTGCTGGGCGGTGCCACCGCCCAGCCAGGAGGTGTCACCGCCCAGCTCTCGGGTGGTGGGCGGTGCCACCGCCCAGCTAGGCGGTGCCACCGCCTACAGTGTTTTCAGCCCGACTACAGTGTTTTCAGCCACTAGTTGGGCTTCAATCTTGGCTCTCTAGTTCGCTGGTTTAGCTTAATTTTTAGCCTAAACCAACTCTGACTTTGGGCCCAGTTGGCCCCTAACCAGGATATAGGATTATCTCTTAATCCTAATCCTAATTACAAGTGGACTACATAACCAAAACACATCCTAAGCAAATTTTCAACCGCGAACGTCGAGTCTTGTTCTAGCGAGCTTTCCGACGAACTTCTTCCGACGGACTCCCTGCAAGCTCCCAATCTTTGTGATGACTTTAACGAGTAGCCGAGCCTTCTCGGTGATCTCCGTGAACCTCCGACGATCTCTTCGGCGAACTTCCGAAAATTCCGACAGGTTCCCGATTTCTTCTCGGTTGGTTCTGGCAGCATCTCCGACGATTCTTCGGACTCTTAAACGTCCATCGAACTTGACTCCGGTATTCTCGCTTTGTGTTTTTTGGTTATCGTAGTTAATCCTGCACACACAAGCAAACACTCTACTCCGATCTAGACAATTATTATAACGCAAATTGACATTCTGTTGCCCGGCACGTCATTGGTTGGCGCTTCATCCGATTCTTCGGTGCATCGTCCTCTCTTGCAGCTTGTTGCCCAATCGGCGGTTGACCTCCGCAACCCCGATATCCTTGGCGCAATTTCGCTCTCCTTGGCCCGATGCCCGACGCCCGAAGCCTTCTGCCATCCAATATCCTGACGTGATCTCCTCCGACGCAACGTCAATTCCTCCTGCGTTAATTGTCTAATCCTGATCGAGTAGACCTGTATCACTCAAAATGTAGTCAAACATTTAAACACAATCAATTAGTTACATCATCAAAATCCGAGATTCAACAATCTCCCCCTTTTTGATGATGACAACTAATTGATGACTAACGGAGTTAACCTTAACTCCCCGGAGTTTAACTAAACTCCCCCTATCAATATGCCATTGATAGAACACTTGGATTATCCCAAATCCAAGTAACATTCATCACATGTTATGAAAAACATTTAAACTATCATGCAAATATATAAAATATTTAATTCAATGCATGAAGTCATCAATATACTTCTCCCCCTATGTCATCAACAAAAAGGAGAAGTAGCTACTCTTATGTGTTTATTATATGGGTTCAAACCATTGCATGAAAAACATAATATTAAATTTTTATCATCATGCAATTTTGAAGATAGAAAATTTAGCAAGTAATGCATCATGCTTGGGACATTCAAGCTATCAAGTTTTAGATATACAAGTTTTACAGCATATAAGATAGCACTTTTGGTAATGTTCAAGATAGCAAGTTCTACATCATGCAAGCTAGCAATATTGAGATGTTCAAGAAAGCAACTCTTGCTTCTTGAAATATGCAAATTGTAAGCTAGCAAATTTTTGCTTCCTTTGCAATGTTTGAGCTAGCAATTTTGCTTCCGTTGCAAAGTGCAAGTTAGTATGTTTTGCATCTTGAGATAAACAAGATTGTATTTTTGGTATGCAAATTTATAGTATACAAGCTATCAACTTTTGCACATAAAAAGTTAGCAAAATTTTACATCTTTTGAGATGTGCAAGATGGACTATTTTGCCTCTTTTCAAATTGTGCAAGCTAGCAAATTTGCTATCTAGCAAGTTTTGCTCCCCCTTTGTCAGTGTCAAATAGAAGGGAATAACAATACAATCATGTAATTCATTTCTCTTTACTATAATATTCAAATCATGATAAGGGTAAATAATAAAGATGAAAAATGAATGTCAAAAGACATATATCATTTTTGACAAATTTCTTCTTTTGTAGATAGAAAACATGATAGGAAACAATCTTGATTCAAAAAGAAAACTCAAGTTATAAATTATCAAGATGTCAAGTAGCATGTCATGGTTTACAAAAACAAGTTTCTTGCTAGTTAATAGCAAAAAGAATCTCAATTCATGCATATAAAATCTTATGATTCACATAGAACATCTCCTCTTTTATAAAACGAGAGAATCATGATGAAGAATCTTGATTTACATAGAGTTTCAAAATATAATTATCAATATCATGAATACTAAAAGACCATGAAAATTTTGATAAATATCCTTTTAAATAGAAAACAAACTTGATTCATTCAATAGAAAATTGTGAGAAATCAAGATCATGATTTCAATAAAATCCATTAAATTCAAATCATTTTCATAATCCATGAGATTCATAAAAATAATACAAATAGATTCATCAAAATCAATAATATAGAAAAAATAATTTTCAAGAAGAAAAATGTTCTTCTCTTTTAGTTACTTCAATTCATGTGATTTATTTCATTCAAGCATGCCTCCCTTTTTTTTTATGTCAAATAAAAACATGTATCATGTTTAAAACCGAAAGTGCTAGATTTATTATGACAAGGATCAATAAGGCACTTTCATTATGGTAAAAAGAAAATCGATAATCTGTAAATTACAAGATTCATTATGCATAATTTTAAAAATCTTATGCATAGAACAAAATCATCAATCATGATATCAAGACATTTATCATTTAAAGCATTCATGATTCACATCATATGCAATACATCACATATATTATCATAATAAAAGGCATAAGTATTGCATGCATCATTCCAAATTATAAATATTTCAAATCATAATGGTATTAATTTGTCAAATTGCATCCTACCATGCATGATCATAACTTTTCATTTGTATGCATCAAAATAATCTCAAGAGTATTTCATGCACGATTTTATATCACCAAATAAGGAATCTCAAGAAGAAAATAATTGGTGATGAGATAAACATTTCATGAATATAAGGAATTACATAAAAATTTTATCATGAAGGATTAGAACATGTGAATACCAGAAGACATGATTTCTTTTTGAAAAACCTACTCATTAATAATCAAAAGAAAATCTTAGGAGATCGATTAATGAAAAATCTTGATTCATAATAAATCTTAATTTGTAAATATCACAGAATCAAGATCATGATTTTAGATAAAACTCATTCAAATTCAAATCGTCTAAATCATCAAAATCTCAACATTTCTTTCAAGAGATTCAAAATGACAAATAATTTTATTGGTCTCTTAGGTATAAATCAATAAGATAGAGAAAAAGAAAATTTTCAATAAAAAATCTTTCCTCCTTTTGTTTCAACCTATTGATTGATTCCATGCATGCATCTCCTTTTCTTTCAAATCCATGCATCATCGTTTTAAAACAAAAAAAATCAAAGATCATCAAGATAAAAAAGTGCAACACATAATTAAAAAAAATTATTTCAACTCATTACTTCAAGTCAAATCAATATCATGATTTTGATATAACTCATTTGTAATTCAAATCATCAAACCAAAATCATTTTCAAGGGATTCATATAAATCAACAAGATAGAGAAAAATAATTTTCAAGAACAATGCTTTTCTCTTTTTAGTTATTTAAATTCATGTCATTTATGCTAGATAAAAATGTGCATCAACATTTAGGATCGAAAAATGAATTTTGTCATAAAAACCATCAAGACCAAAAAATCATCATGTATAACTTTACAATCTCATGCATAAAATCATCAAATCATAGCATCAAAACTTTCAATAGTTTCATTACAACATCAAGTAAGGTTTTATTGAACATAATTTTGAATGATTCTTATAGATATTTAAAATTTCTTTAGTTTTACTTTATATGATTGACTTTATATTAGCATGCTTCAAATTTTTGTTCTTATGTCAAAACTATACATCATGTTTGAAAACCAAAGATAAGGTTCATAAAAAAAATCATAAAACCTTCCATTCAAAAGTCATGCATCGACATTGAAAATCAATATGGAAATCGTCAAAGTACAAATTCTTGCTTCTCAAGCACATATATAAGATTAATCTTACTAGGTGTATAAGCATTATATTTATATCTAACATTTTATTGCATTAACATAACACAAGCAATTTTCAAGAAAATTAATCCTAAACTAAATTAAAAATAACTCAAGAAAGTATTATGTAATTTCGAAATGAATTAGTGGGATTTTGATTACCTCATTGTTGAAAGAGGGTGAGGCATAGTTTGCCACCTCGCCTTTCTTGATTTTCTCCTCGTCTTCGGAAGAGCTCAATTCATCCCAACTTTTGTTCTTCTTGCGTTCAAAGCAAGTAGTTCCATTCTTTTTGCTTTTTAATTTTTGTTTCATTTGTAGTTTAAGTTCACCATCACTTGAGCTTATGCTCGAGTGGTATTCATGTGTTCTATGTCCCAAATCCTTCCTATCATTTGGAAGGTTGTTCTCGAGTTTCTTTTTTGCCACATTGTTCATTTCGTAGGTCATTAGAGACCCAATAAGTTCTTCGAGAGGGAATGTTTTAAGGTCCTTGGCCTCTTGAATGGCCGTAACTTTTGGATCCCAACTTTTTGGAAGGGATCTTAAGATTTTAGTGACTAGTTCAAAATTAGAAAAACTTTTACCAAGAGCTTTGAGTCCATTGATGACATCCGTGAACCGGGTGTACATGTCTCCGATGGACTCACTTGGTTTCATCCGGAAAAGTTCATAAGAATGCACAAGAATATTGATTTTGGACTCTTTCACTCGGCTAGTGCCTTCATGAGTGACCTCTAGAGTTCTCCAAATATCAAAAGCCGAGTCACACATCGAAACGCGATTAAATTCACTTTTGTCAAGTGCACAATATAAGGCATTCATAGCCTTTGCATTTAAGGAAAACATCTTCTTCTCCAAATCATTCCAATGGTTCATTGGGAGAGAAGACATTTCAAATCCATTTTCGACTATGTCCCATAAATTCAAATCCAAAGAAAGTAAGAAAACTCTCATTCGAGTTTTCCAACAAGTGTAGTCCGTCCCATTGAAAAAGGGAGGACGAATGAGAGAGTGACCCTCTTGAAAGCCATAAAGAGCCATTTCTATTTGGGTGTTAAACCAAAGTAGAAAACCGTGGCTCTGATACCAATTGTTAGGATCGGAGCGGCACTAAGAGGGGGGGTGAATTAGTGCAGCGGATTAAAACTTCGGTTTTAATAAAAAAATCTTTCGTATGTTAAGAACAAAACTTGAGAAATTTAACTTGAAGGCGTGTTCTTAAAGTTGCGCAGCAAGAGTAATAAGGAACTAAAGCAGTAAGAAGATTTGCAGTAATGTAAATGACAATAATAAAAAGCAAACCAGAGATTACGCCGATTTTTAGAGTGGTTCGGTCAAATGACCTACTCCACTTGCGAGGCCCCTCTTCGATGAGGCTCCCACCTTCCACTAGCAAGTCTCTTGAAAGTGAAGGGTGAATACCCCTCTTACAACTTTTACAAGCGGTTCACTCTCTTACAGATTTTCAACAAGAAAGAAGGAGGTGAACACTAGCAAATTGAAAACAAGACAAGCTAACACTTTTCTAAGGCTTTTCTCTCAAACACTTGCTGCTCAAAAAGTTGTTCTCTCAGCTGAGATTTGAGGGGTATTTATAGGCCTCAAGAGGATTCAAATTTGGGCTTCAAAATTTGAATTCTCTTTGGGTTCCCGCTGTTGGAGGTGCCACCGCCCAGCCAAGCGGTGCCACCGCCCAGGGCTCGGGTGCTGGGCGGTGCCACCGCCCAGCCAGGAGGTGTCACCGCCCAGCTCTCGGGTGGTGGGCGGTGCCACCGCCCAGCTAGGCGGTGCCACCGCCTACAGTGTTTTCAGCCCGACTACAGTGTTTTCAGCCACTAGTTGGGCTTCAATCTTGGCTCTCTAGTTCGCTGGTTTAGCTTAATTTTTAGCCTAAACCAACTCTGACTTTGGGCCCAGTTGGCCCCTAACCAGGATATAGGATTATCTCTTAATCCTAATCCTAATTACAAGTGGACTACATAACCAAAACACATCCTAAGCAAATTTTCAACCGCGAACGTCGAGTCTTGTTCTAGCGAGCTTTCCGACGAACTTCTTCCGACGGACTCCCTGCAAGCTCCCAATCTTTGTGATGACTTTAACGAGTAGCCGAGCCTTCTCGGTGATCTCCGTGAACCTCCGACGATCTCTTCGGCGAACTTCCGAAAATTCCGACAGGTTCCCGATTTCTTCTCGGTTGGTTCTGGCAGCATCTCCGACGATTCTTCGGACTCTTAAACGTCCATCGAACTTGACTCCGGTATTCTCGCTTTGTGTTTTTTGGTTATCGTAGTTAATCCTGCACACACAAGCAAACACTCTACTCCGATCTAGACAATTATTATAACGCAAATTGACATTCTGTTGCCCGGCACGTCATTGGTTGGCGCTTCATCCGATTCTTCGGTGCATCGTCCTCTCTTGCAGCTTGTTGCCCAATCGGCGGTTGACCTCCGCAACCCCGATATCCTTGGCGCAATTTCGCTCTCCTTGGCCCGATGCCCGACGCCCGAAGCCTTCTGCCATCCAATATCCTGACGTGATCTCCTCCGACGCAACGTCAATTCCTCCTGCGTTAATTGTCTAATCCTGATCGAGTAGACCTGTATCACTCAAAATGTAGTCAAACATTTAAACACAATCAATTAGTTACATCATCAAAATCCGAGATTCAACACGACGCAGGCAGGCTGGCCGCGCAGGCGTGTCCCGGGTGGCGTTAAGCCGAAGAGCCGAGGAGCACGACGTAGGCGGGCTGGCCGCGCAGGCGTGGTCTCGGGTGGCGTAAAGCCGAAGAGCCGAGGAGCACGACGCAGGCGGGCTGGCCGCACAGGCGTGTCCCGGGTGGCGTTAAGCCAAAAAGCCGAGGAGCACGACGTAGGCGGGCTGGCCGCGCAAGCGTGGTCTCGGGTGGCGTAAAGCCGAAGAGCCGAGGAGCACGACGCAGGCGTGGTCTCGGGTGGCGTAAAGCCGAAGAGCCGAGGAGCACGATGCAGGCGGGCTGGCCGCGCAGGTGTGTCACGGGTGGCGTTAAGCCGAAGAGCCGAGGAGCACGACACACGTGGGCTAGCCGCGCAGGCGCCGCTCAGGCGGGCAAGCTGCGCTGAGGTGGGCTCGGCCGTCTATGGCCGAGGGATATGACAAAAAGTCGGGGGACTCGATTCAGGATGGCTGAGGTGCATCTCGGCGGTGCGGCCAAGGGACACCGCTCAGGCGGGCAGGCCGCGCTGAGGTGAACTCGGGAGCGTATGGCCGAGAAGCTCGGCGCAGGCAGGCTGCGGCCGAGGGACGTGACCCAGGTGGGCAAGCCGCCCTGAGATGGACTCGGTAGTGAATATGGCCGAGGAGCTCGGCGCAGGCTGGCTGGCCGCGCAAGCGTGTCTCGGGGAGTATGGAGCCGAGGGGCACGTAGCAGGCGGGCTGGCCGCGCTAGTGTGTCTCGGGAACACGGAGCCAAGGAGCACGACGCAGGCAGGCTGGTCGCGCAGGTGTGTCTCGGGGATGATGGGAGCGAGGAGCACGACGCAGGCGGGCAGGCCGCGCAGGTGTGGTCTCGGGCATCATGCTGCCGAGGAGCACGACGCAGGCGAGCAGATCGCGCAGGTGTGGTCGCGAGGGCCATGCGGCCGAGTAGCACGACGCAGGCGGGCAGGATGCGCGGACGTGGTCTCGGGCACCATGCGGCCGAGTAGCACGACACAAGCGGACAGGCCGCACCGAGGTGGATCTCGGTAGTGTGTGGCCGAGGTGCTCGGCGCAGGCAGGCTGCGACCGAGGAGCTCTCGGACAGGCTGTGGCCGAGGTGCTCGGCGCAGACAGGCTGCGACCGAGCTCTCGGGCATGCTGCGGCCGAGGAGCTACTTAGGCAGGCAGGCCGCGCAAAGGTTTCGGACCGGCTGTGGCCGAGGAGCCGAGGACCCGAAGGGCTACTTAGGCGGGCAGGTCGCGCAAAGGTCTCGGACCAGCTGTGGCCGAGGCAGCAGGCTGGCCGCGCATGGGGCCGAGGAGCCGAGGCAGCGGGCTGCACCGTCAGCCGAGCAGCTGAGGCGGGCGGCCACGCATGGGGCCGAGGGGTCGAGGCAGTGGGCTGTGCGCCGTCAGCCGAGCAGCTGAGGCGGGCGGTCGCGCATAGGGCCGAGGGGTCGAGGCAACGGGCTGCGCCGTCAGCCGAGCAGCTGAGGCGGGTGGCCGCGCATGGGGCCGAGGGGTCAGCCGACCAGCTGAGGCGGGCGACCGCGTATGGGGCCGAGGCAGCAGGCTGCGCCGTCAGCCGAGCAACTGAGGTGGGCGGCAGCGCATGGGGCCGAGGGGTCGAGGCAGCGGGCTGCGCCGTCAGCCGAGCAGTTGAGGCGGGCGGCCGCACATGGGGCCGAGGAGCCGAGGCAGCGGGCCACCGTCAGCCGAGCAGCTGAGGCGGGCGGCCGCGCATGGGGCCAAGGAGCCGAGGAGCTACTTAGGCGGGCAGGCCGCGCAAAGGTCTCGGACCGGCTATCGACCCTCGGCAGTCGGCCCTCGGCCTTCGGATCCCTCGTCATTCAGGCCCTCCTTCTAGCGCCAATCTGTTATGGTAAATAACTTTTTTAGCCGTGACCTCGGGGTCGACGCGGCTGGTTCAGGAGTCCGAATGGCGGGGATCTTGCGTGGGGTGCCTCGGGTCCTCCTGGTGGCCGACCTCGGTGGTCTGGTTTGGATGTCCCGTCAGGAGGAGAGCTCTGCCATAGCGTCGGGGAAGAGGCAACCTTGTCTCGTACCTGCACACTGGTCAGGTCGGAAGCTCGGCCCGACCCCTCCAACGATCAAGTCAGCGATGTGGAGGGGATTGTGGATGAGGCAGAAGAAGAGCCTCTGAGTGTTTTGTGTCTGAGTGAGTTCCTCTCCCCCCTTGTTCGTTTAGAACTCTGGGGTATTTATATATGAGTCTGATGTTACCTGATGTGGCTGCTTGTAGGGGCAGGACAGTACCTCTTGTGGCGTCTGACATTGCCACTAGGGTTGAGTGGAGAACCAGGCTACCGTAGGATATGGGCACACCTTGGTCGACGTGCTCCTTTGCCTCGGTTGAGCGCACGGAGTCAAATGCTGAGGTTGTTGGCTGAGAGCTGGTGTCGTTGGCGCACATCAAG
Organism: Musa acuminata AAA Group; assembly: GCF_036884655.1. Classification (NCBI taxonomy): domain Eukaryota; kingdom Viridiplantae; phylum Streptophyta; class Magnoliopsida; order Zingiberales; family Musaceae; genus Musa; species Musa acuminata. Next base: position 10,467,599 of record NC_088329.1, on the reverse strand, counting down.
TCGGCATTAATGCTTGCTTCCTCGGGCAGTGCATCCACCTGGCGTGGCTAACGTCGTGGCATCTGTTGCTATTTTTACCCTTATCACCTATCATTCTCAGCATATCGAGCCAATACCCACGCACTTAACTATCATAAGCGTATAATTCACGAGACGACAATCAATTGATCATCTTCCTCACTATGGCAGATCTCTGATAATTCTCTCGAACTCGCTCGGCAGCAGGGTATGGCAATGGCGCCCTCATGCCGAAAGCCGAACTCCTCCTCGGCCAGCTCCAACAGCCTCAAGAACACCGGGTGGGAGAGGCAGCTCAACGAGACCACAAACCTCTTCGGCTGCTCACCCCATACTGCCACCACTGCGAAGTGGCCCTCCTCCACATCCTGCGGCATTGCCGTCACTACACCGGTCCTCTCTTTCCCCTTCAAGCCTTGATCCGATAGGCGGCAGACCCTGGGACAAGAGAAGCTCCGCTGCAGCACCTTTGTCGCGTGCTTGAGTACACGGTAACTCCTCATGAACTTGGCTCTAGTTTGTAAGAAATCACTGAAACCAACTTGTGTTTCTAAATCATTATAATAGAAACACAATAAAAATTGATGCAGAAACAAAATAGCGTACCTCCAGCCATTGTCGCCAAGAATTTCTGCAGAGGTTTCTTCTTGAACTTTGGTACTTCTCGGCTCAGAACTCTCGCTTTAGATGGTGTAGGAAAGCCTTTCGCTTCAAAGAGAAGATTGAGCCCAGGGACCAAAATTCTCATATATATATATATATATATGTTCTCCCATCAAGAACATTTATTATCACCAAATCATAACGTTCATGAATTAATTCAAATTTATAACGTTTAGACCATAATTAAGAACTTTAATGATATTAAATATTCAATTTAATAATAACGGTTTCATGCATAAAGAATAAAAAACTGAAATCATTTAAATCATAATAAATGAAGAAATTCATGATAATAAATTATGAATCAGAACAGTTATATTATTATTAAATTAAATATTTAATAATAACGGTTACATTCTCACACTTGATCCATACGTTTATCTTAATAATTTGAATTAATATTTCTTGAACAACTTTCTTAAGAAATAAATACACGAATCATAGCGATAAGTCCTCTAAGAGCGAGTATTATCATCCATGTATCACGATGTATTTAGTTTCTTAATCTTAATATGACAATATTACTAAATGAATAAATCTTATGTTTATTCTTGGTCCAGTAATAATATATTTTCTCAAAATAATGTGTACATGAATGAGAAAATTGCATAATATATAAGAGTTTCAATATCATTACAAAGTGGAACCAAGTCCCATTTTCTCTACATGATCCTTGAATTTCAGAGGTGGCATGTCTTTAGTCAAAGGATCAGCAATCATCAATTCAGTGCTAATATGCTCAATGACCACTTTCTTTTCCTTTACACATTCTCTTATGGCTAGATACTTAATGTCGATATATTTACTTCGACTTCCACTTTTATTGTTTTTAGCCATAAAGACAACAGCTGAATTGTCACAGAAAATTCTTAATGGCTTAGAGATAGAATCCATGATTCTAAGCCCAGAAATGAAACTCTTAATCCATACACCATGTGAAGTAGCCTCAAAACAGGAGACAAACTCAGCTTCTATGGTAGAAGTAGCAATTAAGGTCTGCTTAGCGCTTCTCCAAGAAATAGCTCCACCGGCCATCATTAAAATATATCATGATGTTGATTTACGAGAATCAACACAACCGACGAAGTCTAAATCCGAGTAACCAATCACATCCAGATTGTCTGTATGTCTATACATAAGCATGTAATCTTTGGTTCCTTGTAGATACCTCATCACTTTCTTTGCAGCTCTCCAGTGGTCCATACCTGGATTACTCTGATATCGACCTAGCATCCCCACAATAAATGCAATATCAGGTCTTGTACAGACCTGAGCATACATAAGGCTTCCTACGACAGAAGCATATGGGATGTTTTTCATTGATTCCCTTTCAAAGTTGTTCTTTGGGCATTGGTTCAAATTGAACCTATCACCTTTCATAATAGGAGCAACACTTGGTGAACAATCCTTCATCCGAAATCTTTCTAAAAGTTTATCAATATAGGTTTCTTGTGATAGACCTAAAATGCCTCAAGGTCTATCTCTATGGATCTTAATGCCAATGACATAAGATGCTTCACCCATATCCTTCATATCAAAATTTTTAGAAAGGAATTGTTTCACCTCATGCAGCAAACCCTTATCGTTGGTTGCAAGCAAAATATCATCTATGTATAAAACAAGGAAACATATTTTACTCCCACTAACCTTCTAGTATATGCATTGATCCATGGGATTTTCAACAAATCCGAATGAAGAAATCACTTCATGAAATTTAAAATACCATTGGCGGGAGGCTTGTTTTAAGCCGTATATAGACTTCCTAAGTTTGCAAACCAAGTGTTCACTAACACTAGAGGAGAAACCTTCAGGTTGTTTCATATAAACCTCTTCCTCTAGATCTCCATTTAGAAATGCCGTTTTCACATCCATTTGTTACAATTCAAGGTCAAAATGAGCAACTAATGCCAAAATTATACATAGAGAATCTTTCTTAGATACAGGAGAAAACGTCTCCGTATAATCGATTCCCTCTTTTTGAGTAAATCCCTTTGCAACAAGTCTTACCTTGTATCTCTCAATGTTGCATAACAAATCTTTCTTAGTTTTAAAGACCCATTTGCAACCAATAGCCTTTGCTTCATTAGGCAACTCTACAAGATCCCAAACTCCATTGCTCTTCATGGAATTCATCTCTTCTTTCATGGCATCATGCCACAAATTTGACTTTTTGCAACTCATGCCTTGTGAAAATGTTTCAGGATCATTTTTGGCTCCAATATTATAATCAGATTCTTGTAGATATACAACATAATCACTAAGAATTGCTGATCTTTTATTTCTAGTAGATCTTCTTAATGTTGTACCAATGGTTCAATGAGGAACTTGTGGTTCAACTAGTTGTTCAGGAGCTTGTTGTAATTCCTGAATTGCTTGATCTATTAGAATACTATCAACAACTTGTGGAATTTCAATGATTGGTTGTTCAGCACTAGTTTGTACTTGAGGAGTGCTATGAACTATAACCAATCTATCATTTGATGTGGAAGGTTGAGATTCTATATGATCATGTGCGGAAACTATGTTCTTGATATGATCGCTCCCAATAATCACATCATCCTCAAGAAATTTAGCATTTTTTTATTCCACAATCCTAGTTGTGTGAGATGGACAATAGAATCTGTAACCTTTGGACTTTTCGGCATATCCAATAAAATACCCACTAATAGTCCTCGGGTCCAGTTTCTTCTCTTGTGGATTATATACCCTGACTTCAGACGGACATCCCCAAATGCGCATATGTCGCAAACTCGGTTTCCAACCTTTCCATAATTCAAATGGTGTCTTTTGGACAGCCTTAGTTGGAACTCGGTTTAATATATACACAGCCGTCTTTAGTACTTCAGTCCACAAGAACTTAGGAAGACTGGAGTTGCTAAGCATACTCCGCACAATGTCTAATAAGGTTCGGTTTTTTCTTTCTACAACACCATTCTGGTCTGGAGAACCAAGCATAGTGTATTGGGCAATAATCCCATGTTCTTGAAGAAACTTAGCAAAAGGACCAGGTGCTTGTCCATTTTCAATATATCTACCATAATATTCTCCACCCCTATCTGATCTCACAATTTTAATTTGCTTACCACATTGGTTCTCAACTTCGGCCTTAAAGGCTTTGAAGGCATCCAATGCTTCATTTTTGTTATGAAGCAAATACATATACATATATCGTGAGTAATCATCTATAAAAGAGATGAAGTATTTCTGACCATGTATGTCCATGTCTGGACAACATATATCAATATGAATTATCTTTAATAAGTCTGAACTCCTATTAGCACTCTTTTTGGACTTATTGGTTTGCTTTCCCTTAATACAGTCCACACAAGTCTTAAAATTAGTAAAATCAAGAGTACTAAGTACCCCATCTTTAACTAATCTCTTAATTCTCTCTATGGAGATATGTCCTAATCTCCGATGCCATAATATAGAGGAGTCCTCATTAATATTACACCTCTTAATGCTAGCGTGAACATGCATTAAACTTTGAGTATTATCATTTTGTAATAAAATACGGTAAAGATCATCAGACAAAATACCATTCCCAACACAATCAGATTTATGTAATAAACAAAATGATGTGTCTTTAAAATTAAAGAAATACCCAAATTGTACTAGTCTGGAAACAGAAATTAAGTTTCGTGAGAAACTTGGTACATAAAATGTTCTTTCCAATTTAAAAAAAAAACCACTATTTAAAGTTAAAATGCATGTTCCAATTGATTCCACATGTGAGCCCATCTTATTTCCTGATAAGATGCTTTGCTCACTTTCCACTGGCTTCCTTAGGTTTTGCATACCCTGCAAAGAGTTTGCAATATGGATTGTTGATCCAGAGTCAATCCACCAGGTGTTAATATTAACATTGACCATATTAGATTCATAACATACATATGAGGTTGGTTTACCTTTCTTTTCAAGTCATTGTTGGAATTTCGTGCATTCCTTCTTCATGTGTCCCTTTCTTTTATAAAAGAAACACCTTACTTCTTTCTTGATATCAACTTGGGGTGGTATTTTACCTTTTCTCTACTGATGAGCTTTCTGATTGGCTTGATGTTTGTCAGTTTTGTTTTTCCCACGAGTGGTTACTACTAATGCATTCTCACCCAATTCCATCACTAGCCTCTCTTCTTCTTGAACACACATGGTCATTAATTCATTGATTGACCATTTGTCCTTATGTGTATTGTATGAAATTTTAAAAGGGCTATATTGAGGTGGAAGGGTGTTCAGAATATAGTGCACCAAGAAGGATTCTGACATATTAACCTCAAGTTTCTTAAGTTGAGCCGTAATATCTCGCATTTGCATTATGTGCTCACGCACACCCTTTATGTTGGTGAGTCTAAGGGATGAAATTTTCATAATAAGGGTACTTGCTAGTGCCTTATCCGAAGTGATGAATTGTTCATCAATAGCTTTTAGCAAGTCTTGGACATTTTCATGCTGGTCAACAAAACCACGTATGCCAGCAGTCATCTTAGTTTTGATAAACATCATGCTAAGCCGATTGGATCGCTCCCATCGCTCATATAACGTGATCTCAGTTGGAGTGCTGGTATTAGTGACTATATGTGGTTCGTCTTTTCTTATAGCATAATCGATATCCATCCACCCTAAATGGAGGAGAACCCTCTCCTTCCATATCTTATAGTTATCACCATTAAGTTCAGGAATATCACATCGAATATCAGAGAAATTAACAGTTTGAGAAATTGCATAAAATTAAACATGCGTATGTCAAAATTTGAAGCTTAATAAACTAAATTACATGTTTTACCAATATGAAACATGCAAAAAATATGAATTTCATGACATAAAAATTGCCTGTGAGCTAAATTCTTAATTCAAATAGATTCATATGGTCTTTATGATAAAACTATCAAATTATATTCCAATTCATAATCTCTATGGGTAAATTATGAAAATAATCTGATATTTTATCTTGATTAATTATATTAAATATAATAAAAGATCCTGTGGGATAACAATTATTATATGAAATATAATCAGTCACAATATGATGTCTAATTACTTATGTGATCCTTATTTTAACTTTATATATAATTTTAATTAATTAAGGATGCTGTGGCTAATTCTTAATTAATTAAGATTATATGGATCACTAGATATTTTAAACATAAAAAATTTGCTCATAAGCATAATTTAATATAACTAAATATGCATACATAATATGAGCATTTTACCAACTAAAATGTTGAAAATGATATTTCCTCATGATTTTCAATAAAATATATCAAGAAGAAACCAAAATCAAATCATTTTCATGGCATAAAAAATGAAAACTCTTTCGTATCAAGGCAGAGGTCAAAAGGTTCTGATACCAAATGTAAGAAATCATTGAAACCAACTTGTGTTTCTAAATCATTATAATAGAAACACAATAAAAATTGATGCGGAAACAAAATAGCGTACCTCCAACCATTGTCGCCAAGAATTTCTACAGAGGTTTCTTCTTGAACTTTGGTACTTCTCGGCTCAGAACTCTCGCTTTAAATGGTGTAGGAAAGCCTTTCGCTTCAAAGAGATGATTGAGCCTAAGGACAAAAATTCTCATATATATAGATGTTCTCCCATCAAGAATATTTATTATCACCAAATCATAACGTTCAAGAATTAATTCAAATTTGTAACGTTTGGACCATAATTAAGAACTTTAATGATATTAAATATTCAATTTAATAATAACAGTTTCATGCATAAAGAATAAAAAACTGAAATCATTTAAATCATAATAAATGAAGAAATTCATGATAATGAATTATGAATCATAATGAGAACAGTTATATTATTATTAAATTAATTATTTAATAATAACGGTTACATGATTTCCACATGATCTGGTTGCTTGGCGTATAAATAGCCATGGAGAGATCCAGAGATAGGAAGCATGAGGGTGATGGGTCTGCCGTGACCTGTCGTTAGATTTGGATATATGTTCATGCATCGTGGCCTGTATTCAGCTCAGTAGCAAGATCTGGGACATCTGATGGGTGGTCACGCTCCCCAAACTGTATTCGTCTTTTAGAAGGAGAAATAATAATGGAGATGGGCTCTAACATGCTTGCTTAGCTTGTTCTTGAAAGGATACATGCCTAACTTAGATTCAAGTGTGAGCTAAATCTGTGATGTGCACTTGTTAGTTGATCGATCAGTATATGTAGCTCTTAAGCTTCGCTATGTGATCTGAGGCATTTGAGGACTATGAACATGTACTCGTCTTGATGAAGTGCTGTCGATATAACATCAGGTAGTCCTGATAGAACCAAATAATATCTTTCTTGACTTGTTTTGTTTGACCAATGCATGGTGGTAACACATCACGTTTCTGCAAGCTACATCTATGCAATATATGGTGCGATGTAAACGTAGAAGTTGAAAGGAAAGTCTTCTCTTTCTCAATGTGCGTGACAGCCGAAGCACAGCGTTATGCTTTAAGATCCAAATGCATGTCGATCTCGAGCACTGTCGAGGACGATTGGTAAACCACGAGTGTACATGGATAACTTGGTCGTGAACTCTCCATCACTGTTCAAGCTCGGAAGCCGTTGCAGGATCTGAGCCGACCACTGTCGACATCGCGGTATCCATTTCAAAGGGCGGTGCGATCGATGAGGCACTCACTTGAGGATAAGCTAGCGCTGGGTGAGAGTTGGACCAGCCATTTCCACACATTCTACGATCTCTATCAATTACGAGTGCTTTCAGGTAAGGTGGAACTCCCTTGAGCAATCACATCTATATGAATCAGCCAAATCCACACGTTAAGCTGTCGCAACGCCAGAATCCTAATCTTGCTTTCTGCACGCAGTTCTCCCGATCCATCTTGAGTTGTTCTTCTGCCACCTCCCTCGGTTGCTCCCAACATGATCATCCTCGCAGAGGGTTCGATCAGATCACTTCATTGTTCCTCATGAAATGGTGCGAGATTTTGGCACTAGACAGTCTCCCCGCGTCAATGGTCATGTAGCGATCTCAGGACGATGTTGTAGTCCGATGTCTCAAGCCAAGCACCGTTCCCGCCACATTCGACGCCTGATTCATGCAAGGGAACATATGTGAATCAAACCAATCTTTTTCTGCCAATGCTGTCAATGCATAACCCCATTTGGCCGAAGCAATTCATCACTCCACTTTGACTCTGCAAACTGTTCAGTTGAAATATGGTTGTCCAAATTGGATACCGACTAGGAGAAATCAAAGCCCTATTCCGTGTATGTCTCTTGTGAATGATCGAATCTAGAAGATGCTGAATCCTACAAAGTCATGGATATGCCCGATAAAATTCGTCCGATACTTAAGGTTTAGTTAGGAGTTGAAGTATCGACAAAGCACTGAGAATAAAAAAAGTCAAAAACACTAACTAAATGAGAGTTTTTTCTGTGTGTGTTTGAGCCCGTTATGCTGACATATATGTATTGATGTCAGGAATGGTTTCATATATCCCCTTTCTTATCTCAAATGGAATTGTGTTACATCGAATTGGCTAGAACCTATTCTCTGTATTGGTTAGTCAAATCCAAGAGCATGGTATTTCCTTGTCCAGCAGAAGAATCAGTTCTTTTGCTTGCTCTTTTCAACCATCTGCAAGGGCTCATAACATATATACTCGATAAAAAGCAAAGGTTTTCTTCCAGTTCAAATGTCATGCATCAGAGGAAGTGTACCTGTGCTGCATGCATGGACTATAAACAGGGGTAGGTTTGATATCTCTTTCGTCTCACAGAAAAAAGCTGGTATCAATGTTCATCAACTGACCGAATGGATCGTCAAATATTATCTTACTGTGAGAATCATCAGTTCATATTTGAGAGAACAATATATATTAGAGTCTTGAGCTCTTAATGACAAACCCTAGCAAAGATGCTTTGAGAGAACGGGTTTTATCTCCAAGATCAACTTTGAAAGGCATACTTATGATGAATCGGAAAGCATCATGCAGATGTTCTCATGCACGCTAGCTCTTGCGTATAGGGGTAAGGTGTTTCCACGAGACATGCTTGATGATAGGCGTAATGTGATTTATATACTTTTGTGTCATAAGCATCATCGGTAGATGTTGGAACATGGTGATTGAACTTTGGTTTCTTTGAGTTTGTTCTACTCGAGACTTCAAAGGCATCTCAACCCATTCATTAGGCAAAGAAATCTGTACAAACAGATGATATATCTTTTCCTCTATTCCAAACAGCTATATATGGGCCTTTACTATTGAATGCTTGTGAGCTTTATGGCACAACGATAACTATAGCATCAAAAACAAACTGTAGATCCCAATCATTCGAGAATACTTAGTTCCTTGTCATCGACCTCTGCTGAGAGATATATAATTGGTCAAGTCGATATTAAGAGAGGAAGAAAATCAATCAAGATTTATCCTTCAGTGCATGTTTTGGGAGCATTATGGTGCGCAGTGCAAGCAAAATAATGAACTCATGACAAGAAGAAATATTGGAAAGAACGTACAAACGAAAGAAGGAAGCACAGTGGCTGTCACTGCTCAGCATAACATTTTCTCATAGAGGTCTCTGGCCATAAAGCACCCGATACTTTGCATGAAAAGTATCATTGATGCCATCACAGTTGCAGTGTTTCCCTGCAGTCGACTTGAATGAAAGAAACCCTTTCTTTTGGATTATGGCAACCCTCTGATTGGAGAGAAAACAACACACCTTAGAGGCTCCAGTTCATACAATAGTACAACCAATATACTTTGACTAAATCACATGCGTTTAGCTCTTAGATGTATATGTTGGTATATGTGCTTAGATGGAGAAAGGAGCTCAAATCAAATTGCCGGACAGTTCTGTGCATGTTGTCCTAAAAGATAGGTCCACTTAGAAACAACTAGCAGCAACATGTACCTTCTGTTAGGTCCACCTAAATGAGTGACTGATGAAGGAGAGTTATTGCTAACATAAGATTTTTTTTTCCTTTTTAGATCCTTTCCATCCCAGGACATTTCCTGCCACATAGTTCTTTAGATGGTAAGCTCTCTAAGAACAATGATCAAACCTGCATTAATTAGAAAATGATCCTTGCACGTACTTTAAATGTTAGAGTGCATTAATGTGAATGAGTTGCTCTTTTGTTTTCTCCAGGTTTCAGAAAATAAATCTTACCATGTAGCCAAGGATCTCCTTTATCCTTCTTCTGAATGCAGTTGTTGTATCACAACTTCAAAAAGAGTCCATTGATCTATATGATTTACTGTGGCAACCAAATTGAGCAGCTTAACATCATTCATCTCAAAGCAAGAAGATAGTTTGTTGATGACCGCCAAATATTGAAGGAATGCACATATTAATGTCAAACTTCAAAGCATTTCCGTTCAAGAGTACTACCAAGATGCATTAGAATCCATAAATTAACAAAGCCAGACTGAAATTAAAAGTTGTTGTAGTTAATTTTTTCTAGTCTTCAGGTGTCAAAACTAAGCTAAGCTGAGGTGAGGATAAGGAGCAAGCTCTTTGACTGGACCATATCAAATCAAGAAGGAATTACCCCATGCAAGATGATCACATGTTCAGATCTACAACCATGTTTTGGTGTGTTTGAGAAAGAGCAGTACCGTCGTCCTCTTAAAAAGGGCTCATGATGAAGCCAGTCGATTGAAGTGGTCCATGATGTTACTCGCCATTTGGATTTCTTAGTTCTGTCCTGCGACTTTTAATGCTTTATTTCATCCATCAGCCATATAAATTAATAGAGTTTCTTCTATATTGAGAGGAGAAGAAGAAGAAGAAGAAGAAGAAGAAGAAGAAAAAGAAAGGTTTTTCCTTATCAACAAAAGACACAGTAAGATGAATAAACAGCTATATATATATATATATATATATATATATATATATATATATATATATATATATATCAAACGCAAAACTGCTTAATGGAAGGGTAGATCTGATCCTGCACACTTGCAAACCGCACATATGAACCCTAATCCTAAATAATCTAAATCTTGGCTCCAGATAAGAGCAAAGGATTAGTGAATGCAGGTGTATAACTAAGAGTTGGGAGCATCTGTTCTCCATGAATCATTTGCAAGGGAAAAGGAACCATTACCTTTTACAAGCATGAACTTAAAGGCAGCAAAGCATCTACCTTAGCGATGGAGGCATATATATTTAGCCGCTTGTTTGCTGATGCAGCATCATCAAGATTCTCATCGACGACGACGACGGGGCTCCCCGGACGTTCGTGTGAATCTTGATGATGCCGCAGCTGCAAGCACCGGCCGGCTGCTGCTCCGACAAACTGGAACGCAATTAACCGAGAGAAGAGCGCACGGGAAGCTGTAGACTTCAAGGAAGGCTGCTATCCCACCCCAAGATTTGAGTCGAGGAGATGAAATAGCGAGAGAAGAGGAAGACATGAGCACTGCGACAAGTACTGCAGCATCCCACGCGAGGTGACATCTGCGGCTGGAGCCTGGATTTATGGACCCACAGGCGGAATCTTGCAGCCTGTTGCAGTGCTCTTTGAGTTGTATCGAGGCAACACCAGCGACAGATCCATTCCCAGGAACCAGCGGGTTTAAAAGCCAGGGCAAAAAAGAGAGAAACAAGGCCTGGATCGAAACCCTCATGCACCTGATCACTTCCCACAACCAAAGATAATCCTGTGTTCGGGTGACAAGGAGGAGTTCCTGTCACCTCCGAAACCTAATCGACTTCCCACCCAAGACTTACACGTTTCCACCTTAAGAACCACGGTTTGGGGTCTCAGAGGATAGAAAGATGATGGCAACTTCAAAAGTGAGGAGAGAGAGAGAGAGAGAGAGAGAGAGAAGGAGACAACGTTGGTGAGAACGATCGATAGAGACCGACCACGAGAGGCGTGCATATATAGCTTAATTTCCCCGTCCAGGGATCTGTATCTGTATCCCAGCCCTAATGTACAAATGCTTCTGTACATGTGCATAAAATTCTGCTGCACTGCTCTCTGTCCCTTGTCACCTCGAAGAATTCAACTTCAACTTTCATCACGTTACGGACACTATACATCTGCACGTACAAAGCCCACGAGAAAGAGAGAGAGAGAGAGACATACGCAGGGCTGTACGTGTTATAGTGTCGGAGACAATAGAATGCATCTTTTGTCAACAAAGGCCCGGTATTTGCTCCCTCCTTTTAAGGCTTTTTCCGATGACACGCTCCTTTTAGACTCGAGCATTGCTGGTGCTCCTGCCGATCGTAAGACTCCACCACGGCTTAAGAACCAAATCATCATTCCAAGGCATTTAGATTCTCCGGTGGGGGCTTAACTCTCCCACCAGCTTTATGTTGTTTATGTTCTTCCTTGTGCTCCTCGCAATGGGAAGATCAATGGCAATAACTAATAACGATCCCTTTATACGTATCACACATAGTTGGACCTGTTCATCTGGTATAGAGACGCCCAATCCAAGCCAAAACCTTAGGTTGTCTCTCGGCGTCCTTCGTCGCAGAATGCACGTCTCTACCGACATCATTTAGCCGCAGAAAATAATAGGAATAGGTGGGTGGATGGCTGTGCCTTGGCAGTCACACCTTTCTTTTCGTTGTGGGCAATAACCTAGTACCATAACACATAGTAATTATATTCTCGGGGACCAGCCTCCATCATCATCATCATCATCATCACGGTTATCGGATGATCTTGGCATCCTATGTTCATGCTGCCAATAATTAACCTGACTCATGTCCTTTCTTCTCTTTTTGCTTGAAACCACCCTGGTTTAATATCCTAGTAATGGCTGGAAATGGAACTGACATTTGAGTCAAATCCGCATAGATTGCTATATAATAAAGAGACATGAAAGAAGAAGCTGAAATACTATGGCATTCACGTACAAGTTCTCCCCTAGTTTTGTGAGATTCCATCAGAGGACTGACTCTTGACATGATCTCTGGCTCACGTGACATCCAGTTTCTGTCATTTGTTTGAGGCATTTAAAGATAGATAGATAGATAGATCCATGCAGGAGAAAAACTAGGTGATTATGATTAGCTACACTGTCATCATCATCATCATCATCATCAACTAAAACTTTTGTGCATGTATCGGAATGGCTTTTGAGTTTTTGACTCTGCCTTGCAATCGAAAGCCAAATGCCAAAAGCCAAGGCAGGTCGTGTGAAGAAGATATACGATGCTGGAGACAGACATAGGCACGTGGAGACAGTCCATATGCTCGATTATAATGCATGAGAGCACATGATTAGCTCTTATTTTAAAGGCTAACCATGTGATTGCGTGCACATAATCATATGCTTATACGTTGAAACACCACAAGAGTTAATCAAGCTGTGCTTTGCTTCTCCACACCTCCGCGGTCTGATCAAGACGATGATCGTGCCGAGTAATTTAATCGTTTACGCAATCGATTTGTATGTTACATTTCAAATAAGTGAATCTCTCATCATTCAGAGATGAGCAATCTAAAAATGAAAGGGGAAATTTTGACCATGTATGACCATGGTTGTTGACCAAGGAATCTTACAAGAGAATTCTAATCAAGCAGCAGTGGGCATTCGTCATGGAGAACAATTCCACGATGCTCTTTTAGATCTATCATTTTTATTTCATCTTTTTCCTACTTTGGATGCGTTTAACGTGTCAATCAATCCATTCCCTCATCTATTTTTTTGCATTAATTTTCACTTTTCAGAACTCTAAAACACCACATTTTGGTGCCCCCTCTATTTGGAACTCGTGTGGAAAAAGTCACACGTCGTAAACACGGTTCAATCTGACCTCACATCCTATGCACACAGTGTTCTTTATTGGAAGCCAAACTCAAAACCCAACAACAACTCAGTCAAATCAGATTATTCGCTGATTGTTTGCAAATGAGGTTGTGTTTGTGTAAAACCAATCATAATTCTTTCATCATTAAAATAAGTAATAGAAAAAAGTTATCTGTTTTGGTCCTCATACTAATTTATTCACCATCTTTGTTTGTAATGCATATTTTTACTTTGATCCATACCGATTAATACGATCTTTAAACACAATAATTTGTTGATTAGTCTATCGTTACATAAGTGATTAAAAATACTCTAATTTTATTATTAAAAAAATCGATTATATATATATATATATGTAATAATAATAAATAAATAAATAAATAAGGAAAACGTATAAGAATACTCGACGAGTACGACCGCGACGACAAAATGCTGCTATTTTCGGTTATTTGAATCTCCCAAGTCGGACACGCGATTGCTTGGGAGATGTCCGACGCTCACCTCGCCGCCGTCCCTCGTCGTCTCCACTACCCGGCTTTCCCGCGGCACCACCCCGCCCTTCGATCCTGCCTTCCCCTTCCCCGCCTCAACCGCAAAAACTCCCTTTCCCCGCCTTCGATCGGTACTATCTCGCTCAGCTGGGCTGTTTCTTTCGCCGCCGCCGGTGGAACGACCGCCTGGAGTGCGAAGGAGGTGGCCCCGTCGCCGGAAGAGGAGGAACCGCCTACCTCGGTCGCGCTCGAGCCTATCGTCAGCGAGGAGCATTTCGATCGGATCATCGCCGAGGCGCATCAGCTCGAGGAGCCGATCGTTGTTCTATGGTTCGGTTTTGAGCCTTTGGATTCTTCCTTCTTTTGTGCTTTTTCCTTTTATTTGCTAGGTTTGTTTATTACATTATTTTTGGACTATACATTTCAAAACCCTAGTTTTAATTGAGGTTTATGAGCTTTTTTTTGGTGAATTTGCCCGCTCTACGTGCTCATATTGTGCCAATAGGTTCCTCATTGCCTGTGTCTATAAACAATAGACAATACTTGCAGTATATATCTTTTGAAGTTTCCTTTTTATAATTTTTGGAATATAAAAATCAACTAGAAGAGTAAATTATGTGCAATTGTTACATTTCTGGGTCTTGATTTCCATTGTTTATTTGTGCTTCTTGACTTCTAATCTGTGCTAATTTTTTTTGTTATTCTTTTTATTTTTTTTATGATAATGCCTTAGTGTTTATTGATTGAATTATGTGATTATGTTTGAATGGCTTAGGTTAAATTTGTTTCCATGTGTTGGTAACAACCCATACATTTTGCATTTGGTTTGATGCAAAAAATGAAAAGGTTTCTGTTCGTTAACAGTTAATTGTAAATATTTCTAAGAAACCTTTGGACTATAAGCTGCCTATGTTTATTGAGATATAATTGTAAATATTTCTAAGAAACCTTTGGCCCATGAGCTGCCTACTCTGTTTATTGGCACACAACACTGTGAAAAGCTTCTCAGATGTAGGAACATCTCAGGTCATGGTTTGTGAGAACGACTTCTACATGGCATGGATGTTATGATCTTCCTAATTTGTTCCCACTGTTCTAAATCTTTCATTACATCTTGATGTGTAGGATGGCTAGCTGGTGCAGAAAATGTATATACTTGAAACCCAAATTGGAAAAATTGGCAGCAGAGTACTACCCAAGGTTGGATATCGACTTTCTTTTAATAGATTCATTTTTCTATACTGGAAGTTCATTCGCTAGTACAATATTTATTATTTCTTTTTTTCAGAGAAGTTTACTTAACTTGGTTAGAACACCCAAACCCCTTTACTATCTTCATTATCCTTGCTCTATACAATACATGGAAATTTGTTGGGTTCTTACAGTCTTGGATTTGTTTTATGTTTCAGCATTAGGTTCTACTGTATCGATGTGAACACAGTTCCACATAGGCTTGTGAATCGTGCTGGAATCACTGTAAGGCTTAGTTTCATTCAGTTTCTTCTCTATTTATAATAATATTCTGAATGAGTTCGTGCGATTAATTTTCTATTTATTATCCATTGTTAAATGTAAAGTTTGTATACCTTGTCAATAACGCTTTCCATTAGTTGGAAAAGTTGAAAACTATTACTTTCAAGTGTGGTTGTTGGAGAGTCAGTAATCTGCTATAAGCATTTTGAGACAGAAAAAACGAGTAGTTGACATGATAATTAGCTAATTTTATGTCAAACTTGACTTTAGCATAAAGAAAGACATTAGATGACCTAACTTATAATTGCATGAAAATAGATAGGGAATAAATAAGTTAGGTACTCAGAGGGGAAAACCAGTTCTGGGTTGTTATTAAACGGAGCTAATGTCTTCTGCATAAGGAAATTATAGCCTTCTGAATCATATTAGAGCTTAGCACCATGATCTCTTGGCGGGATTCGAGCTCAGGACCTTGCAATGTACTGTCAAAATCTTTATCAGTTAAGCTAGCTGACAAATATGATATTGCTTTAAGACAAGGATATGGTAATAGACTGTCACACATGCAGCATGTTACAAAGAAATCATTGGATTGGTTATTCTGAAATTAGTAGAAAAATTTGCAGCAGAGATTATATACTATCCTCCAAACTGTCGTTTTTCAGACAATCAGAATCCATGTGCCAGTCTGCTTTAGATAGCGTCCAGGTCTTTGTGTGCCTGTGCTTCTTCATAGAAAGTTGTGAGACTTCGGCGGTGGCAATGGTAAAAGAATAAAATTTATAGTTATGGAACAATCTTTGTGATACATATGATGTTTGTGTTTAACTTGGTTATATCAATGCTTATGCATATGCCAATGTTCTAATGTGTGTGCACAATTTTGTATGGTCTCGCAATAAATTTTTGATGTTTGGATTTTTTGAGCAATGCTGTTTGGATCAGCATATAACATGTGTTTCCAAGCAAATTAGATGTCTTCTTCACTAAAGCAGACAATTGATAAATGTTCCAAAGGATGGTAGACGCCTGTTATATGGTTGTCTCAAAATGTTGACGATTCTTGAGATCATCATAATTCGTATCTGTTTCTATGTTGTCGTTCAATTCTTCTTCAGCTAAAGCACATAAAAATTGTCTTTTATGCCTCTACCAGTGTCACGATATATTCCCCTCCCTCTTTTGTACTTAACAACGCACATTAGTAAAAGGTTTTATCTTTGTTATTGATGCTTGGTTTTATTCTTGCAAAACATGGAACTCGAGCAGAAGATGCCAACGATACAGGTAAAACTAACATCCCATCTTTAATAATATTTAATGACCGTTTACATAAATTTCTATTAATTACTCGTGATTTCCTCAGTTGTGGAGGGACTCTCAGAACCAAGCTGGGGTAATTGCTGGATACAAGGCATGGATGGTTGTCGATGATGTTCGTAAGATGATTGACAATGAGGATTGATCTTGTGCACTCTCCCCCTCCCCCCTCACACAGTCTTTTGTACTGCTTTGTCCTGTTTGATGGAGATACGGAGGAACAGCAACTTTTATTTTCGTTGAGATCAATTAAAGCTGCACGGATGGTATGATCAAAATCTTGAAGGATGAACTCGAGTTAGAAGTAGTTATACGTACTGTCATTTTTTGCCACCAACTCAATCCATTGCTTGTCTTTTAAATTCCTTTTCTTTTTACTCCTAAGGATCATGATGAAGCCTAATAAAAGGTTCTTCGATATTATGATCTTCGACATCATAAAAACCAGCTGAATGAATGATACTGGGCTCATCTATAACGTTTACAGCGATTTGCAAGCCGTAGAGAAACCACAAGAATAAACTTTCTGCGCACCAGCCGGGTTATCAGCGCACGGCAGTTTGCCGGGCCCGCTGTTTGTTCCGTGCTACTTGCCCTGTCGCGCGCGAGTCCGGTGAACGGACGGGTGGTATATATGAGGATGCTCGCATCAAAAGGCCGGGGAAACCGACGCTTGAGATCAACTGATGATTCACCAAACGACCGGCTGATATATCCCATCAACATGGACGTGTATATTTCATCCATTGTGAGTCATTCCCTAAACCACCTGTTATTAACTTTGAATCATATCAAGACAACATGACAAATTGATCATAACACAGACTTCATCCTGGACGTCCGTTAGGGTACTATGAAAGCTAATGAACACAGATGCAAAATGAGGTTGATCTACTTCTCGTTCAACACTGGAATCATCCCAAAAAACCAATGATTGCTCAGCCCAAATAGACTATTATGGATCAGAAAAAACGACTTGGTTTATTCTCTTTTATGAACTCATGAATCACAATTCACCTAACATCACAACCTCATTTAACAATGCCACCGAAGAACTAGAGCAATCATAACCTTCGTGGTCACTAACATCGAAGAAGCTCGCACCTGTGCCCGCTTACAACCCGGAATATCGCTGTCTCATGGACGTCAACGCGCCAGTGCTCAATGGAAAAAAGATCTGCTATGCTCAAACTTTGATGTTATTTCTTGAAAACATTTCCTGTGATCGATGCAATCTTTTATGCTGTCCGAATAGAAAAGCATAAAATTTTCATGGTACAGAGTGCTCACGAATTGCATCACGGCACATGGCCTAGGAAGATGGCTTGAAAAAACATGTTACACATGCATAATGTCAAACCATTAATATCACCCAAACGTAATTTGCTCCTCATCTCCTTGAAATCAATCTAGTTAGCTTGAGGAGAAAATAAATAAAGCTGCAATTTCAGAGTTCAGACACATGGTAACAAAGCTACACGGGTTTGTACCTTGATCTAGTATCCTGAACGAAATGATAAAAACTTTTCTGATTAGTTGTGTGACAAATAGCTATTTTAGCAGGATTAAAAAAACTCTGACAAATGAACTTAACTGCAACAGCATGTTAAATCTGGAAAGTATATTTCCTACTTTACAGAACAGGATTAAAATGCTTAGAAATATGTGGGTTCTGAAGTATGATATTATAGAGATATCATGTGACGTTTGTAGGATTGGGTTGCCAATTTGTTGATGTGCCTCGCATACTGCGCGGAAAACCAGTTGAGAAGTTACAAACAGAGAGATGAATCGGTACACTCTGCTTTCACGCCTTTTGATGGGCAAAATGCCTCTTATTTTGACTATATTTTCTTGTACTAAACATTCTTGGATTGCAACTAAGGTCCTAATAGCAAAAACTAAAAATAAAACAGAAACCTAGGTCCTGGTAGCCAGGTGGGTGAGCGGAAGAAGTTGGTTTCCAAGAAGTTGTTGATGTATAAAGGAAATATAACGACTTAGGAGGACCCTGCAGTATCTTTGGCATGGCAATTTAACTTCCATTTTATTCCTTTTTCTTTTTGTGTCTTCCAGGAGAAATACAACAGCATAAAGATGCGCAACCCACCATATATTTCCTTTTCATCAAAAACATTCACTTCAAACTACAGATCATAATAGGGCAAATTATTAGGCATTTCTTAACCTGCAAAAAGTGCCATGGGGCCGCAGTGATATTTGACTTTTAAGGATCAAATAGAGGGGCCAAAAGGTTGCAGATTGGGATGGTGGAATTAAGTAAGTCTAGGTATCAAGAAGGGGAAATATCACCGGGGACTGATAGTTAGGCTTTCCAACTGCTTGTGAATATGTAAATTGATATGCCATTACTGTATCAATCTCTTGGCTTTCTTTTTCTGGTGTGAGAAGGTAGAATATTAAACATCTTAGTTATGTCAAAACAAAGAAAAAACAACCAACTTCTTTCAGCTCATATGTGGGAAAATAAGCATAACCAGCATTTATCTAGCTTAAATTTTTTTAAAAAAATCATGTGTGGTGCCAGAAAAAAGAAAGAAATAAATGTCAACTAAAGGATGCAAATCAACTGTTTAAGATAAAACGATTTTGTGCGTCCAACTATCTACCAGCTGGACACTTTCTAGGGCCGAGTTCCCATGCTTTTTGGACTTGAAACATTGTTCCTACATGTTACCATCTAATCACTTCATCTTCTCGAAATAAATTTTATTTTAATCTTCGATATTAGAAAACCTTGAATTAGCATCACCTAGAGGATTTAAAAACATAACGTGCGGGTAAAATTCAGAAAATACTAGTGATATTTCCAACACACCGTGCATGTGATGGTGCCTAGGTTAAAGTAGACACCAGATCATTTGGTCATAATGGTCATTTTCAGATAGATTTTGTTATTTGGGGACTGTTTATAACTCTAATCCACCTCACTCGCTCGAAACTTTTTTTACATGGGCAAATTCAGTCTACATGATATAAAAAAATGCTGCTAGTTTGTATATATATATATATATATATATATATCAACAGAGAAAGAGACACGTCAAAGAAATCAACACAATCCCACGCAATGAATCAGGTGCTAACCTCATCGCTGCCCCTTCCGAAGACACACAGAGAAGAAAAACAATTTCCAGTGTAATGCATGTATATTTACACAAATGGAATGTAGAACAGAAGTGTTGTTTGTTAATGGATTATTTCATATTTGCATATGAGGAAAAAGAACAATTGTCATTCTCTTTCTTTATACAAACAACATGAAACAGCGGAATCCACTACCGAATATTGTAAGATAACGAAAACTAATAATGCATCGCTCATTCTGAAGTAAACAAAGAGGAAAGTGTTAGAATTTTAAAGAGTCACACATGTATAATTAAATGTGTTAAGTCATTATTTTGATTAGTCAAAATTAAAGTGATCTAATTAAAGTAAAGTTATTTGGCTAAAAGACATAATTATTATGAAAATTAATTGTGTGGATACCATCATGTTCCTAACTTAACGACGAGATAAGTTAGGAATATGAAACTCTTGAGGCATAATTGTAGATTCATCAATTATGAATACAATCATAATTGTAGATTCATCAGTTATGACTATAAATAAGGTTATGGTCCCCGGTTGCAGTATCGAATAAAGCTTCTCTTCACCCGTCAAGGAGAAATCTAAAGTTCTTAAAGGATACTTGCAATTGGAAGACCAAATCATCAATCAATTCAGAAAATACTCTAATGGATTCATCAGGTACGCTTCCGTGTTAATATGTTTATCAATTATTGTAGGATTTCATGCATATTATAGTGGATTAAATAAGTTTTATGGAAATATTCTTAATCCATTATTTTGGATATATTCGGTTTTGATTCTATAAAACAAATATTTGATCCATATTTGATATGTTAAAAAGAACCCCAACAAGTGGTATCAGAGCCATCCTACAATGATTGATGAACATTTAAGCTTGTTTTCTTATGAATTTTAATGATGTTTTCATCAATATTTTAAAGTAATTTGGTTCTATCATCGTTGGGAAAGATGATAGTTTTATGTAATCATGCTATTTTGAAGTGATTCGGTTCTATTATCATTGGAAAAGATTATGGTTTTATGTAATCATACTACAGAATACTTCACATTCAATTTAGTGCTTTTTTCTGATGTGATATCAGTTTAATTTTGGATTATCTTTTTCACTTAGTGTCTTTTCCTATTCATCAATATGCAAAATTCATTTTTACACTACAAGGCATAAATTTCTCGAATTCTTTTTGGATTTTATCTAATTAATATGAATTTAATTAATTAGATATTGTTGCAATATTATGTTGGTTTAATAATATTATTGCAATATTATGTTGGATTAAACATAATATTGGTTCTATAAAGTTGTTTGTTGACATAAATTAAATGATTTACATGCTTTAAATATTTTAGTCAACAAATTAAGATCGAGCCAATTTGACTAATATGGTCTAAATTCAATTAGTGATTGTTTAATATTAGATTGAGTAATTTAATATATGAAGTCGGCAAAGTGACCTCTCATATATAACATTTCTCGTGAAAATATTAAATGTAGTGTGTATTTACATCCATGCAGTAATTATCCGGCCCAAAGGAAGGTTAATGACTGGCAGGATTTTATACATACCTGTAATGATAAATACGTGATAATTATAAAGTTATACATGTAAATGATAAATCAATCCAAAGATGGGTTTCTCATTTGACATGCCTTATTATCAGTATTTGATCATTACAACAAGACTACCACTAGTAATTAATATTGAAGTCCAAAGACAAGATATTAATGTTGCACTTGGTATCTTGCGATGGGTTAAATCATTATTTGAATTTACTTAAGTTTATGGCAATAAATATGAGCATAATTTCGGGTTATCTATTATTCTCTTATTTAGGTTCTCTTGCAACAATATCTGCTAACCTCAGTTCTGTACCAGTTCTAAACAGAACCAATTTTAAAGATTGGAAAGAAAACATTCTGATCGTTTTGGGTTGCATGGATCTAGACCTTGCACTAAGAGAAGACCAACCTGCTTCTCTTACAGAAAATAGTACTCATGATGATAGGAGACTATATGAGAAGTGGGACAGGTCTAATCGCATGAGTCTCATGATCATTAAGCGCGGCATTCCAGAAGCCTTTAGGGGTGCGGTGTTCGAAGGGATTACCAAGGCCAAAGATTTTCTTACCGAAATAGAAAAGCGTTTTCTTAAAAATGATAAGGCAGAAACAAGCACTCTACTTCAAAGATTGTTTACCATGAGATACAACGACAAAGGAAATATAAGGGAATACATCATGGAAATGTCTAATCTTGCTTCTAAGCTTAAAGCATTAAAGCTTAACTTATCAGAGGACTTACTTGTCCATTTGGTTCTGATATCTCTCCCTACACAATTCAATCAGTTTAAGGTCAGTTATAACTGCCAAAGGAACAAATGGTCTCTTAATGAGCTCATTTCATATTGTGTGCAAGAAGAAGAAAGATTAAAGCAAGAGAAGATTGAAAGTGCAAACTTGGTCAACACCTCTAAGGATAAGGGCAAGAAAAGAAAATATAAACTTGAAAAGAATGAGGCTGATAAGGGTCCAGTACAGAAGAAACAAAATAAGGATGATACTTGTTTCTTCTGCAAAAAATCTGGGCATTTGAAGAAGGACTGTGCCAAATATCACGCTTGGCGTGATAAAAAAGGTACGTTCCTTACTTTGGTTTGTTCTGAAGCCAATTTAACTTCAGTAGTTAGAAACACTTGGTGGTTAGACTCCGGCATAAATACTAACATTAGTGTTTCAAAGCAGGGTTACCTGAGCTACCAAAGGCCCAATAATGCTGAGAGATGCATTTATGTGGGGGACGAAAAATCGGTAGATGTGGAAGCTATAGGCACATTTAGATTGTTATTGTGTACTGGACATTATTTGAATTTGAAAGATATTTTTGTTATACCGTTGTTTAGACGAAACCTAATTTTTGTTTCTTATTTGAACAAATTTGGTTATTCTTGTTCATTTGGAAACAATAAGTTTACTTTGTCTTTAAATTCAAATATGATTAGAACTAGTTCACTTATGACTTATGACAATCTATATTTGCTTGATACTATAGCTTCCTATCATGAATCCATGAATGTGGAATTGCGAAGTACCAAACATGATTGTGAAAGAAAGAGTACAAAGTAAATAAATTTCTATAGAACACTTAGGAACAAACTTTATGTTGACAGATCCTCTCACAAAAGATGTACCACTCAAAGTTTTTTTTTTATGAGCATACTGCTCATATGGGTATATCCGAATTTGAGAAAACTTCAGTTTAGTGGGAGTCTGTCATATGTTTGTTGTATGTTCTATGCCAGATTCTGTATTTGTACAAACATTTTCTGATCAGAAATAAAGCTTCAATTTATTATACTTTGTACATTATGACTATTAAAGTTATTAATGATCTCATAAAGATAAAGTTGGACCAGTTGAAAATTGACATGTACAGATTACATTCATGTAATTTTCATGCTACACATTTCATAATTGATCTATGTCATTTGATTATGTTAATATTAGTGATCATTGATGGGTTTAGCTATGATTGATATAGCGAAGACCGCTTTGGTCCTATATTAATATGACCAATGGACGAGATTGTTTTGTATGTCCTATTTAATAATGGCAATAGTTTTGAGCTCATAAAGTATAGCACAATTATAAGGATACATATGTGACACAGTGGGAGATTGTTAGAATTTTAAAGAGTCACACATGTATAATTAAATGTGTTAAGCCATTATTTTGGATATATTCGGTTTTGATTCTATAAAATAAATATTTGATCCATATTTGATATGTTAAAAAGAACCCCAACAGAAAGATGATATATTGTTTCACAATTGATGGTAACTACGAGGAAATTCCCAAGAAAAGATATCAAATCAAGATCGTAATTGTGGGTGCTGGCACTTCAAGAACCACCCTATATCCATTCAAGATGCAACAAATATAAGATTAGGTGCGTTCAATATCAATCGACGATCAAAATCCTAATCTCCCTAAATATCAACATGACGATAACTCAAAGAAACAAAAAACTGAGATCCTATTTGTAGGCCGTCACTCTACTAAATCCGCCCGATATCCTGGCAACAGATCAAGGATTAGATATGAATTCAATATCGAACTGGTAAAACATCAATGAACAATTGGAATCCTGATTACCCAACTACGAAGAAGACATCGCTCACAAGAAAATCAAATCAAGATCCTAATTATTTGTGCTCAAACTTCGAGATCCGTTGGACATCCACGCAACATATCTTATACATGGATCTTACACTCGGAACCTTAACTTCCCGAGTACCAAGAAGACATCACCGTAGGACAAAACCAAGATCCTAATTGTTGGCGCTCGCACTATGAAAATCGCACGATAGATCTATGAAGCTAACCAAGCGAAACCCTCCTTTCCCGAAGAAACGAACAAGAAATCGTCCACAAGACATCAAGACATCGAGCCAGACAGACAAGCTCATCGAGATTACCTCGAAGATTCGCAAGATGCCTGCGGCGGCAGCATAGGTCTCGTCGAGAACCTTGAAGAAGCAAGAACCGAGGAGGCTCCTGATGGGCTCGGAGAGGGAAAAAACCAGATTGAGGAGAGAAAGAACGATGGGCAAGCGAGGAAGTTGAGGGTTTCGCTATTTGTGTTCGAATGGCATAATTCGAATTCCTTTTTCTTTTTCCCTCCCAAACCGCCTAATTATATTGCGATTTATATAGAAAAATGTACTTGGAGAAGAGATCACACGGCCGCACGAAAGACAACGCGAACCGTTATGATCCAACGGCCCTCACAATGCCACCTCGTCACGTAATCTCACCTCGTTTGTCCGAATGGTTTGTGTTTCGCCAGTCGGGCGCTCCAGGAGCCGTACGGGAGACACCGTCCTCCTCCACCCATCTGTTCCACGTCATCCAGCCAGGCCTTGGGCGGTGCGAGAGAGCCCTGCGCAGGTGCAGCAGGCCCCGTCTTACCCCGTACGAGGATTCCGCGAGTCGCTTACCTGCCTCGCGGATGGTCGCTGCATGTGGGACCCGCTGGGCGAATCCAATCGCAAGGCAGAGAAGTTTGGGTCTCGATAGAGGTTCTTTCCACGTGTCAGATTCACCTGGTGATATGGGTCCCCGAGCCAACGTGGCGGACCAGGGGCTCCTGGCGTCGGTACCTGCCTCGCGGATGGTCGTGCAAGTGGGACCCCACTCGTTGGATCCAATAGCAAGGCGGAGAGAACTTGGGGTCCAGGGAGGGGTTCCTTTCATGTGTCAGGTTCGCGACATATGAGGTGGGTCCCTGAGCCGACGTGGCGTGCCAGGGCATCAGCCTGCGAGTCTTTGATACCTCCCCTTCTCTCTCGACCCAAAAAAAAAGAATAAATGCCTCTTTTCACAGTGAATTCCTACCCTCGTTGTCTCTAGTTTTGGTCGAACACCAACTGCTGATCATAATTCCGCCCTAAATCAATGGACAATTGAGCTACAGGAATTGTGGGCTTATGACACTTTTCCTAAACTGATGGGTTCCAAAGCAAAAGCCGAAGGTTAGTCCCGGATGCTGCCATCATGTTCCTCGTAGATGCGACAAAGAGACACACCGACATCCATGCGCTGTAGCCAATGGCAAAATATGCTTCTGGTCCGAAGTAGCAGTCAAGTCAATTGAACTGAAGCACGGGGCAAAACAATACTTATGATTACTTGTAGGCAATCTAACTTTTCAGATGTCGATAGGGGCTCATTGCATCTCTCGGCTTTCTTGTGCTCAACCTTACCATAGCATACCAAATCACACAGCCACCGAATGCTGTGCGGATGGAGCCAGGAATCCTCTAAATTATCATAGGCAAGCTTGCAAGTCAACATTAACGTCTCCAGTCAGACACAATTTCTTGCATGCTTTCTACAGAAAGTTCAGTACGAGAAGATAGCATAAGTAACAAAGAGGAAATAGGTTCGGATATACTTATTACCAAACTACAACAATAACTGTTTCACAACTACGAGATGACATCAAAAGCACCACAGAATGCCTCAACCAAATGGCTCTGAAAGTATCGCTGGTGTCCTCAAAGAAGACCTCAAACAAACAAGAACATCCAGTTATCGGTTCATGACTTCAGAGAAAGGCTTGACGACTCCTCGCTCAATCATCTGCAGAGATACAATTCGAGGATAAGGATCTGGAAGAGGGCATACCAACCTTGGAAATCTAGAATCACAAGTGGGGATTGTGGTTCAGGATGGAGACCCACCATTCGGGGACCGGGAAGAGGTGCTGGAGAAGTCTGATGAGGCTATTGGAATGGAAATAGAGAGCTGGGTGGTGGAAAACGAGGTCCGGTTTGATCTGTCTTCTTCAAGATCTGACCAAGAATCTCTGGTCTTTGGCCATTCATCAAAAAAGGGCCGGAGCAACTGCGTTTCATGCTTCACGGGCTCCGACGAACCAAACTCACTTCCAAAGAAAGAATGATGCTGCTGTTGCTGTCGAGAGAGTGAGTTGATTGTAACCTGCCCAAGATCTTGCACTGACTGAAGTTGTGGGTAGGCATTCTGCAGAATGGAAAGGTCATGTGTTTTTGACAGAGAAAACGAGGACACTGGTGGTGGCATTGGGCGCCATGAGCTGTCCAATGATGAGTCCACCCCAAGGGCCCTAGCAGTGCCAGACGCTCCAGAAAAGAAACTGTGCTCATCCGCATCAGGTTTAAGTCCAGAGAAGTACCTGCAAAATTAGATCCATTACTCCCTAATGAAACCACGTTAAAAAAATCCAGCATATGAAATACAAAATTTGATGGAAAACTAGTAGGAGCCAGAAATTTCCATATAGGTTTCAAAAGTCCCTAACACAAGTAAAACTGGATAATGACTCCATATTACTACATGCAGCTTTCTTGCTCTATTCTTTTTTTCTGAGTGATGCTTCATCTGATCTGCAATCATACTTCTTTTTGCTTCAAGTGATACATTCTAGAACACAACGTTGAAATACATTATCACAAGCATGCTTATTTCACTCTTCAATTCAACATGAAGAATCAAAACCCATGCTTAAACTTGCTTCATCATAGACCATTATAGAAGTGTAGTTTGGTTGTTAAGTCGAGTAATGATATACATTAAACTGTTAACAAAGAATGTCAAAAGCACAATCTTTTAATGTTATCACATCAAACAAGAACAGGGCACTATTAACAATCGAAACTCTTAAGCTCTAAAATGGACCAAGAAATCCAACTACGCATACTTCTTTCCATCAATCGAACGAGGATATTTAACAGATTGATTTGTTTCCCAAGTACACGGGGCATTGCAATTTGCAAGCACTGAAAACAGTGCAATCTCTGAAATATGTAAAAAGAAGATGAATGCAATGAGCCTTTTTCTTTGCAGGCAATATAAACTTACCCCGTCCAAAGATTAATCTCAGTTTAACTGGCTTCAATGAGACAAATAATGAAAAAAAAAAAAACTTACTAGTCATTACATCTATACAAGCTCCTGAAAACATTCTCCAACCAGAAGCTGCGAAAAATAGATATTCATGTGATAAATAGGTGAACAGATATGCCTCTCCATTGTCAGGAATTTCTAATTTCTATCCGGAAACATAATGCTTACTGTTGCCTACCAATTTCACAGCAATAAGCGGAGACTGAAAACGAATATGGCCATTTACCAACAAATACTTAACAGGAGCAAGTTTATTACATAACGTGGAAAGTTGGCAAGATAGAAGCATGCATGTTAAACCAAGACATAATTTAGAAAAGTAACTTAGCATTATCTAATATATTGATCACTAGACTTCACTAGATGCAGAAAAGATTATGGCTAGAATGCATACTTTGACTGCACTCAGAAAAAGGGGGGAAAAAAACTCCTCCCACCTCTCAAATGGAAAAAAACTCTTAAAATAGGAAAAGCAGCCAAATATGCAGCTAAGGCACATCCAAAACATATGTTAAACTAGCAGTCAATCTCCCAATCTGCGGAATGCAGAGCTTGGGCAAAGCCTGCACTAGGACCAAATAAAAGATCCTGTGCAGCTTGTAAAAGATTCAGACAACTGCAAGTAGAATCTGAAAATTCATGAGAATTGTCAGACTTTAAACCTGGAACATCTAATATCCACAAGGGAGAAAAAACTTCCAGTTCTTCCAGTACTGACAACAGGAGCATGGACTCAGAAGGTTTTTCTCTTTTTCAAAAGATGGGCTCCATTGGGAGCATATTGGGAGGGTCAATGGATCTAGTCCTACCCCTGCAAAACATTGCTCTTAGTCTACAATTTGACCAAAATGGTTGGCTGTGAATTGATAATGTATTATATACCCTACACTCGGATGAGCAGCTGTTCTATAGAAACTCAGGTGGAACCATGGAAGTCTAGAGACTATAACACGTTACAGAATCTGGCCATATACTCCCAACATATCATCATTTAGGTTTGAGCCTACACAAAGCATATATTCTCCTTTTATCACACATGACCAAATTCCAAATTACATGATTAAATTATCTAACAAACAGAATCACCATATTGAGATTTTGATCCTGAACAAATAAAAAGAACAAATAATTGTTTGTGTTGAATAAAACAAAAAAAGGAAAAAAAAATACCGATTTCCAAAAGTGCCAGTGTCCATGGGTAGCTGAGATGAACTAGCACCGCCAAAGCACAAACTCTGTGCATTGCTTGGCCCTGTGATTGGCTGCAGGGTGATGCCCCTGAAGCTTCCAACACCGGTGCCGCTGGCATTGCTCGCAGAGGGAGAGAGGGATGTCAACGCCGATGAGGAAGTCTGGGATGGAGCGACAGTTTGTGATTCCACAGGCTTTCTTGAACGGTTGCGGCCACGGTGCATGTGGCGCTCACAATACTTGGAACCAGGGTACGCGTCCTTAGAGCAACGCCACTTTTTTCCGTCGGTGCGACGGCATCGCCCTGGTTCTGGGTCCGGTTTCTTCCCGTAGTATGAATAGTAACTCACTGAATCCAAAGGAAAACATTGCAATAATAATCTAAAAGGCGACTTTTGCAAGGCGAGATCTCACAGAGAAGAATGGAGAAATAAAAGAGGCCATGATGATCCAGTTGACTACTAGCAGCAGTCGAGGAACTTATGCCCAAAGGTTCTGAGACTACCCTAAATACCAATCAAAATCTAAGAAAAAGGATATGAAAGTTTCTATAGCAGGAAAACAGATCACATTGTGCAAAACTATCACATAAAGCCACAAAGGCAAACAAGAAAGCTCCAAGAAAGAGTTGAAAACTACCAAAAAAGGGTAATCAAGAATCGAGATCCCACAAATTTTAATGGAGGAAAGACTGCCAATAATTACTGCAAATAGCAAGAACTTCCCAACCGCGTCCCCTAAGCAACTTCAACATGTCATGACCATTTCCCAACAAGCTAAATTTCTTTTCACAGAGAGAAGTAGAACAGATCCTATCTCTCCGAACCTATCATTCGAGAAATCGTAAACATGACGATTAAGATTATCAAATCTAAGCAAATATTGTCCACAAATAAAGAAGACCACCCAAGAAACCAACCAAAAAGCCCAAATGAAGAGCAACACATGAAAAGTTGTCGACTTTGGGAGCGCAAACCCATGGGAGAAGTTAGAAACCACTGCAAACAAATGATCGCCCAGAACTGTACCACATCGTAGCCAAACAGTCAACAAATTGATGCGGAAGCTGAGAAACCCTCGATTCAAGAAAGGGACTAACTTTGAAACAACCCTGAATCGAAAAAGCTTCAAGAGGAAACAACCGGCAGCGGCAAAATGGGGAGAAGAGGACGAAGAGAACGTTCCAAGAGAACAAAAGAAAAAGGACTTGGCCTCGGCGCCGGCCTCTTACGCGAAGGGTGGTAGTATCTGCCGGGCAAGGTCTCGAAGCTCCTCCGGATGGGAATGATGAGCTCCGGCGGCACGGGAACCCCCGCCATTAGGTACTTTAAGATCAGCGCCTGGTGCTCCAGCTCCTGCCACTGTGTCGCCGTGAACGGCGGCCGGCCCCCGACCACCGCCGCAAAGCTGTTCATCGCCTAAGGAGAGACAAGAACGAGAGCGAGAGCGACAAGAAGAAGGCCCCTCGTCCTCCAGCTCACTCATGGCCGAGGGCGGGAGGGACGCTCGCATCCTCCACCGGTGAGGGGAAGCCGTCAAGTTTCGCCATTTTCGGATGGGGAAAGGCCGAAGTGTTGCGATGCGGAGAGAGACGGTGGCAGTCTTATAGGGTAAAACGCAAGGACTAATAATAGACCACGGAGAAGGGCGACTATGAAATATAGTGAATCGTCATGGGTTCAAATGCAAAAACCTACTGATACATACATGCCGAGGAAGTAAAATGATGAAAGATTGAGGGGCAAAGTGAAAAAATGTATATCTAGTGCCATCTAAAATAAGTCAAGTCTATATGTCATGGTTTATTTATTTGGGTCGGATACAAATCTCGTCTGCAATCTAAGCTTAGGTTTTAAAGTGCGGTACTAATCAAGACAACGAAGACATTCTTTTTGGATTTCTCAGCAAAGGTGGCCCACGGGCTTATAAGTTAGGTCTGAGAACCAAGCCGAGTGATGACCTAACGTGCAATGCCATATACGATGATACCCCTTATGGTCGATTCACATGCGTGATGCTCTCGACGCATTTACCATCT
Organism: Musa acuminata AAA Group; assembly: GCF_036884655.1. Classification (NCBI taxonomy): domain Eukaryota; kingdom Viridiplantae; phylum Streptophyta; class Magnoliopsida; order Zingiberales; family Musaceae; genus Musa; species Musa acuminata. The sequence continues at coordinate 10,437,093 of NC_088329.1, read as the reverse complement.
GGATGACCATGAGTGAAGAACGGGAGTAGTGAAGCTAAAGGCTCAAATAATTGATATGGAGGCATGTGGGTTTTATGACTCGCATGAGCCCACCACATCTTTTGGTGGAGGAGTACTATTATGAGCTCCACCTTGGCCAAGTTGGAATCTTCTTGCTTGTGTACCCCCGTAGCTTTTTCTTCTGCTCCTTTTCCTCTCCTGTGTCAAACATGGAATCAAAGTGAGAGGAGGGGAAGTGGGTTACTCTCGCACTTGATGCTTTTGTGGGGGGGGGGGGGGGGGGGAGGGAATCGATGGCCATGACTTATCCAACACTCCTCCAAAGATGTTGCTTCCTTGTGATCTTTGCCTGTTGGCGTTGCGGCGGCCCCACGGCTGCAGCTCGAAATGGTGAGGGGGGAGGAAGGAAGAGATGGGAAGGGGCGAAGGAGTCTTGTTTCTCCCTCCTCCTCCTCCTTCTCCTCCTCCTCCTGCTGCTGCTCCTCGCACGACAGCAAGTGCATGTGATGGGTACGTCCGCGACCGCCCTCAAAGAGAACCTCTGCTTCGGTGTTACGTAGTTTTCGGGTGGCCGGTGCTACAGGGACCATCGTTTGTCGGTTGTTGTGAACCTAGTAAGGAGGGATGAAGGGTACACTACAGTAGAGAGAGAGAGAGAGAGAGAGATTATGTATCTGCAAGTTCAAGCAATTATGTGCCTGGAAGAAAAGAATGCCATCTGCAATGCTGCAAGGCTCCAGGGAAGCATAGAAGAAAGCAAGAATATAGGTGTATCACCAAAGAGACCTGGTGCAATTGAGATGGTGACTTCAGGATCCAGGTCTTGTTATTAGAGGTCAAGTGACATAAATCTTACGAGAACTGCGCCAAGCATCCATCGAGAAAGAAAGCACCAGCTCCTCTTTTTTCTCAGCTACAAAAGCCATAAATGCACAACATTTCTACACTCCAAAGTTCAAACCAGGTGGGGCCTCCAGAGAACAATGTATGTATGGATGCCACATGACATGCATCAATGAGAAAAGAAGATTATTTTGTCTAAACCAGAGATATCATCCAGAAAACTCTTCCCTTTTTCCCTACTTCCTTCCACGTGTAGGAAAGAGAGATATCCACCCAATATGCTGACCTAGAGTGCAGGAACTTTTGAGACCAACAAGAAGAAGGTAAGTTATTTACCTTCTCTGCAGACTGCAGGTGAGGTATGAACCAACTCATTCTAAACAAAAAAAAGCCTGCAAGCACATAAGAACTGACACATCTGGGAGTCACACAAAGTCTTCATCTGAGCTTTGTAATCAACCCTATCAGTATTTGTTCCATGTCGATGCAACATACTTCTGTAGCTAAGCAGTCGGCCAAAGCAGGAACACCAACGCTCCCAAGAGGAGAAGCCGTACTACCTGATCCGAGAGACTGTTCGTAATCCGAGCAACCTCATTCACTAATCAAGCAATTCACGTGAATAGGAAGAAATCAAATCATACTTCTTTAACTGCGAAACAAGAACAGGCCTCTTACGTGTGTTTATTTGTATACATGAATGTGTAACCAATGCTTACTACGCCAGAGTTACGTTATGTGTATGTATATATCCTCCTGATGATTATTCACGAATCAACAGTGGCTGACGTTGATCGTGTTCCCAAAAATGCCAAAGAGAAAAAGATGATCTATGAGCTAAAATGACGCTCTTTTTAGGCTTGTAACGATAAGAAGCCACAAATGACTACTTCTATCAAAACTCTTTATGCTCATTGGTTCTTTATAGTACGTATAAATCTCTTTAGTTTCCTTCTATTTATGAAATCCTTGTTAACTTAATCAGGATCCTATCATATTGGGTGTTGGATCTCTATCTAACTATCCAAATCTCTTATATTAGTAAATTTCTACCCAATAATATTTTATTGATACTAGTCATATGTGCTTTGCAAACCAATTATGTAAGTGATGACTCGTGTGACTTGACACATAGTCTTTTTGCTTATTATTATTATTTGATATTATATTTATTTTATATTATTTATTGCTTGAATATATTGTGATGTCCATGAATCTATGCAATGTGAATCGAATCGTGATAAGATCACGATAATGAGATCGATTCATCTTTAAACATAGAACCTAAATAATTCCGGTCATATGTTACTCGAGAGGGACATCGAGATAACCAGACAGATTGGTATACTATATGCTCGTCCATATGATGGATGCAGCTGGTCTCATAGCTACTCATGTGGAGACACTAGGGATACAGTACAGGTGCTCATTGGAGAATGAGTTCACAGATTGATCCGCTTACAAAATGTTGGATGATTAATGATGTCTTATTGTCATACAATGATTTTGTAGTCCTAGTGGTGTATCTGGTCTTTAGACTTGAGACACCAAGAATATCCTATATGAGTACTCCATTCTTTGATACCGGACTTATAGGTCTGGATGTTCTAGATATAGCACAGTCGGTCATCGGGAGTGGTAGCCAACCTTACGATGACTATTGAGTATCGATAGAGGATCATCCACTCTCGGTGTCTTAAGAGAAATATCCTATATATTTTTGCTAAGATAAATCTCTAACCATGATAATTCTAATTGAGAGAGAAAAAGTTCTTTAGGAGAATCCAATTAGAGCGGGACTCGAGTAGAAACTATATGGGTCTGATAGCACCATGTCCGATATACGGTCTCTAGGATATTAGATAGATGAGGGACTATAAGTACATGGTAATTGTGGACAAACAGGTCCAAATAATTGGATTCCCCTATGTCGTTTACGGACCGCGGCGCAGTGGTCTAGTACGTCCGCAGTCGATGAGTCGAGTGAATTATTATGAAAAGAATAATTCATTGAGCTAGAAGGAGTTTTAATAGGTATGACTCACAACCAACTCGATGTTTGGCCTAGTGGGTCACACACATATGACAGGTGCTGCGATGAGTAGAGGTTCGGATATGAGATATCCGTCGAAGCCCTTATCTTATTAGATATCCAATAAGCCCCTGAATTACTGGATCCTATGGATGAGATCCAATAAGAGCCAATGAGAGATTATTGGATAGAGATCCATTAATCTAAGAGGCTTGAGTAGTTAGATTGAGATCCAATACTCAATAAGGCAGGATCCATTAGGGTTATATTGATAAATGACCTCTATAAATAGGAAGGAACCAATGGTTTATAGGCTAGAGCCTCTCTTGGTTGTCATTTCCTATTCTCCTCCTCATATAGAACGCTTGGAGATTTGAGGAGTATCGTCATAGACCTGTTGTGTAGATCACCGCTAGAAAGGATGGTGTTTGACCTCATTCATCCACTCCTATATATCTATAGGAATTCAGGGATAAACGATCTCCCTAGGTAAAACACTATCTCACACGTGAATTTAAGTTTCGTTGATTTTTACGCATCAGTTTTTGCATGATAACGAACACATCTTTGGAAAGTTTGGGGATTTTGTTTTCTGTTCTTTCGCTGCCCTAAGGCTATATAGGGAATCTCCTTTTAGCAACCAAAATATTATAGGAAATCATTATCGAAGTCCAATTCAATCGGGCATCGTCTAAACCCAAAGGTGTATGAGTATCCTAATAAGACTCTAAGGTCTTATTATCAAAAAAAGAATAGAAAAGGGAATGATTGCTTCGAGGGAATTGGCCTCCTTGATCACTTCGAGGGGATCGACCTCCTAAAATTTGTCATAACAAACTAGAATAATATTTTAGTGATTGATTGATTCCTTAAAAGAAAGGGTTACATTACTATTTATAGAGTTCTACCTAGGGTCTACTAGGACTTGGACCCTTAATAATAAATAAATATTAAATAAATCTCTATATGACTTTAACTGAACCAAACAGACTCAATAAATAACTGGACCAAACAGACTCAATAAATATTATTCAAAAACTCAGAAAAAAGGTAGTAACAATTCCTCCCTCTTCAAATCAACCTTGTCCTCAAGGCTGAGCAGCATCAACTTGGGGATCTTCTCTTTCAGTACTTCAGTCATAGGCTATCTGCAATGCATCATAATCCATTGATCAAGTAAGTATGGTCTCTACTTTTTGATAGTGTAAGCAATAGGTCAATTTTTCAGTATTGTAATTATTACAAGAAACTCTTGTATAATTAATTTTATCTTTAAAATATTTGCTATCATAAGTTAAAATCTGTCATTCAGCGATCTTTACTTCGAATCTATCAAAGCCTTCAATGTGGTAAGCTAATCAAGCTGCAACTTTCCTGTCCATAAAATTATTAGTGCTATCAGTATCAATCAAAACTATAACAAGCTGATGTTCCAGAGTTCCGCCAACTTTCATAGTTTGCGGGTTAGAGTAGTCGGCTAATACATGCATTGTATATATAGTAGGTCCAATATCTTTATTAGAATTTATGCCTTCATGATCGGAGTCTACATTCTTAGCTTTCGGTTCCTTTCCAATTAGTTCAATCATTAGAAGTTACCCTTATTTATATCGGTGCTCCATACTCCACTTTTTATCATAGTACAAATCCCCTGTTGATCTTTCCTTGCTAATTTTTTTCTCATATAGATGTGTGAATGAGATTGCAGCTATCATAGTGCGAGGTTGACGAGCCTTAACTTCACACCGGATCTCTGGAATAAGCCCTTCAATAAATATACTCAGAAGTTGTCATTCCGACCAATCTCTAGCTTGATTTATCAATCTTTCAAACCTACTATGATATTCCAACACTATAGAAGTCTGATGAATTTTGGTGAGCTGGCCATCAATATTCTCATATTCGGATGGGTCACATCGAACAAGAAGCCCTCTTTGAACTACTCCTATGAAGGAACTCCATGACAAGTTTCATACCAATCGTACCATCGGATTGCATCTCCATTGAGCTAGATTGAGGCCACTTCTACCTTGGATTCTTCTGGGGTTTTGTGAAAATAAAAAAAAATTTCTGCCCTAGAGATCCAACTGGTCGGATCTTCATCTTCCCATCTCGAAAATTCCACCGTCATGTGTGAGTAGTTTGTATTACAATCTTAGGGGTCTTTTCTTGTATTTTCAAATTTATACAACATAGAACTTATGCTCTCATCTTGTTGAAATTTGCTGAGGCTCTCCAGCATGTTATTTTTGAAATCATTAAGTATTTCTTGTAGCCAGTTCTCAATTCTGATTTCCAATGCTTCCATTTGTGCTTTCACTAAATTATCGGTGGCCATTATATAAGACTACAAATCTGTAATCCCTAGTTCTTGTTTTTGATGTCTGGTCAAGGGCATCAACACTATTGATATGAAGCTACCAAGGAAGCGGACGTCGAGGGCAGCACGACGGTCGCGGCGTTAGAGGAAGAGTTGCTGCCCTGTTTCTGTCATTGCGTAGGGTGAGAGCGCCGGGGGCTAGAAGGCGACTGCATCGGTGTGGTTGCAGCTATGTGGGGTGAGAGCATAGGTGGCTACGATGGCTCGGATGAAAGGCAACATTGCTTTGTCTCTATTGCACTGCAGAAGGAGACGCTAGTGACGTCGAGGGATTGCGTGCGGTTGAGGAAACGATGGTGGCTGCGACGGTCATAATTGCCTTGTTTTGATCACCGCGAGGAGGGATGGTCGAGCGACTGCAGCTATGACCCAAGGGGGGCAGCGTCGCCAACGGTGGAAGCGATGAGAGGTTTGGTCCGCTGGTCGGGAAACAACGGCGAGGGAGGGCGGCATTGAAGCGACCAAGGTTGAAAAGAGGAGTCGGTGTGTTCGTTGCCGGGTTTGAGGCAAGGCCACACAAAAACTTGCTACGGTTGCTGCGTGTGCTGCTGGAGGGCGTCTACGACAACAGTGGTCACTAGCCAGAGTGCAACGGCGATGGTGGTCACTAGCCGGAAGCAGAGGAAGCGATGGTGGCGCGGTTGGAAACAGGAAACAATGCTTTGTTTCTATCGCTGCGAGAAGGGAAGGTTGCTGCCAGAGTTGAGAGGCAACAGTGGCGGTGTAGCTAGGAGCAAGGTCGTCGAGGGCGAGGAGCAGCAAAGGGTCGCCAAGGCTAGGTGCTACCAGGGGGTGGTCCGTTGGCCGGGAATGGCGACGACAGCCTTTTCTCGATTGCCCTATTTTGGTCACTGCGAGAAGGGGAGGTTGTTGGCTGGGGAGCAGCGACGGCAGTGGAGAAGGAGGTAGCGAGGGTCGCGGTTGCGATCGACGAGGGGTTGCGGCGACAGATGAAGCTCTATTTCTACAACCGCTGCAAGGAGGGGCTGCGGCAACTGGCGGCTGCAGCTGCGACCCAAGGAGGGAGGCGGCACGATGGCGGAGTAGGGCAGCGTCACCGACGGTAGAAGCGGCGATGGGGTGGTCCACTGGTTGGGATCGACGAGGGGTTGCGGCAATAGAGGAAGCTTTGTTTCTGCAACCACTGCAAGGAGGGGCTACGACAATCGGTGGCTGCGGCTACGACCCAAGAGGGGCGACAGCACGATGGTAGACTAGTGCAGGGTCGTCGATGGTAGAAGCGGCGATGGGGTGGTCTGCTGGCTAGGAAACGGCACCGGCAGTCCTTCTTGCTTGAGCGAGATGGGGAAGCGAGGAGGAGAGGTCGTTGGCCGGGTGGGGGCAGCGGCGGCAGTGGTGGCTGCTGGCTGGGCAACAACGGCGACAATGGTGGTCCCTCGGTCGGGAAGCAGCGGCGGCGGGTGAGCTGGCCGAAAGCAGGGGTGGCTGCGGCTTCTTCTTCTTCTTCTTCTTTTTTTTTAAAAGACGAAGATAACTGCAGCAAGGGGGCAGCAATGGTGGTGGCGGCTGCTGGCTGGGCAATAACGACGGTGGTGGAGAAGGAGCAACGGTGGTTGCTGACCAAGATGCAGAGGTTTCTTCTCGGTTGAGAAGGATTGGTGTTCGTGGCCGTCGACTTCACCCTTCCTCACACAATTTTTTTTTTTTTTTGTGGATAGCTACGACAATACTGAATCAATCAATCACCAAATGATAAGACCCTTATGGTCTTATCGTCGAAGAAAGATCACTTCGAGGGGATCGATCTCCTTGATCACTTCGAGGGGATCGGCATCATAACAAATTGGAATAATATTTTAGTGATTGATTGATTCCTTAAAAGAAAGGGTTACATCACTATTTATAGAGTTCCACTTAGGGTCCATTAAGACTTGAACTCTTAATAATAAATAAATATTAAATAAATCTCTACCCGATTCTAACTGAACCAAATATACTCGATAAATAACTGGACTAAATAGAATCAATAAATATTATTCAAAAGCTCGAAAAAAGGGTTGTAACATATCCTTAGTGGCTCCGAGGTGATACTTATACTAAGACTGATATCAAGAAAATCTTTCGATCGGGTCCCTCCGACGTTCAAATTAGCAAAAGATACTTTTTTAGTATGGGTTTTCTCAAAAACGAATCTCTTGGCACGATGCCGATAGTTAGCTTTTATATCTAGTTTACAAATGGGATATCTTGTAACTGTCCTAATATTCACATTTGATATTTATTAACATGGGCGAAAGAAGGGAGACAGGGCAAATGGTCTCCCTTAGATTATTGTCCATATGGGCAAACCGATGGAGGGTTATTAAGACCCTTTCTTTCTAGACTAGCCTTCACATGATGAAGAATGATGAGTGGTCATTAACATGTTTTTATCATAACATATACTAAAATTATCATAGATTCAACTGTTAAACAATATCTACGTGACTAATATAAATATTATCTTAACATATCTCTTGTTATTATAAAGTCTCAGAATCCAAAAGACATCTCTTAGGAAAGAAATAAAATTTGGTTCTAATAACGTCTTGATTTCATTATTCTTCAAATGATGGGATTTATATTAGTATCTTGTCATAAGATTCATATAGTTATCCTAAATTTATGATATTATTATTATTATTATTATTATTATCGTACCTTATCGTAAGATTAGAGGACGATACTTACGTTAAACTACCTAACACGAAATCATATGATTTTGTGCATTCAAAGCGGACCCAAAAGACATCTCAGGATACAAAATAACATCAGGACTCAATTGTTTGGTACGAAGCAAGAAACAGTTTCCATAACATAGAAGCCATATTCTATCACAAAAACAAATGGAAATAGTTATTCACTGTTTGCTTATTTAAAGCACATAATTTTATGCATGTCATGTCATGTCAACTTGCAAGAATGAAGATTTAGTTGTTGTTGTCCGTCCAGAACTGAGCCTGAAGCCAGTCGATGGTCTTCTTGTCCACCTGGAAAGCCGTGGCCAGAACATCGTCGGAGATGGGTGGCTTCGACCCGAACACAGCGTTGGCGATGGTGATCGTGCCGGGGTTTTGGCTACTGAGAGCACCGATGGCGATAGTTTTGGTGTGCCCAGGGTTGAACTGGAAGTGGATGAGGCCCTCAGGGAACACAAACACATCGCCCTTCTTCAGCATCTTGGTAAAGAGACGGTTGCCGTCGTCGGTGTTGGATGTGACGAAGCCGACCAAGAGCTGTCCTTCTATGACGGTGAGGATCTCGGTGGCACGGGGGTGAGTGTGGGGAGGGTTGAGGCCTTTGGGCCAGTAGTCGATGCGAACCATGGAGATGCCGAGGGTGTTGAGTCCGACGAGCTTGTTCACGTTGACGGCAGTGACCATGGAGCCGAGCTTGTTTACCGTGTTGCCGGCTTTGTCGAGTCCCATGAAGAAGAAGTCTTCGGCTGTCACGTGCTTGGGGTCTTTGCAGACGAATCCATTCACCAGCACTGCAGCAGCAACAAGAAAACTCGATCAGTAAACATGCATTAATCGAAATCGTGGACATGCAGATACGGTGTTCGATCCTTAAACTCGCCTTTGGAGTCCTTTTCGGCAACGCAGAAGTCTTGAAGAGGGCTAGGATCAGAAGCCATTGCGAGAGAGGAAGCCATGGCAAGGAGAACGATGAGGAGGATTTTGGCTGCCATCTTTAGGATGGATGAAGCTACAATTGGTGTTGCGATGCAAATGCACGAAGGAGATGGATATATATAGAGGGAGAGGGGGGAGAGAGGCAGGGTTGAAACATTCTTGATTATTTGGTAAGAGAGCTGAAAAGTATGGCTTTTGCTTATAATAATAATGTCTATAGACTGTGCGTGCTTCTTATCTTGTGCAGAGAAAGAGTCTACAAAGAGGAGCTTAATGTTTTGGTCAACGAAGATTTCTTGTATGCCATTCAATTGACAGGGTTTTGATGACGACAGGATGGTACCAAATGGCAAGCAAAGTCATGGAAACCAGTGGAGCATATGGATCCACCGGAAGGACTAGTAAACCAATGATCTCAGTTTGACTTCATATAACATTAAGCACTACAATGGAAGGCGTTGTCTGTCACCTCCAAACATGATCAGGACAATCAATGCGTGTGGCGACTTCATCTAACGTCGAATACTATAATGCAAGCGTTGTGTGTGCGTTCACAACGGAGATACGGCTTCATCTTGCTCATCTTTTCAATCTTCACCTCACCATATCAACATTCCATAAAGTTTAAATATATTTTGAATAACTTTAATCAAATCAAAATAAAATGTATACACCCAAAATAACTTAACTTGTGGCTAGACATCTTACGATTTGATTCTATTAGGCTTTGTAGATATCAGACTCACAAAGTTGGCTGTTCTTCTGAAATATTTTACAAAGTTTGTAAATATTTTAAAAAGGCTCAATTACAATAATTTGTTGTTCTTCATCTTTGCCTTGTGAAGATGCTCTGTGTAGGTTGAAGCATGCTTCCTATCAAAGGTCATACACTTCTTTTGAGACAAACACCCATCCTGCCCGAAGAGACGGCAATGAACTCTTTGTGATCTGCCAGTTGCCTATCTGTAGATTGTCATTGTTATCAAAAGATTCTTTTGCTTCGATGAAGGTAGGTGATTGCGTGCAGAATGTTGACCAAAACTAGTATGATCCAAGTGAGATGTTTACCATTAAAAATTCATCAATGGATATATATGTATGTATGTATGTATGTATATACATATATGTATGTATTTGACCAAAACTAGTATGATCCACGTGAGATGTTTACCATTAAAAATTCATCAATGGATATATATATATATGTATGTATGTATTCTTAGATTATGAGTCAAACTCATCATTCGATTCTCTCAATTTTTGTGAGTAACTCTATTAGCAACGATTTAACTTTAGTTACCAAAGCTTATCTTGACGCAAACATTGGCTTTGATAAACTATGAGTGTGAAGTAGACTCGTTAAAATTAACATATATAGAGTCAAATATCAATTTAATAAAATTTAAACTTTTAGATTATAAGTCAAACTGGGTATATGTCATCAGGCACTTTTCATTTTTACTAAATGGTTTTTCTTTTTATCATATTTTCAATCTCTTCTCATACATGAATATTTTTTAACACTAACAAATGCAAAGAAAAGTTCGATAATGCAAACCAGAGATTTGCTGCAATGTGGCTTCGCAATTAATAATGATCTCATCAGTGATCTCCCTCTCAATTGACTCTTTAACATCATATTTATTTCGGGTTGGAAAACATGAGGATTATTTCGATCACTACAGAGAAAACAAACAGTAATAACATGCAAACGCCTGACTTCGATCGATCGATCGCCAAGTGTTTGCTTATTGGAATGTTAACATGGATGCGAAGAAGCTGTAGAGGTGGTGTTTCTTCAGTTGTTGTTGTCCATCTAGAACTTAGCCTGAAGCCAGTCGATGGTCTTCTTGTCCACCTGGAAAGCCTTGGCCAGCACATCGTCGGAGATGGGCGGATTCGACCCGAACACAGCGTTGGCGATCGTGATCGTGCCGGGGTTTTGGCTACTGAGAGCACCGATGGCGATAGTTTTGGTGTGCCCAGGGTTGAACTGGAAGTGGATGAGTCCCTCAGGGAACACGAACACATCACCCTTCTTCAGCATCTTGGTGAAGAGACGGTTGCCGTCGTCGGTGTTGGATGTGACGAAGCCGACCAAGAGCTGTCCTTCTATGACGGTGAGTATCTCGGTGGCACGAGGGTGAGTGTGGGGAGCGTTGAGGCCTCTGGGTGCGTAGTCGATGCGAACCATGGAGATGCCGAGGGTGTTGAGTCCGACGAGCTGGTTCACGTTGACGGCGGTGACATTGGAGCCGACCTTGTTTACTGTGTCGCCAGCTTTGTCGAGTCCCCTGAAGAAGAAGTCTTCGGCTTTCACCACCTTGGGGTCCTTGCAGACGAACCCATTCACCAGTACTGCAACAGGAGGAAGCAAACTCGATCAGTAAATATGCATCGGGAGAGCAAACGCACCGAAGGAGATTAATCTGGATACTATGAATACCTTTAGAGTCCTTATCTGCGACACACAAGTCTTGAAGAGGACTAGGATCAGAAGCCATTGCAAGAGAGGAAGCCATGGCAAGGAGCGCAAGGAGAAGCATTTTGGCTGCCATCGGTGTAATCTTTAGGATGGACGAAGCTGCAATTGGTGTTGTGATACCAATGGCTTGGAGGAGATGGGTATATATAGAGAAGCAGGCATTGACATATTCCTCATCATTCGGTGAGAGAGTTGAAAAGTATGACATGTTAGGTTGCCTTCTGCTTATAATAATGTTTGTAGACTTCCCCTTTTACGTAGTTGTTATCAAGATATTGACGCGGTTGAGAGAAAAGATCTAAGAGAAGCTTATTCTTCACCGTCAGTTTCTTATACGTAGTAAATGCAGACACGTGGGAAACCAGTGGATCATCTCAATCTGACTTCACTTAACATCAGATACTATAATGCAAGCCTTCTTTGTCACGTTCAAACATGACCAGGGCAACACGTTGCATGTAGTGACCGACATCAAATACTATGGTGCAAGCATGCACTAGTAGTGACAACTTCCCTCGTTATCGCAACGTCCTATATGACTTCATGCATATGAATTTGGAACCAAGATTAGGAAAATTAAGAGAAGAGAATGGTGTCAACAGTGATGTGATACGCGATACATGTCAAGAGCATATTAGATGAGAAAGAAAAAACAAAAAGAAAAATAATCCTCTTCGTTAAGGATTCAAATGGTTGAACTATATATACTGGATTTGGCCCACAATTTGATCAGATTACTTTTAGGTTAAATTAGTATTATAATCTCATTTGACTTAAACTCATCATAAGCGAAAATAATAGTTCAAACCAAAGTCTTGTAGGTTAACTCTGATTTCAACCCTTTTTATGAATATAAGTGTTTAATTTTGAATCATTTGATTAAGTAATCTAAACCAAACCCCGGATTACAAAAGAAATTATATAATAAATCAAGTTTTAATAATAATTGAAACTCGAGCTAAGTCTCAAACTGAGTTTGAAATCCCCATAACATAAGTGAAGTCGAGTTGACTCGATCATAACCCTTAGAAGGTAAAAAATTACTGTTAGAATAAAAAAAATTATAATTCTGAAACAAACAATAAATAAAAATTATGGCATTATCTCAAAATAATTTAACCCATACTGATTGAGAAAGAAAAATAAGTACAAAGAAATAGAGATACAAGCACAGATAAGAGGAGGACAGAAACACAAGTTACTAACCTGACATGAATATCTAGTATAATGGGGATATAAAGTGAAATAACCTTTGTATATGAATAAATACTAACAGGCCATGATATGCAGCAGAATTAAATGAAATCACAATCAAATAGAACACCAAGATATAAATGGAAAACTCCTCCAATGTGAAGGGTAAAAATCGTGGGGCAAACTAGAGATAATCCACTATGAAAATAATGAATATATAAATCTCAATCTCTTGCCCTAAACCCTAGCAACAATCACAAGAGAACAACTGAGATACAAGGATCACGTCACTGTCCATAATATCTAAAACCTCCCCAAGTAATCACAACAAGAGTCATGAGAACACTGCTAGATGATTGAGAACAGTCTTTTTGTGTTATCCTTGTTTTCTTCCCTTTCTTTCTCTTGTTTTCTGTCTTTTTCTTCTCCTCTTTGCTGTTGCGAAGATCACCACGTTGCTGCTCTTTTCTGCCAAAAAATACAGTCACCCCCTTGCCAAAACGCAGCCACCACACCCTCCTTATATTGATCTAGGGTTAGATTAAGATGGGGTATGGGATGTGAACCGATAAAGCCCACATGGGCTGAATGACACCAATGATCAAAGACATGATACTACTCCCATGATGATCTTGAAGGACATGCTCTTGCAGGCCTTGTAGCGACGTGTGACGTTTGAGTCAGTGAAGCTGTTCCTGGAACTTGATGCAACAAGTCTCTCCTTTTCGTGTTCTTTCTCCTTGACAGGGTTGAGGTGTCCGGTTCAGAATCCCTTGATTTCACCCCCATTTCATCCTTTGTTTCAGATTCTATGACTTCATCCGTAGCCTGAAGAAAAGAATCAGAATTGCCAACAATCAATAGAATTATTCGCCTTGAGATGCCATCATTGATTTTCATTAAACTTGCCTCTTCTCCACTTGTTGTATATGCCAACTTTAACTTGTTTTCAAGCTCTGAAATCTTCTTTTCCATTTCATCGGTTTGACTTTGTTTATGCTTCAATATGCTGATTTCTCCATTGAGTTCTACAATTTCTTTTTTTCTTCTTCTGTCGCCTGCAAGATCCAAACAATTCTGAATTTGACATGTTAAGCAAAAACGAATCATGAATAAAAAAGCATGAAATGGAAGACAACCGCAAAAAGGCTGATGAAAGCTTACTATTGTGATTGTTGGTCTCATTAATTATACTTCAATAACATATCATACAAGTTCAGAGACAAACAACAAATAACAAAAACAGAAATCAACTTGTGGAATGTGATCATTTAATGACCTAATCTTTAACCAAAGGATACAGTACCATACGCCTTTTGGCTTTATTCCTAGCAAATATTTTGAAGGTGTCCATGCTACTACAGACAAAAATTGCTGCATCATATATTGTTGTCAGAGCATTGACAGGGAGGTGAAGTGGCATTCATTAAAGAAGCTCTGCATCTCTAAACAAAACCATGTTTAAGATGTAATATGAAGACTGTATCGACACCATAAGCTGACAGTCATCACATCCAGAAGGTTAAGAAACGTGGTCTTTATACATGGATTAAAAAGCAATTACATAAGCTGTTCAATGTTGTCAATAGGCAATTTGATTCCCCAATACATAATAGTAGTCAAAGCACGAGATTAATATTTATTACTCGGTGAGATTTATGAAACAAAAAGAACAAGGAATTATGGTTTAGTATGGCAAACTTCTTATTTCATGTGATGAAGGTAGGGATGCTAACTTCTTATATAAGGCCAATCTTTTTGGGCCACAAAAAATGACAAAGAAAAATCATTATGTTGGATTTCAAATGGAGTCATTTTTCATTTCTACACTGGGCGTTCAAATTTTTTAATTATATTCCCTAGGAATTACAAAGACATGATAAAGGATCTATTTCTCATGAGACTCAGAATAATGATGAGAACAACAGATTTCCTGTCTCGAGCAACCTCGACCAGACGTTGTGGAAGAGGTTCCAGATAGAGCCACTTCTACACTTCACAATACAGTGTACACGAAAAGAAGGCCACGATATAATTGTAGGGGGGACATAAAGAAAAACATGTATAAATATAAATATAACTAATTTCATGAATCTATCTAAACTGTATTTTTCATGAATTAGATGGCAATTCAACTTCATCGAAAGGTATAAAACTAACCTTATTATGTTGGGTTTCAGCGTCTTCCAATTTCCTTTCAAGGTCTTCGATATGTTTTTCTAGAAGTGTAACATTCTGATGCTTATCCTCCAACACAGTGAATGATTGCTTCATTGAAGCTTCCCTTTCCAGCTCTCTTCCGTGGTCCAATTCTCTCTGTTAAATTAACCATCTAATTAATTGAAATGATCGCTGACAACTATGTGGAAATAAAGTAGATGATAGACTCACAAAGAAGACATTAATATCAAAACACAAACGGAAACGTGATGCGTAATGAAGTCGAAACTAATGTTTTTGTCTCAGCATTAAATATTTGAAACCAGAAATTTTCATTTCCACCTCATGTCTTTACTATAGAAGTTCCTTCCGTATACACAAAAAGAGTGCATATCATATCACACGTGTTGTCACTTAAATGATTGTCTTGTATAGTACCTATGACTAGCAATATCGAATGGAAGTCTCAAAAGACTTTGCTCTTCTTGTGTTCCTACAGGGTGATGTGATCGTCATCGACACCGTGGTGCTCGGCATGAAGCCCGTTTAGTATATGCTGTGTTTTTTTTGCAGATGTGACCTTTGTTCTAATCGGTGTTGATGTAAGAGACCACTTGCTCTTTTCCTCCTTTATCTTTGTTCTCCTCTTCAGCACGAAAATTCACTCTCTCTCATTTTTTGATCTCTCCCTTATGCTTTAAGAGATTTTCTTCTCCGTTTTCACCTCTTTCTAAACATTGGTTAGGTTTTCTTTTAGGCTTGCCCCTTCTTCCGCTTCCGAGGGTAAGTACTTGATAGCTTGAGCGAGAGGGCAAGTCCGCAATAGTAGGTGCTAGCTCGATTGTGTGGGTGTGAGGATTAGTATTAGTTCACCATAGTAGTTTTTGATTCGATCATCATAGTAGGAGCATTGATATCAATCCATCGTAGCCAGTCTTGATTCGACCACTATAGCGAGAGAAGGAGACTTGTCGTGGCAGGTTTTGGCTCGACCATATGGGCGAGAGAAGGGACCTGTTGTGGTGGGTTCTTGCTTGATTGTGTCTACGAGAGGAGGGAGCTATCATAGTAGGTTTTGGCTTGACTGCATGGGTGGGAGAAGGGATCTACCATGGTAGGTTCTTGCTCAATCGTGTCTATGAGAGGAGGGACTTATCGAAGTGGATTTTGGCTCGACTTCATGTGCGGGAGAAGGGACCCATTGTGGTAAGTTCTTGCTCGATTGCATTTGCGGGAGGAGGAACCTATCATAGCGCATTTTGGGTTGAATGAATGGGTAGGAGAAGGGACCCGTCATGACAGGTTCTTGCTCAATGACATCTGTGGGAGGGGAGACCTATTGTAGTGAGTTTCGACTCGATTACATATGCGAGAGAAGGGACCCATCGTGGTGGGTTCTTGCTCGACCATGTCTGCGGGAAGCGGGACCCATCGTATCAGGATTTAGCTCGATCATATGGGTAGGGAAAGGGACCCATTGTGGCAGGTTCTTGCTTGACCGCGTCCACAGGAGGAGGGACTTATTGTAGTGGGTTTTGGCTTGACCGCATGGGTGGAAGAAGGGACCTATTATAGAGGGTTCTTGCTCGACTGTGTTTGCAAGAGGAGGGATCTATCATAGTGGGTTTCGGCTCAACCACATGGGCGAGAGAAGGGACTTGTCGTGGTGGGTTCTTGCTCAACCATGTCTGCAAGAGGAGGGACCCATCATAGTGGGTTGGATTGGATTCACCAGTATCGTCTAATTAGATGGATGAGGGACTATAGATACACGGTAACTAAGGATAAACAAGTTAAATATATTGGATTCCCTTGTATTGTTTGGGGACTATGGCGTAGTGGTATAATACATCCGCAGTCGATGAGTCGAGTGAATTATTATGGAGATAATAATTCACTAAGCCAAAAAGAGTTCTGATAGGTATAACTCACGGCCAGCTTGATATTATGCCTATAAGGTCACACACGTATGGTAAGTGTTGTGATGAGTAGAGGTTCGGATATGAGATAATCGCTGGAGCCCCTATCTTATTGGATATCCAATAAGCCCTTAAATTATAAGATCCAATAAGAGCCAATAAGAGATTATTGGGTAGAGATCTACTAATCCAAGAGGCTTGGATAGTTGGATGGAGATATAGTACCCAATAGGGCAAGATCCATTAAGGTTAAGTTGATAGGGGGCCTCTATAAATAGGAGAGAACTAAAGGGTCATAGGCTAGACCCTTTTTTGGCTATCATCTCCTATCCTCCTCTCCCTCTCCTCCTTAGCCAACAACCCCAATTTGGGGCATGTGGACAGCAAGAAGGGTCGACTCCTTCTTGATCGTGTGGTGCACGAAGAAAGGAGGATTGTGCAATAATTTGAGGAGCGTCTTCGTAGCCTTTACCATGTGGATCACCGCTATAGAGGAGGATAGTTGACCTCCTTCATCCTCTCCTATAGATCTATAGGATTTCAGAAATATACGATCTCCCTATGTGACATATCTTTCAAATATACGTAGTTTTTTTATTTTACAATTTTTACGCACCAATCTTCGCACGATGATGAAACCTTTTCTGCGAAAAATGTATGATTTTATTTTTTTATTTTTCTACTACACATATGATACTGCCCCATATTTTCCAACATTATTATCACATTTTATAGGGATTTTTTCATGTAAAGTCCATATTCTTCAAAAGTATTTTTCATCCAAATTACTTGTGCATAATATACACCTACCACTAAATATTCATCATCAGTTGTAAATAATGCGATAGAGTTTTGCTTCTTGGAAAACTAAAAAACAAGTGCATAACCTAGGAATTGAGATATTCCAGAGGTACTTTTGTTATTTATTCTACATCTTGTAAAGTCGACATGCAATCAAATCAAAATTTTCAAATTTTGGATGTCATAATCTTAAATTAAGAGTTTCTTTCAAATATCTAAAAATTCTTTTAACTACTTTATAATGAGATTGTTTAGGATTGAATTAAAATCTTGAATAAAGCCCAACATTAAATATTATATCAAGTCTAGTTGCAGTAAAAAATAATAAGCTACCTATCATACCTCTATAAGTCTTTTAATCAAAGCATTCTCCTATCATATTCAATTTGGTAAAAATGCTCATCGGTGTATTAATAACCTAAGTACTATCCATGTTAAATCATTTTAAGAGATCCAAAATATACTTAGTTTGACTAATAAAATTTTATCATTTAGTTATTTAATTTGTAATCCTAAGAAAAATATTAATTCATCCATTAAACTCATTTCAAATTCTTGACTCATTTTATTAGTAAATGATTCACATAAAGATTAATTTATAGAACCAAAAATAATATCAAGAACATAAATTTAAATAATAAAAAAATTATTTTTAATATTTAATAAATAATATGGTATCGACTTTGCCTTTCAAAAAATTATTTTGAATAAGAAAAGAACTAATCCTCTCGTACCAAGCCCTAAGGGCTTGCTTCAACCCATAGAGAACCTTAGATAATTTATAAACATGGTTTGAAAAAGATCATATTCAAACCTGGATGGTTGCTCAACATAAACTTCTTCAAAAATAAAATCATTAAGAAAAGCACTTTTGACATCTATTTGAAATAATTAAAAAAATTTAAAATATACATAGACAAAGAGTATTCTTATTGACTTCAAGTCTTACCATAGGATCGAAGGTTTCTTCATAATCTATACCTTCTTCTTGGTTGAAACCTTTGACCACTAATCTAGCCTTATTTCGAACCACGATACTTTGTTCATCTTACTTATTCCTAAAGATTCATTTAATGTCAATTATAAGATGATTACTAGATCTAGGAACAAGCATCTAAACTTTATTTTTTTTTAAATTGATTTAATTTTTCATGCGTTATCGAAACTCATAAGTCATCTTTAAGAGCACCATCATTTTATTTAGGCTCAATTTGAGATAAAAAAGTAACATTTGCATATTTTTTAATTAAGAATGAGTTTGAAAACCTTTTGATATATCTTCAATAATTATTTCCTTAATATATATATCTATATACTTTCATTCCTTGGATAAGATTTTTTTAGAAGTAGATGTATCCAAGTTGCTTTAGAGAGAAGAATTCTCATTCAAATTTAATATATCAAATTCAAAATCATCATTAAAGTTATTTTTCTTAACTTTAGGAAACTCAATAAAAATAACATGGATAGATGCCCCAATAACTAAAGTTCTTTTATTGAAAACTCGATGAGTTTTAGAAATAGAGGAATATCCAAGAAAAATGTCTTTATCAGATTTTGCATCAAAATTTCCTAAGGTATCCTTTTTTATTTAAAATAAAATATTTGTATGTAAAAACTTTAAAATATAAAATATTGGGTCTTTTATTATTCCATAATTTATAGAGAGTTTTAGATAGATGAAATCTTATGAGAACCTTATTCATGACATAGCATATCGTGTTAACAACTACGGCTCAAAAATATTTGGGTAGGCTATGTTTCTTAAGCATGATTCTTGCTATATCTTGTAAACTCATATTCTCTTAACAACTCTATTTTGTTGTGAATTTCTTATAGTAGAGAAATTATGGTTATACCCAATCAAATTTATAAAATTCTTGAAAATCATAATTTTTAAATTCACCACCATGTTCACTACGAATAAAAGAAATCATAAAACTTTTTTCATTTTAAACTTATTTACAAAACTTTGTAAAATATTTAAAACAATCATATGTATGTGTTAAGAAGTATGTTCAAGTATATTTACTATAATCATCAACAATCATAAAAACATATTTACTACCCTCCCAAACTTGTGATGTCAATAGGTCCAAATAAATCCATGTGAATTAATTGTAATGGTCTAAAGGTACTCACTTGATTTTTAGTTTTGAAGCTACTCTTTATGTTTTCTTAGTTGACATGCATCACAAATTTTATCTTTGACAAATTTAATTCTAGGCATTCTTCTTACAAGTTCTTTAGTTGCAATTTGTGAGATCAATTTCATACTTACATGACATAATCTCCTATGTCATCATTTAAAATCGAAAAATAAGCACTTGTATCATCGTAAACTCATTCTCCAATGAGCATTTGTAGTGTAGCCCTAATGTCCTCACACAAGTAGCTCTGAAACCAACTGTATCCATCATATGGATGAGTATATAGCACACTAGTCTATCCAGTTATCTCGATGTCCCTCTTGAGTAATATAAAATGAGAAAATATAATAATAATAATAATAATAATAATAATAATAATAATAAGCAAAAAGAGTGTATGTTATGTCACCTGTATCATTAATCATGTGATTAGCTTGTAGGGCACCTATGACTAGTATCCATGCCTCAAGTAGAGGGGAGATCAGATCTCCACATCTCGGGCGGAGGAGGGACTCGACCTCCATGACTCCGACGAAAGAGGGGGTCAAGATTTACTAACCTCCACACCTCATGTGGAAGGACCTAATCTGTATGTCTCGGGTGGAGGAGGGACCCAACCTCCATGCCTTGAATGAAGGAGGGATTAAACTTCCACAACTCAAGCGGAGGAGGAACCCAACCTCTATGACTCAAGTGAAGGAGAGGATCATGATATTTTGACTTCTAGGCCTCGGGCAGAGGAGGGATCGGATCTCCATGACTTGGGTGAATGAGGGGAATGGGATTTCTCGAGCTCCATGCCTTAGGCAGAGGAGGGATTCGATCTCCACATATCCGATGGAGGAGAGATCGGACCTCCACAACTTGAGCGAAGGAGGGGATCAAGATTTCCTGACCTCTATGCCTTGGGCGGAGGAGGCACTCAATCTTCACATCTCAAGTGCAGGAGGGACTAGACATCCATGACTTGGGTGAAGGAGAGAATTAGGATTCATCAACCCCTACACCTCAAGCAAAGGTGGGACTCGATCTCCATGCCTCGGGTAGAGGAGGGACTTGATCTCCACGTCTCAAGTGGAGGAGGGACTCGACCTCCATGACTCAAGTGAAGGAGAGGATCTAGATTTTTCAACCTTCATGCCTCAAGCAGAGGAGGGAATCGGGTTTCCCAACCTCCATGCCTTAGGTTGAGAAGGGACCTGACCTCCATATCTTAGGCAACGGAGGGACTCGACCTCCACAACTCAAGCATAGGAGGGGATTGAGATTTTTTTACTTCCATATTAGGGAATCTGAGATGACATCACATGTGCAGCAAAAGAATAAAAAATAAAAATCCTAAATTTTCATAAAAATAGACTCTTATTGTCATGCAAAGATTGGTACATAAAAACCTACGAAACTAAAAAACTATGCTTATAAGAAAATTATGTTACTTAGGAAGATCATATATCCCTAAATATTTACATATTTGTGAGAGAGGATGAAGGAGGTTAACTGTCCTCCTCTCTAGTGGTGATCCACATGGTAGGAGTTATGAAGACTCTCCTCAAATCGCAACTCAAATCTCCTTGCAGCATGCACCGCACAATCTATAGGATCCAATAATTTAAGGGCTTATTGGATATCCAATAAAATAGGTTCTTCAACTGACATCTCATATTTGAACCTCTACTCGTCGTAATATCTACCATGTGTATGACTCTCTAGGTCCAATATCGAGCTGGTCGTAAGTCATTCCTATCAAAACTCTGACTCAATGAATTATTATATCCATAATAATTCACTCAACTCATCAATTACGGACGTACTAGGCCATTACGCCGTAATCCCCATACAATACAAAGGAATCCAATCTATTGGACATATCTGTCTTCGATTACCGTGTATCTATAATCTCTCATCTATCTAATATCCCAGAGAATATATATTGAGCATGGTGATATCAAGCTCATACGGTTTCTACTTAAGTCTCACTCTAATCGGATTCTCCCGGAGAATCATTTCTCTTTCAATCCGAATGATCATAGCTAAGGATTTCCTAAAGCAAGAATATATGAGACATTTATCTAATGACACCATGAGAAGTGATCATCTATTGACACTCAATAGCCCTCGTAAAGTTGGTTGCCACTCCTGATAACAACTGTGCTAGATTTAGAACTTCCAAGCCTCTCAGTCCGGTATTAAAAAGTGGAGTACTTATATAAGACATCTTTGGTGTCTTAAGTCTAAGGACCAAATACATCATTATGATGATAGAATTATTGTTTGATAATGAGGCATCATCAACCATCCAACATTTCATAAGCGGATCAATTAGTTAACCTCATTCTCTAATGAGCACATGCACTGTATCCCTAGTGTCCCAACATGAGCAACTATGAGACCAACTGCCTCCATCATATGGACGAGTATACAGTACACTAGTTTGTTTGATTATCTTGATGTCCCTCTCAAGTAATCTATGATTGAGATTATTTAGGGTCTGTGTTTAAAGGTGAATCGTTCTCATTATTATGATCACATCACGATCCGATTTTCATTGCATAGATCCATGAGCACCACAATATATGCAGTATGTAAGATAAAGTGATAAAATGCTAAATAATTTAATAAAAAAAGTACATATCATGTCACACGTGCTATCATTTATATGATTGGCTTACATGGTACCTTTGACTAGCACTCCATACCTCGGGCGAAAGAGGGACTAAACCTTTACATCTTGGGTGAAGGGAATTGGGATTTCCCGATCTCCATGTCTTAGGCGGAAGAAGGACCCAACCTTCATGACTCAAGCGAAGGAGGGGATTGGGATTTCCCGACCTCCACTCCTCAGGTGGAGGAGGGACCCAACTTCCATGCCTTTAGTGGAGGAGGGACTGAACCTCAACATCTCAGCCCAAGGTGCACTCTATTTTATGCATTCTTTTCCTTGTGTCTTTTGTCATGACAGGTTTCTTTTTTTGTGGGTCAGATTTTTTTCAACTTATGTACCTCGAGCACATTTTGTCTTATGTCTTTCATTATGGCGGGTTTCTTCATACACGATTAGATTTTCCAAACTCATATGCCTTGGACACATTTTGTCTTGTGCCTCCTATCATAACGAGTTTCTATTTATGCGAGTTGGGATTTTTTGACTCGGATGCTTTAAGCACATTTTATCTTGTGATTTTTATCATAACAAATTTTTTTTTTCTTATGTGGGTTGGATTTTTCTGACTCATGTGTATTAGACACATTTTGTCTTGTGCCTCTTATCATGACAGGTTTCTTCTTACATAGATCGAGTTTCTCCAACTCACATGTCCCAACCATATATTATTTTATGCCTTCTACTGTAACGAGTTTCTTCTTATGCGAATTAGATTTTCTAAACTCATATACCTCAAGCACATCTTGTCTTGTGCCTCCTACTATGGCAAGTTTCTTTTACATAGGTTGGGTTTTTTCAACTCACGTATCTTGAACATATTTTGACTTGTGCCAGATAACATAGGATTTATGTTTGTAATCGTTTATACCTTGATCGAAGTAGTTTAGATTATAATTGAGTTGGTTTTGGGTGTAATCATGCCAACTCATTTAAGGGCCCAATGGGCCTAAATCAAGATTGAATTGAGATTATTGGAAGGTCCATTAAGTGACCTACAATTTAGTTAGGCGTTGGCACCGCCAGACTAAGTGGTGGAATCGCCTATGAGCTAGAAAGTTCCGAGCATATGTTTCTAGATGACTTGAGGTGGTACCGCCAGTACATAGGATGGCATGTGGGGGTACCGCCAATATCTTGAAAAGCCAAGGATTTAAATTTTTTGTTTCATTTCTAAAGCCATTTAGGGCCTATAAATACCCCACTTATTCTTGCTTGAGATAGCAAGAAAAAGAGAAGAAAGGGAAAATAATTTTTAAGAAAAAAAAGTGTGTAATCTCTTTTAAAGTGTTGAGTCTCTTCTTCTTAAGGTTTAGAAGTCTTTCTAAGGGAGGAGTGATGTTTCTTTATACAAGAGGGGTGTAAAGGTTCTCTTCTGAGTCTGTAAAAAGGAGAAAGGCTTGTAATAAGGGTAGTTGATCTTTGTCCATCAAAAAGAAAATCGATAGTGAAACCTAGTGGCCTCGAAGAAGAGGAATCGAGAGAGGACATGGTTAGGACGACCGAACCACTATAAATCTGGTTTGTATTTTTCTTTATGCTTTTCATTCTTATTATTAATTGATTTATTTGCTCACTACTCTTACTCATATTTTAAGTTAAACGCATTTCCAATACATGTTTCATTGAACGAAAGTTTTCAAATTGTAATTTTTCGAAAGCACTAATTCACCCTCCTCCTCTTATTGCCTTTAAGATCCTAATAGTTGATATTAGAGTCAAGTTTTCTCATTTGGTTTAACACTCAAGAGAGATTAAATAATTTTTTTCGGCAATCAAGAGGGTCACTATATCACTCGCTCTCCTATGTTCAATAGGATGGACTATATGCATTGAAAAACATAAATAAGAATTTTTTTATTTTCTATGAATTTTAATTTATGGAATATCGTTGAATTTGGTTTTCAAAAATCCTCTAAACTAATGAATGAATGGAATGATTTTGAGAAGAAAATATTTTTTAAAAAATGCTAAAACTATGAATGCTTTATTTTGTGCTTTGGATAAAAATGAGTTTAATTATATTTTGCCTTATGAAACTGTATATGATATTTGGCACATCCTTGAAGTTACTCATGAAGGCACAAATAGAGTTATAAAATCTAAGATTAATCTTTTGGTACATAGTTTTGAATTATTTAGAATGAAATCAAGCGAAACTATTAGTGACATGTACACTCGTTTTATGGATGTTGTCAATGGTTTGAAAGTTCTTGGTAAATATTTTACTAATCTTAAACTTGTTAAAAAAATTCTAAGATCTCTTTCAAAATATTAGGATCCAAAGGTGACTGCAATTTAAGAAGCAAAGGACTTAAACAATTTTTCTATTAAAGAACTTATATAATCATTAATGACCTATGAAATGATTTGTAAGGCACATGATAAACATAAAAACAATCTTTCAAAGAACAAGAAAGATATTGCACTTAAAACTAAAGAAGACTACTCGAATGAAAGCTCAAGTAATGATGAGGACTTGGAACTCTTTAAAAAAAATTAAAATGTTCATGAAAAGAAACAAAACAAATCCTGTAAAATAAGATTCTAAGAAAAAAAACAAACTCAAAATGGACACAATCATTTGCTATAAATGCAAGTAGTTGGGGCACTTCAAAAGTGAGTGTCCACAACTGAAGAAGATCATACAAAAGAAGAAGAAAGCACTCAAGGTGAAGTTGTGAACTATGTATTTATGACAAACCAAAAAGGTAAAGAAAGCACTCAAGGTGAAGGTGAAATGCATTAACTTGGGATGAATCAAGTGCATCAAAAGATATAGAGCAAACCAATGAAGATGAAGTGGTGAACTACGTATTTATGGCCTTCGAAGATAAGGTATGTGACTCACTTGAAATCTCTTTACCTTATAATGAATTACTTAATGCATTTCATGATTTGTATGATGAATTTAAATTAATTAGTAAGAAATATAAATTGCTAAAAAAGGATCATGTTTATCTCTCTAGTAAATTTTGTTGAATCTCAAATTTTGATTATAAAACTAATTAATAGTATTTATCTGATTTACGTTTTGAGTGACGTGGGAAGCTTTGATCAGGGAGACATAATTAAAAGCATGAAGAATCATGTTGGGTCGGAGTAGAACATGTCAGAAGATTGGACATCGAGTCGGAGAATTGATCGACGTATCGGCAAAAGGCTTCGAGCCATGGGTTCGGGCATCGGGCCAAGAA
The DNA here is from genome assembly GCF_036884655.1 of Musa acuminata AAA Group. Classification (NCBI taxonomy): domain Eukaryota; kingdom Viridiplantae; phylum Streptophyta; class Magnoliopsida; order Zingiberales; family Musaceae; genus Musa; species Musa acuminata. The sequence continues at coordinate 10,411,638 of NC_088329.1, read as the reverse complement.
GAGCAAAAATTACGTCAAGGAAATCGAAGTTGCGGAGGTCAACTAGCAGATTGGGAAATAGGCTGCAAGAGAGAACGATGCACCGAAGATTCGGACGAAGCACCGATGAACCAATGACATGTCGGACAATATTTGATTAGCTTTATAATAATTATGTAGATCGAAGTAGGTTTCAGGCATAATTGGTTTGGAATTGGGCCAAATCAATTAGGGGCCAATTGGGCCCAAGTTTGGACTATGTTAAGCCAAGTGAAATGCCCAAATATTGACATAACAGATGGAACCGTCGGTGGCACAATCTCCAAGACTATGTCAGGCGATGGTACCGCCAGTCTGGGCGGTGGTCCCCCCCAGACTTAGTCTCCGAGACTGTCAGGCGGTGGTATCACCCAATGTTAGTGCTGCAGGCGATGGTACCGCCCAACACAGGCGGTGGTACCGCTAATACCCCGAAAATCAAGGATGAGACACTTTTAGGCATCAAGTTTGAATCCACTTGAGACCTATAAATACCCCTCTCATCCCTGGTTAACACATACAAGAATTGAGAGCAAAAAAAGTAGAAAAACACTGTTGTAATCTAGTGAGAACTCCTCTCAAGCTCTAAGTGTTAGTGTGGTTCAAGAGAAGAGTAAGTGGGGGTGTAAAGGTTATCTCCTGAACCTATCAAAAAGAGAATCGAGTGTAAAAGGGTAGTTGATCTTTGCCCATTAAAAGAAGATCGATAGTAGAAGCTGGTGGCCTCGAGTGAAGAGGAATCGAGAGTGGATATAGGTCACGACGACCGAACCACTATAAATCGGTGTGCATTTTTATTATTGTCATTTACTTATTTTGTAATTGCTTCACTTTCTCCTTACTTTGCTTTCACTATGCTTATGAACAAGTATTCAATTTCAAGTTATCTTCCAAGATTGATTTTTATCGTACGAAAAAATTTCAAACCGACGTTTTTATCCGCTACGCTAATTCACCGCCCCCCCCCCCCCCCCTCCCCCCCTCTTAGTGCTGACTCGATTCTAACAGTTGGTATCAGAGACATGTTTTTATCATTTGGTTTAACACCCTAGAGAAATGGCTCTTTTCGGCTTTCAAGAGGACTTTTCTATCATTCGTCCTCTCATGTTCAATGGGACGGAATATATTTATTGAAAAACTCAAATGAGAGTTTTCTTGCTTTTCTTGAACCTTGATTTATGGAATATTATTGAAAACGGATTTGAAATGTCCTTTCTTCCAATGAATGATTGGAATGAGTCAGAGAAGAAGACTTTCTCTTTAAATGCCAAGGCTATGAATGCCTTATTTTGCGCTTTATATAAAAATGAGTTCAATCGAGTATCTATTTATTAAACCGCTTTCGATATTTGACACTCTTAAAATCACACACGAAGGCACAAGTAGGGTTAAAGATTATAAAGTTAATATTTTGATATATGATTTTGAGTTGTTTCGAATGGAACCAAGCGAGACTATTGGAGACATGTGCACTTATTTTACGGATGTCGTCAATAGTCTAAAAGCATTTGGCAAATATTTTTCGAATTTTGAACTCATTAATAAAATATTGAGATTCCTTCCAAAGAGTTGGAACCCTAAAATAACAATCATTCAAGAAGCCAATGATTTGAATAATTTCCCTCTTGAAAAACTTATCAGGTCATTAATGACCTATAAGATGACTTGCAATGCTCATGAAGGGCTTGAGAACAATCTTTCAAAGAATATAAAGGATTTGACACTTAGAACAAATAAAGACCACTCGAGCGAAAGCTCAAGTGATGATGACTTTGAACTCTTGACTATAAAGCTTAAAAAATTCTTAAAACAAGAATCAAAAAATAAAAATGAATCTAAAAAGAAAAATCTACAAAAGAAGAAGAAAACACTCAATCCACACGAATCGAGTTCATCGGAAGATAAAGAAAAAACTAACAAAGGCGATGTGGCAAACTACGCCTTAATAGCTTTTGACGATAAGGTAATCAAAATCCCCTTAGTTTATTTTGAAATTACTTGATGCTTTTCATGAGTTATTTTTAATTTAGCTTAGAAAAATTATATATAATTTTTTTAAAAAAAATTATATGTTTAATGATGTAATGAAAATATTGAAAGTTTTGGGATCATGCTTATCTTTCTAGCGATTTTGAAAATAAAAAATTGAGCATGACAATTGTATACTTACTCCTAGCACTAAGTATGACGAGTTAGATTCACTTTATCATTTTAATTGAAAATGATCATTTTGTATATTTAATGATGCATAATGATTTAAAATCTTATGTTTTGAAATTATGTGTTACACTTACATGATTTCTTTGTATTTATGATTTTTATATCTCATGATATGATTGAATAATTGATGCAAAGAAGGAAAATACATTACTACAATAAACAAAATGATTTTGATTAAAAACGCTTTATGAAATCATGCTTGAAGAAATAATTTAATGATACTTTGAAATCATGCTTAATGAGTTTATATTTTGAAATTATGCATGACGATTTTTGTGATGATGAACTTTGCTTTTAAACGATAATGCATGTTTTAATTTTGTGTAAAAACTTAGGCATGCTTGTAAGAAATAAAATCACCTAAATTGAAACAACTAAAAAATGAAAGCATTTTTCTTGAAAATTTATTTTTCTCTATCTTATCGATTTTTTACTAAGAAATTGATGAAGTTATTTATGCCATTTTGAATCTCTTGAAAGTAATTTTGATAATTTGATAATTTGAATTTGAATGAGTTTTATCCAAATCATGTTCTTGATTTCTTGGAATTACTTAAGATTTTTTTTGAATAAAGATCTCTTCTTTTTACTCCTACGATTTTTCTTTGTATTTTATTTAAAGAGCAGATTTACTATATGAATCATGAGAATTATTATACATAAATCGAGATCATTTATGTGTTCTCTCATGATTCTATTTGCTATAGGAAAATTTATATCTATATCATGATCGCTCTTGAATTCTTGGAATCAAAACTTGATAGTTTCTTTATATGAATCAAGATCCCTCACTTTTTATTCTCAAATTATTTCTTGCATTTTATTAAAGAGAATATTTATCAAAATGAATCATGTCTTTTGGTATTCATATGATCTTATCTTTCATTATATGATTTTCACTATGTAGCTATATCTTATCACCAAACTTTTCTTGTTATACTTTATGTGATAATTTAAAAATTGATGTAAAGAGAAATGAATTGTACTATTATATTGTTATTCCTCTCTTTTTGCTAACGACAAAAGGGGAGAGAGAATTGCTATGGTGCATATCTTAAAAAAGAACCTAAATTTGCTACGTAGCATATTTCAAGAAAAAACAAATCATGCTAGCGTGCATATCACAGAGAGAGGCAAACTTATTAGCTTGCTTATCTCAAAAGATAAGTAAAAAGTGCTATCTTGCAAATCTCAAGAGAAGCAACATTTGCTAAGTTACACATTTCAAGAAGATACAAAATATACTATCTTGTATATTTCAAAAATTGCTAGCTCAAGATGTAAAATTTGGAAACTTGCACATTGCAAAAGGAAGAAAAACTTACTAGCTTACACACTTCAAGAAAATGCAAAAATAAGCTATCTCGCACTTCTCAAAATAGAAAAAAGAAACTCACTAGCTTGAATATTCTAAAGTGATGAAAAATTTACTAAATAGTAACCTTTCATATCTTTAAACTTTGATAGTTGCACTTCTCCTTTTTGTTAATGACAAAGGGAGAAGATATGATGATATGAGAATCATACATAGTAGGATGTAATATACTTTGATATTTTGATACCATGATGATTTGAAATATTTATTATGATGCATGCAAAACTTATGATACTGATGCATGCAATGCAATGATATGCATGTAATGTGTTGCATATATTCATGATAAAATATTACTGTGACTTGAATTCAATTTGAATTCAAGGTTCTATCAATATGACAATATGATAGGGGGAGTTAAGGTTAACTCCGTCATCAATTGGTTGTCATCATCAAAAAGGGAGAGATTGTTGAATCTCGAATTTTGATGATGAAACTAATTGATAGTGTTTATCTGATATACGTTTTGAGTGACAAAGGAAGCTTTGATCAGGGAGAGACATTTAAAATCAGGAAGAATCATGTTGGGCCAGAGTAGAACATGTCAGAAGATTGGATGTCGAGCCAGAGGATTGGTCGATGTATCGACATAAGATTCATGCCATGGGTTCAGGCATTGGGCCAAGAAGAGTAGAAATTGCACCAAGAAAATTGGAGTTTCAGAGGTCAACTGGTCGATTGGGCAATACGCCATAAGAGAGAATAATGCATGAAGATTCGGACGAAGCGTCGATGAACCAATGACATGCCGGACAACATTTAATTAGCTTTATAATAATTGTCTAGATTGAAATAGGTTTTAGGCATAATTGGGTTAGAATTGGGCCAACTCAATTAGGGGCTAATTGGGCCCAAGTTTGGGCTGTGTTGGTTTAAGTAAAAAGCTCAAACAATAACCCAACAGATGGAACCATCGGTGGCACAGTCTCCGAGATTGTGTCAAGCGATAGTACTGTGAGTTTGGGCGGTACCACCGCCCAAACTCAATCTCTGAGACTGTCAGGCGATGGTACCACTCAAACATAGTCTCCCAGGTAGTAGTACCACCCAGTTTCAATATTGCAGGCGATGGTACCGCCCAACACAAGCGGTGGTACCACTAATACCCTGAAAATTGAGGTTGAGATACTTTTAGGCTCTAAGTTTGAATCCACTTGAGGCCTATAAATACCCCTCTCATCCCTGGTTAACTTACACAAGAATTGAGAGCAAAAAAAATAGAAAAATGCTATTGTAATCTTGTGAGAACTCCTCTCAAGCTCTAAGTGTTAGTGTGGTTTAAGAGAGGAGTAAGTGGAGGTGTAAAGGTTCTCTCCTAAACTTGTCAAAAGGAGAATCGAGTGTAAAATGATAGTTGATCTTTGCCCGTTAAAAGAAAATCGGTAGTGGAAGCCGGTAGCCTCGAGTGAAGAGGAATTGGGAGTGGATATAGGTCACGACGACCGAACCACTATAAATCAATGTGCATTTCTATTATTATCATTTATTTACTTTGCAATTGCTTCCACTTCCTCCTTACTTTACTTTCACTACGCTTACGAACAAGCATTCGATTTCAATCCTAACAAATTTGATAAATTAAAAAATAAATATGACAATTGCATGTTAATTCCTTATACTAAATATGAAGAGTTAGATTTATACAAAAAAGAAAATTTATTATTATAACAAATATTAGAACATTTTAAAATTTATAGCAAATCATTAAACATTATTCTTGCTAATAAAGGTCATTTATGTAAAAAGGAAGGAATCAGCTTTGTGAGTAGTAACACTCAACAAAAACCAACTACATTTGTTAAAGAACTCATATTACATGTTTCCCTTGAAGTTAAATGTAATTTTATAGTAGATGCGATCATTATGCTTATAAATATTCATTTAAAAAGTACAACTCTCATAAATTAGTTTGGGTTCCTAAAGTTAAATAGGTGCCTAAAACAAACATATCTTTCTTGTAGATATATCTACAATAGAAAGCTACGAGCAAAAGATAATATCTTGATAATAGATACTCAAAGGCATATGATGGGAGATCCAACATACTTCACAAAGCTCACTAACCGAAACAACAATAATAAAGGAAAGATCATTGGAATTAAATTATTGGTAATAAATCAAATCTTTTGATTGAATATATTTTATTAGTAAATGGTTACACTATTGATCTTAATGATTGTGATGACAAAACTTATTTTTCGTTTTTAAACGATTATGCATGACTTTGGCATAGAAGATTTGAGCATGTTAGTATGAAATGAGTCACATAAATGGATAGTAAAAGAAGAATGCATTTTTCTTGAAAATTTTTCTATCTTTAAAGCTTATCGAGTTTTCAATAAAAGATTGATAAATCTATTTTTATTATTTTTGAATCTCTTGAACTAAAAAAATAATTTTGATTATGTTAAATTTTATAATTTAATTTCTTCTCTCCAAAGTAACTTGGATATATCTACTTCTAAAGAATCCTTACCCAAGGAATGAAAGTATATATATATGCATATCCTAAGGATCTAATTACTAGATATACATTAAAATATATTCAAACTCACTCTTCATTGAAAAATACTTATTCAAATGCATGAATCGAGAACTTTTATTATTTATTCTCATATGATTCTCTTATTTTATTAAAGAGAATATTTATCCACACGAATCATTATCTTTCACTTGATACTTGAGATTTACTAATTGCTCTCCTAAGATTTTTATTATTATTTACTAAAGAGGATATTTATCCAAATGAATCATGATTTTTCACTTGATTTCTCAGTATTCATAACTTAAAATTTATTTATTTCATATGATTCTCTTATATTCATGAATTGTATACCCCATCACCAAATTGATTATTTATGATCTCTTTCATGTTATGATTGAAACATTAATATAAAGAGAGAAAAATTGTACCTTCCCTTCTTAGTGACAATGACAAAGGGAGAGAGAGAATTGTTAGCTTTTACATCTCAAAAAAAAAGCAAAGAAATGCTAGCTTTCACATCTCAAAAGAGAAGCAAAGAATTGCTAGCTTTTACATCTCAAAAGAAAAATAAAAATTGCTAGCTTGCACGTCTCGAAGAGAAGCAAAAATTTACTATCTTGCATACGTTAAAGAGAAGTAATAAACTTTCACCATTCTCTTTTTTGTTGATGAGAAAGGGGGAGAAGTTGAATGTAATCTTTGATGATTTGATTTAAAATTTTGATGATTTAAAATTATGCATGCAATGATATCTTAACGCATGATGATTTGAAATTATGATTTTATGATGTATGCAATGATATTTTAACTATGATATGAAAGTCACTATCATTAAAATTATTTTGACTTGAATTTAAAGGTTATCATTTTTTAAATTCAAGTGTATTTTAATATGTCATATAGATACGAGGAGTTTAGTTAAAACTCTGGCATCAATTTGTTGTCATTATCAAAAAAAAGAAAGATTATTGAATCTCGGATTTGATGATAAAATTAATTAATTAAGTTATAATATAATAAGCATTTGAGTGATGGAAAACTAACTTTGATCATAGAAAGGTAAATCTATTGGAGTAGGAGAATTAGACGTTGGGCCGGAGAGCATCATGTCAGAGATTGGTCGATGTGCCGAAAAATGAACTTTGTGCCATGAGTTCGGGCATCGGGCCAGAATAATCGAGTATTATGCCAAGAAGATCGAATATTGTAAGAGATCAATATACCAATGGATCAGGCAATACATCGAAGGAGATGACGATACGCCAAAGGTTCGGACGAAGCACCGAATAAACCATGACATGCCAGACAACATAGGATTCATGTTTCTAATCGTTTGTGTCTTGATCGGAGTAGTTTAGGTTGTAATTGAATTAGTTTTGTGTGTAACCATACCAACTCAATTAAGGGCTCATTAGGTCTTAATCATGATTGAATTAAGCCTATTGGAAGGCTCATTCAGTGACCTGCAATTAGGTCAAGCGATGGCACCGCTCGACCAGGTAGTGGAACCACCTATGAGCTAGAAAGTACCGAGTATATAATTTCGGAAGATTCAACTGTGGTACCGCTAGTGTCAAGCGATGTTGTTGCTAGGACATAGTCTTCTAGATCGTGTTAGGTGATGGTACCACCTAGTGCAAGCGGTGGTACCACTAGTACCCCAAAAACCCAGGAATTTAAATTTTTGACTCCATTTCTAAAGCCATTTAGGGCCTATAAATACCCCGCTCATTCTTGCTTGAGATAGCAAGAAAACGATAAGAATGGGGAAATAATTCTTGAGGAAAAAAAAAGTGTGTAATATCTAAGTGTTGAGTCTCTTCCTCCTAGGGTTTAGAAGTCTTTCTAATGAAGGAGTAAGGTCTATTTAGAAAAGATGAGCATAAAGGTTCTCTCCTAATCCTATGAAAAGGAGAAAGGGTTATAACAAGAATAGTTGATCTTTGCTCGTTGAAAAGAAGATCGATAATGAAAGCCGATGGCTTCGAGAGAATAGGAATTGGGAGTAGACATAGGTCGAGACGATATAACCACTATAAATCTAGTTTATATTTTTTCTTTATAATTTTTATTCTTATTACTGATTTATTTACTTGCTCACTACTCTTACTCACATTTTAAGTTAAATGCATTTTCGATACTAGTTTCATCAAACAAAAGTTTTCAAATCGTAATTTTTTAAAAGCACTAATTCACCACTCGCCCCCTCTCCCCCGTCCCCCCTCCCCCCTCCCCCCTGCTCTTAGTGCCTTTATGATCCTAACATAGTTTTCTTAACTTATGCACCTTGGCACAATTTGCTTTGTGCCTCCCGTTGTAATAGGTTTCTTCTTATGGGAATCAAATTTTCTCGACTCATATGTTTCGAGTATCTTTACACTCTCCGAGATGGTCTTCATATATTTATCGCCTTTATGCTTCCCGAGGTACCCCTTCATCAATTAGTGTTGCCTCAAATTTGATCTAAAGATATACTTATCTTCAATATTGAAGAAGAGAGACTATTCCCTTTCCTATAAATCTACTTTAACTATGAGAGTGAGGCTCATCCTCTCATTTGAGCCTCTGTGGTCCCTCTTAGGAGCTTTCTCTCCTTAGCCCTAGTTCTCATCTATAAGGCGTGTCAATCATTGGTCCTCTTCCTGACAGCGGGTCAGTTTCTGAGCATATCATCTTCTTTGCATGTCGGCACTTTAGCATCTTGTTCTTCTATCTTTGTAGGTTATGATGCCCTTCCTTTCTTGCACAGGCTCCACCTGATCTTACGATCGCTAGATAGCCAAGGAGGTTGACACTTTATCCTTAGACAACCCAAGGGTGGAGGAAGTTCCGTCCTCCCCCTTATTGGGAGAGTTAGTTCTCGTGAACTCAAAGGTTCTTCAAGACCTAGAGTTCATGAAAAACACATATGTTAAAGAATCAGTGATGAGCATACAACACCTAGATCACTTGCAAACTAAGTACTTCATCCCAGTCAAGTTTGATCTACAAGTCCCTCTGCTTGGTTATCGTTTATATGACACAATGTTTAGGTTTCTTTATTTGTCTTCTAATGCTATAGAGGTATGACTTCATTTTATTAGTGTCGCCTCAAATTTGATCTGAAGGGACACTTGTCAATACGGGAGAAGAAATATTGGTCCCTTTCTTATAAATTCCCCTTAACTATGAGAGTGAGACTCATTCTCTCATTTGAGTCTCTGTGGTCTCCCTTGGGAGCTTTCACTCATTAGCCCTTGTTCTTCTCTACAATGCAGGTCGATGTTGGTCTTTCTTCTTGATGGTGGGTCTCAGGTGCTCCTAAGATGCTGACACGATGTCGGGTCAAGGAACCTCAATGGGTGCCAATGGTAGTTGAACCAGCGATTACAATTAAGCTTGTGGCACCACCTGTTGAGCTAATAAGGGAAAAAATACTGACAACATGTTTAATGCCTATTAGCATCTGCATTTATTGAGTGAGATTTAAGAACACGTAAGCGGAGGATAAGCATGTGGCTCAAGGTTGTCCCTAAAAGTGAGAGGCTCGAGTTATTAAATATACATTAGTATCGTATCGGTGTTTATGCTAAGGTGGATGCACCTGAATGTGGAAAGGGTGACTGTTGCCCTCATTGAGTGAAAGTACTATGGGCCGAGGGTAAAACCTCTTTATTTGAGTGTTCATTGAGATGGTCGGTGAGCAAGTGTTCCTGCAAGATCGAGCCCTCCTAGCATCAAAATGTTACGAGAAGAAGTTGTTAACAACCTAACTAGCTCAACGTGATCTGGACCTATGTGTGTAGAGTTACTCGATGTGCTTCCGAGGTAAAAATGTCGATCTCTCGAGATAAAGAGAGATTTTCTAACCTGGTTCTTTTGACGCCTAAGTTGGTAACATAAGATAGATGAATATGGATATAAGTGATCGAAAAGTGCTATCTTTTTATTATATTGATTATGAGTTTTTATATTTGATTACAAAGAAATAAAATATTTTATAGAATATTTTTTAAGAATGTAACTTCTAGCCATCTCGGATAATATTCCATTGAGAGACAATACTTAGTCAACTGTCTCGTACCTTTGTACAATGGATATTAATATTATGTGAAAGGCATGATGCTCTCACATAAATTTGGTATACATTCAATCCAAACGTTTAGGTTTATAAAATTATATATAATTCTCGTTCTCACGTGGGCACAGAAACCAGCTTAGAATTCACATGCATTGTCAAATGGACAAGTTTTGGAACTTAAATGTTGTCGATAGCTGCGTGGCAAAAGGATGACCGGTAATCAGAGAGCAGGTGCAGCACGGAAAACATGGTGAAGGCACTCGATTTGGTCATTGATAGGTCATTTGCCAGCTGATGGATGCGGGGAAGCGCTCACCAAGTGAGGTGATGGAGCTACGTGTTGGCTGCAGCGGAATTAGAACGCTGCTTCGTGGGGTTCGATCGTCACCCGATGGGAAACGCGACCGACCAATATCGTGAAAGCTCCAACTCCTCCTCCAAATGCTGGCATCACGGGTGACCGTATCAGACGGTTGAAGAAGAGTTGGGCTGACGCCGTGGCGTACGGAGGGGTGTCAAACGGGAGGAGTCCAGTCAATATTAAGCAGACGAAAACGATACGAATTTTGCGGCTGCCTCGCCCGCACGGAGACTCTACGAAGGAACGCGACAACTGAGACGAAGTCGACGATTACGCCGCGCCCTGTTCACACAAATTACGCTGTTCCCGTTCCCACGTGTCCGCGACGCGGCCTTCCAACTGTCTCTGTGCGACGAAAAGGGCAATCTTCGTTGGTCTTATTTTCTGTAAAATAAATTTTTAATATATAAAATAGTATGAGCCAATTCTCGAATTTTTTTTAGATTTTTATAAAATTCTCGAAAGTATTTCTCATTTTTTAGAATTCGAATATCACTTTTTCTTTTTCTTGATACCTGAAGTACCTCTGCTCCCTTTTTTTTTCTCTATTTTCTTTTCTTTTTATATGGGTCTGTCTAGTTATAATATTTTAATAAAATTAAAAAAAATTATATTATAATTTTATATTATATTATAATAACATTTTTATAACATTGTTGAAAATATGGTAACATCATGTAAAAATATTATAGCTTAGATTCATCTTTACTATGTGATGGAAATTTTATCGTCCTACCTACGTAGAATCATAACATAAAAATAAAAATTTACTTCTTATTTATTATGATAAGGAAGAGAAATACTAATTTTTCTCTCCCTTTATGATAAGGAATTATTTTCCTCGTAATAAAATGAAAGTAATCATAAACTTTCTTCCCCCACCCCCCTTCTGCAAAGATATAAAGGCATATAAAAAAAAAAAAAGATAACTCTTTGAGGAGGACTATTCTAACCTACAAATAAAATTATAGTTTTGCTAACTTGAGTATCGAAGCTAATTTGGAAATCCTCCTTGGCCTTAGACTTTGCATAGGTGACATTTCAAATAATACAATACTTCCATCTCAAAGTCACCTCGGAGACACCGTGAATTTACTTTAGATCCAACTCAAAATTATCTTAGAAGCATGACATTTATAACACGAGTTTAGACTATACTAGATTGATCGAGACATTAATAATATTTTTTAATATTATATTTTAATAATATTTTCATAAATATTACTGTAGATATCATAACATAGCTTAAAAGTATTGTAATCTTGATTCACCATCTATAAGAAAAAAATAAAAAAAAACAAGATTGGTGACTGATTATACAGTTAGAAGTATTTCAGATTAAAAAATTTATTATTAAAAATTTTATTCAATAAACTTAAAAAGAGAGGTTTTTATCAAATATTATCCAGATATTAATTTGACGATAATACAACGAAATTACTTAATATAATATTTTTTAAATATTTACAAAGAAAAATAATTAGATTTGGAATATAATGTCCCCAACGCGATGCCAAATGTGACCGGGCAAAATGGTCGGTGGACGTCGTGGCGGGGGCGTGTCACGGACAGCTAAAGCTCGGGGCTATTTGGGGGGGGGGGGGGGGCGGGGAAGCGTTGTCAGGAGTCGTCAACGGCCCACCCTCGCGTGCCGCACTCGGCCACCCACCTTTTCTACCTTTCGTGGTGGTGGGCCGGTGATGGAGAGCTTCACACGCGGACGCCATCCCATCTAGAAGCGAGCCTCGGCACCACGGACGCGGAAGCAAAAACACACACACGGCTTCGTCGGCTGCATCCGCCATCAGCCTCTCTGGGGCAGCAGCACAATTGCGTGGTGTCTTTCGCTCTTTTGACTTCCTTTTGAACATGCTCTCCGCCTCCTCCAGCTTTCTTTCGCCGTTTCAGACATCGTGTTCAGCGTCTAGACATCTTCCTTCCTTCGGGTAGTATTAAAGTCATTTAGGACTTCTTCTCCCCCTCTTTGTGGATGCATAGTTTGGATGAGAGGAAGGCGGCAGTGGCATTAGAGTAATAACAGGGTCCAATTCTTGGGCCCATGTGGAGAGGTGGGAGGAGCGGAAGAGGGGATATAAAACCGAGAAGCGCCTTCGTCCGATGAATGATCTCCTATTTGGAAGCTAATCTTTCCTGCTCAGCTGCTCTTTTCGCGGTGGACGAGTTAGTAGTCGAAGACGAAGTGGAGTAGTGAGGCGGGCGGGGAGAAGAAGAAGAAGAAAAGAATTAGGGCTAGGGTTTCTGGAAGGAGAGGAAAAAGATGATGCTTGGAGGTGGAGGTGGAGGAGGAGGAGGAGGAGGAGGTGGCGGGGATGGTGAGTCGCTTGGGGGGCGGATGACGATGTTGGCTGGAATCCCGCTTCAGATGAACCCGGGTCCGGTGGGAGAGATGGTGGGCACGAGCGGCGGCGGCGGCGGAGGAGGAGGCGGGGGGGTGCTGTTGCCGCAGCAGCAGAGGGGGAGGGAGGAGAGGGTGCCGCAGTGGGGCCAGCAGGAGACGAGGGACCTCATCGCGATCAGGGCCAATCTGGAGCGCGACCCCGCGGTGGCGCGGCGGAACAAGACGATGTGGGAGGGGGTGGCGGCCAGGATGAGGGAGCGCGGGTACCGCCGGACGCCGGATCAGTGTAAGTGCAAGTGGAAGAACCTCGTCAATCGCTACAAGGTCTCGCCTCTCTTCCTATTCCTTTCCCCTTGTTGTGGCTCCGGTGATTTCGGTCGATATAGGGTTCGTGATTTGCACGTCTTCTATCGCTAATTCTTCCGGGGCGACTTTGATTGGTTGTCGCAGCTTTAAGTTGATTGTATTGGCGTATGTTCTTTGTTGCCAATTCTTTTTGGGAAGGTTTGAATCGATCATCGAATTTTAAGTCGACTGCATTGATTTGGCCATGTAGAGTTCCTTTAAGAACCCTAAAAACACAACAAATTCGACTGAAGACGGACTCATTCATCGCAATTATGCGATTAATTTCCTACCGAATGTTATTGCCTTTTTGGGGCTACAATATTGCCATTAGATAAACATCTTTATTGTAGCCTAACATGCGGAAGTTAGGTCTTCATTAGGTAAAGAAATTGGCATTCTTTTCTTGCTCTGGTCTCGCTCTCTCTCTCTCTCTCTCTCTCTCTCTCTCTCTCTCTCTCTCTCTCAATCTCTCTTTGGACTGCAGCTCGTCGATGAACATCTAGTAAAATTTGTACAAGTCAAAACCTTGTTGATTCAAAGCAATTGATTTCTGAAGAGATTATTATCTTATATGCCTCTAATTCTTTTTGGTTTGTTGTCAGGGTAAAGAGACGGCTGATCCTGAAACTGGCCGGCAATGCCCGTTCTTCGACGAGCTGAATGCGGTGTTCGTGGAACGGGCGAAGAACATGCAACGGCTCCTCCTGGAATCGGAATCCGGCGCCTCGCAATCAAAGAAGAAGCCGAAGAGGGTCGGCAGGGATCGATCCTCGGATGAAATCTCCGACGACGATGATGAGGACGACAATGACAGTGACGACGAGCTCCTTCCAAAGGGCAGAAGGAAGAAGGCCGACCACAGAGGGGGCCATCAACAGCACCGGGGGAAGGCGGCGGCAGCGGCAGCGGCTGCCGGCAGCATTCAGGAGCTGCTGCAAGAGTTCCTGCAGCAGCAGCAACAGATGGAGATGCAGTGGTTCGACATGATGGAGCGGAGGGCGCAGGAGCGGCGGATGTTCGAGCAGGAGTGGCGGCAGTCGATGGAGAAGCTGGAGAGGGAGCGGCTGATGCTCGAGCAGGCTTGGAGGGAGAGAGAGGAGCAGAGGAGGATGAGGGAGGAGAGCCGGGCAGAAAAGAGGGATGCACTGCTGACCACGCTGCTGAATAAGTTCATTGAAGATGATCTGTGATTGGCCCCTTCTTCTTCTTCTTCTTCGTGTCTGTTGCTTGTTCCTTGTTCTTTATTTGCTATGGTGGGTTAGGTAGATTTTTTGTTCTTCTTGTAATACTTATAAAAGGGGATTATATTTGGTGGCGCTGTTGTTGACTAGAAACAGGCTAATCTTATAGGTGACCCTCCACATCAGTCTTACCTAGAGAGAGCTATTAACTTGAGTGAGTGAGATACCTCTTTGTGCTCCTCCATCGTTGGATCAACCTTATCATCCCAAGTTAGAGTTTTCTTTCTGCGACCAGAACATGTTGTTAAGGGAAACATCAAACAGTATCTATACCTACCTTTCTTTCCGATCATCCAACTGGGAGCAACGAAACAGCAAGTCATTACCGCTGCCATTGCCCAAGTTTCAGACAGATGGATGTTAATACCAATACTCGGAAGAGCAAGTTCTTCCTAGACCAAATATCCCATCGAAGACGAAGAGTGGTCAGAGAGTTGGAATTCGAGTTATAGCATATCCCGGTTTAAGATAGATACATATATTTCTTCCAAGTCTTCGTATGTAGTAAGCAGGTTCGGAACACTCCTATGGCGGGGGGATGGATCACTCGGACTCGCTCGGAGGCTTCTCCTTGGGATGCTTCGAGCCATAATGATCCACCAGCTGGTTATGATTCGCAAGTTGTACCTAAAAGAAACCACTCCCCGATCTGAGGATATAACTTTGTTGCAAGAAAAACAAGTACTGGAAATTGAGGTAGAACTAGAAAGGAAAAAAAAAACGAAAATTCAGTGAATTCATTCATGATGCTGAAAAGACTTGAGTTTTTCCTGAATATATTGTTCAAGGAGAATCAAAATTGACAGCACAGAAGTCAGCGAGAACTTTGATCAGACAGACAGACAACAAGAAACCATGAAGTGCAATGGCTAGTGTAGAATCTCATATTTGCTCCGCTAATTAAGCAAAACTTTCGTTCTGTTCTTATCCCACCTCCACGGCCAATCCTGCAGATCTCAATCCTTGTTATGAAAAAATAGTTGTTCTATTATCACCTGACCAAACTTTCAAAGCTCATATATCATCACAACAACAACAACAACAAAAAAGGCATTCTCTTATCATCGACTCATCAAGAAAGATACCCCTCTTCACAACACTGAGACATTGAAATGGCGACAGGATTGTGTTCTTAGTTCGTCGTAGCATTTTAGCTGCATTGGCATTTCCAATTCCAATGTGATCATTTCTCACTTTGTTCAAACCTATTCATATTTTCTCATCTTTCTCTTGCATGTCACCGTATGGATTTTAAACCGGATTTCTTTTCTTTTAATTAGAAAAAAAAAGGGGTCTTTTTCTTCCTTTGTTTTGTTTCCTCATCATGAATTCCTATCGTTAGCCTCTCGATTTGTGAACAAAGAAATGTAAGTTAGCAAAATTTCACGGTTCCATGAAATGCTTGTATCCCCATCAAAAACAATATCTGGCATGAGATCATAAGAACAAAATCGAACCCCATCGGATAGGACAAAACCTAAGATCCATTGGTACTGCTGGCATACAATTTTAATCTCCGAATGCATGATGAACGACTTGCACAAATGGATCCTGAAAAAAGCACTAATTACTTTGTAAATTAACTTGAATTTAAGATCTTGATGCTCCTAGACTCAAGGAAATTGATGCAAGGAAATTGTCCTAAAAGAATCATCTTAATCGATCTAACCTTGTGGATTGAAATATGGAACATGGTTTTACATATGTTCCATCTCGTACACCTCCGACACTATCCTACAGTGGTTCGAATACGAGAAAGCCTTCAACCTAACCACATCATAGAATAACTCTAATAAGGGACAATTTGGTCGGTCGGCCATTGGTCCAAAAGACGCCTCTGAGGGTAAGAGAGACCTGGCGCACGACTCGGGAGTGAGGTGCAAACCTTGAGCCCTCCTTCTAGGATGCTAATCTAATAAGGGACAATTTGGTCGATCGGACATTGGTCCAAAAGATGTCTCTGATAGTAAGGGAGACCTGGCGCACGGCTCGGGAGCGAGGTGCAAGCTTTGGGCTCTCCTTCCAGAACGCTAATCTAATAATAAGGGACAATTTGATCGGCCGGCCATTGGTGCGGCCCGCTCGTGAGGATTTTATCTTTTTTTTTTTTTTGGTGCATGTGAGCTTTCCAAAAGACACATCTGAGGGTAAGGGAGACTGGCGGACTTACGAGCTTCTTCCCATGTCTCTTCTCTTATTGCTTTGTATAACGTGTTTCTCCTTGGATTGCTAGAAGAATGAAGTAAGCGCATAAGATCTATTCCTTAGAAGTGAATACTTTTCTTCTCAATCAAGGCAAATGCATGCTGCTTCCCCCATAAACCAGTTCGCCATACATCCAAACTACGATCCGATACTCGCAATCATTGAATTGTCTTTTGCGGAAGAAAGATGCTTTGTTAAATCGGAAAGCTAACCGCAATCCGAATCATGACCATAAAAATCATCGAACGAAAACAGGGTTTCCATACCCAGAACCAAAGGCAGATACGATCTTGACGCGCTATTTGCAATTAAAATCAGGCTTTCGATCAAGAAGGCAAACGTGAAGGGAGACAAGAAAAGATTTATCGAGCAGGCGAGAGAAGGGATCGGAAATCGGCACCTTGCAGATGGGGCAGATGACCTTGAGGCCGACGGCCCTCGCCTCGAGCTGCGAACCCTTGGGCTTCTGGTTCCTCTCGGCGTTCCTCCGCTGCGCCTCGATCTTTTGCTTGCCCCTCGTCATCCTGCTCTCGTCTCCTCCTCCCTGCTTCGATCTCAGACCACCTTTCCAACGAATGCTCTCGATCACGAGCATATCAGCGTTCCATCGCTCGTATCGATCGGAAGGGGAGCGGGTACGGGCACCCGGGACATCGCACCGCACCCCTTAACCATCACCGTCAGATCAGTGCCGTGTCAGAATATCCATGCGGAAACAAGTACAAAAAAAAGGAAAGAATGTTTATATTGGCGACCGTAAGCTTACCATTTACGGCATTAATCCTTTACTATTGACCGTCCATTAAAAAATAATAAAATATTATTCTATCATTTACAATCCAATGTTACTGATTTTTTTTTATTTTTTTCATTTCATTTCATTATAGTCTATCACAATCACCATCAACTTTGCTCTGCTCGTTATTTGTTCGTTATGTTCATCATCGATGTTGACATCATCGTTATCATAATCACCATCGACTTTGCTTGTTATTTGTTCGTTATATTCATTATCGATGTTGATATCATCATTATCAACATTACTTGCGGGAGACATTGCTCAATGCATAGTTGGAGGTGACACCTTTCACTACACCTCTTGCCATCAACATCGCTCGCTATTGATGTCACTTATCGCTCCTTCAATGTCATCCTCTAAGGAGGAAGAAGAAGATGAAAAAAAGAAAAAAAATGATATTTACATATGGTTGGATAATTTAGAAATTTTCTAATTATATTAAATGGTTGGATAATTTATGAAGCATTAAAATTTAAGCTTTGCTAATTATAATAAAGAAATTTTAAAATGATGTTACAAATGATAATATTTTTTTTCTATTTATAATTTTATTATAAAAAACTAATATTCCTAAAATATATCAATACAAATGGATTAAATGTCATCATCATCTTATTCCTCGTCCTCCTTTTAATACTAATTTATAACTATATTATCTATCGTGTAGTACCATCAAATTCAAGAGCAGACTTCGATCAAGATGGTAAAACCCGAAGCTAACGAGGCTTGCTGAATTCAATGGAAACAACAGTTGGTGCTGGGAGTATTCAATTATATCTAAAAGTCGTATTAGATTTTAAAGTTTTTCCAAGCTTTCAAATAAGATATACAGTAAAACCAGTTTCACAAGAATGTATGAACCCAAGTTTCATATCAACTATAAAAGAATGCAACGGTACTGATAAACCATCTAATGAGGTTACTAGGTTTACTGCACAAGGAACTGACCAATTGGTTAGAAGAGCTACATTGTAAGAAATGCACTTCAATTTCCTGCAATACATATATCCTACTTCTTGTCTCGGTAAAACTACAAGTTGTATAGGTGGGGTTGCAGGCATTTATTAAACAGGTCCAAAGCCAACAATGTTAAAATACAATTTAAGGTGGAGATATTGGACATATGTTGGCTTCCAAGTTCCAAACATACGGCACCTTTTTCTGTTATTCAAGGTAAGAATAACATAAAGAATGTGGTGGGAGATTCATCTCTAGCATTTCCTTGACAAACCCCATCAGAGCAAACAAGATAACAACAGCCAGAGATTTTTTTTTTTTTTTTAAAAAGGTACGGGAAAGAAAAATTATACTTTCAAACACAAACTGGATGTCCAGTACCATCCGATATCAGTTGCAAGAGACAGACAGACAGACAGCGCCATCTCTTCCGCCGGAAACACTCCGTCCCGTCCAGGAATAGTGTAATATTGCTGCAAATGATAGTCCACCTATCTCCCCTACACAACACAACACATCAGCTTGTTAGTTTCATCAGAAAGAAAGTCAGAGACAGACAAGGGACTGCAATCAACATAAATTATGCTTCATTGTTGGCTTATCTTGGAGTTCCAAAATAAGATTAAACTTAAGTACAAATTTCAACCGAAAAAGAAAACTTTGTTAGACCGAAAAAATTAAAAAAAAAAAAGGGCTCCAACCAGTGTAGTACTACACCTATGGCCTTTATGGTTTGCATGATCCCTCAAATATTCCAGCTTTTCTTTTCCAGGTTTGTATAAACAATTATATCACAAAAAATTCAGAGAACTAGAAAAGGGGTTTCCCAGTAACAAGAGATTTTAAAATCACTTGACATATGTCGAAAGGAAAAAGTATGGAATCTGCTATAGCATCTTATCTGAGCGTGGCCCATGAAAATATAGGTTATATCTCCATGGCTATAACTTATTTGAGATATAGGTTATATGTCCATGGCTAACTAGAGGTGGGTATCTACAGATACCCAATAAAAGATCCAGGTCTATGGCCCATGAAAACCTTGGTGCAAGCTTATCATTGACATATATTAGAGCAACTACAAGAGAGCCCAAGCACTTGCAGGTGTAACATCTGCACTAGCACTTCATTTCATGGAGATGTACATATACTCGCTAGGAAAATGAAGTATCATATATAAACCATGTTATGTGATTTTTTCAGTTTAAAACATGTTATAATGCTACAGAGCTTCTGTTCACAACTCAGGAGGCATTCCAAGCACGAAAAAGAACTTTTATGAGTGTCTTTAACAGATGAAGGTATCACTAAAGAAACAAAAACACAAAATCCAGATTGGAAGTTAAGCATCAGCCAGATCTAGGACAGACATCAAGATAAGTACATTATAGATATGTTTGCTACTCCCTAGAAAAAAGACAACTACTTAAAATGAGATATCTAGTAAATATATAAGATTACAATTTCAAATTAGAAAGATAAAATACTTGTTATAACATTACAGAGCTTCTGTTCAACTTCACAGCAACTATTGATCTTAATTTTGGCAGGAGATTGTGAATACGATATACTATGGATGATATGACTACCTGCGCCTTCTGATGATTCCACAGATTATGAGTATGCATTGTATGCGGGTGATTAAATTGCTGAAAATACTGTTGTCCAAAATGCCTGGGTGAGTTTTGTGCACTTTGAGATACAGAATGTGGAAGAGACACCGGATGTGCATATCCACCGTGCAAGCCCTGAATAACAGGGGGATTCCTGCAAGATAACAGTTTAATGATAAAACTATCAAAGATAAGAACAATATTATAAAAAGCAGAATATAAGTAAAGCAAACAACAAATATAATTAAAAAAAACAGATAGGCTTCGTTTATACTATATGTGGTTTCGTTCTAGTATTTGATGTTGTTCTGTTAACATTGCCAATTTACACCGTGATAATATTGCCAGTAATTTTGCACATATATTATTCATTTGTTCCTACCTATTTTTAGTGACTATCAGTAATACTATATTTTTCTAGTGACTGTCTCAATAATTAAATAGCTTCTATAGTATATATATTATAGATCTAAGATATATTAATTTTAAAAGATAATTCATCTTACATCACTATGTTAGTTTTTTAGAAATACTCATCTTGTGTTTTAGTTTTCATTGATCCACCTCTTCTAAAATCTTGTACTGCAACATATTAGCTTAATTCATCTTGATCAACATCGAACACCTCCTTTATTTTTGGGATTGACATCCCAAAATTTCCTCAGTCTTAAAACATTCTTTTAATTTCCAAATTTTGTAAAATAAAATATTAAACAGACTGCACCTTGATTTCTTAAGCTCCTCCAAAATGAGAGTGCCATCCTACATTCTTTCTTTTTTACATCCTCTTAATCATTTTCTTTCTCTCTTTCCTGATCATTTTATAGTTTCAAATCATTTCACCATTTTCTAACTACAAAAAGAACTATAAACTGTGCATTAAATGATTTATAAATTAAAGGCAATTTCTTAAAAATAGCACCATCACAAGTCTTGTCTTGCTTGCCCTAGCTCTAGCATGCATATAAATTTCCATGTTATGAACATGGATTCTTGGTCATAAGTCATCTCAAAAGAAGACCCGATAATACAAATCATATACTTCGACTCAACCGAAATATCCATGTCAGGTAGTTCTAACCAAGGATTCAACATGCTGACATGGGACTCCATGACTTGGCTGAAGTCCAAGGAGCACTTGTTGGTCAGTGCTAGCTTAACTGAAACTGAAAGAAAACCCTTTAACAAAGAAAAGCTTTTGTCAGTAGGCTTCATCATTGTAGTTGAATAATGATTTCATCATTACAGCACAGGATGTGGTGGTAACTGATCCACATGTTACACTGCATAGGCATTATGCCACATCAGTGCCTGTTTAACAGCTTGATTAAAATGTCAACATGGATTGGATATGATGTCAATATAGTTTGCATATGAACACCAAACACTATCACGGTAACCAAAATATATGATGTCAACATGGGCATGTATTGTCCATAATTAAAATATAAAGTTGACATGTAAGAGCTACTTTACACACCAATCTCATTCCTCCACAGTTATAGTATGAATCAAATCCATATTATTCTTATAACTTGGGTGACTAGGGTTTGGTTCATGAAAACAGCCTTTCTATTTGCAGGTAGGGGCTGCACTGTGAGAAAGCCTTCGGCACTGGGATGCCCCCTACTATACAGCTCAAGAAATGTGTTCCAGCAATTAACTTGCAACCAGAAAAGACTTTGCGAATGCAATAAACAATGACTTTACAGCACTGAATTTCTAGAACATCTAGGTTCTAAATGATTTTAGCAGGCTATTATTATGGTCATTTGTAGAATCTGTAGAATTCTTAAAGAGAAGGAGACCACACCTTGAATCTGCATACATATAATTTGAGCCCACAAGTGCCTGTTGACGGTTCAAGGGGAAAGTACCAATTCCACTTGTTTGATTACTCAAATCGATTGAGCAACCAAGGCGGATAACACTGTCAAACCCTAAAGCCAGAGAATTGATCTCAGAGCAATCTCCTTGAACCAAGGATTCATCACTGGAACATATAAAGTAATAGTTAAATCCAATATCTTTATCAAATTATAGCATCATAGACAATTTTTACCAGACAATATATGCCAAATTGTAAAAACATGCTAAGAGTATGACTTGTAACATAGTCTTCCCAAAGTTCTCTTGTAATATTATTATGATAGTTACTGCTTATCTGGAATGCAGGAGTAGAAGGGATCAACAAAAATGAAAATATTGAGGAGGGATGGGGGGGGGGGAAGCCTAGGGTGATGTGTAGCCCCCCTGGCTTGCAGAAGGGCTAACATAAGATCCCCTCATCTTTGTTCACAGAGAAAGAAAAAGCAATTACTGAGTTATGAGGTATCAGGCCTTGAGGCTTGAGCTGAGAGTCGGTGAATCACCTAGCCACTTTTTGTCTGTAAATGCAGTACCAATGCAATTTCTTTCCTTAGTCAAACTTTGAGCTCTCCAAACAATGCTATAACAATGAAAAAAGCTTTGCTTCCAATTCTCATATCTATCGCGTGCCTTCTTGTAATCTTGTTTCACTAATCAATTAAAATAGTTATCTAGTTTTGCAATCTCAAGTGAACTTTGTCCCTGGACCTAAGATATTCACATCATACATCTTTCTCTTCTGAATTGGTATCAGTCTGTTGTGTCAGTTTTATAACAAATCACAATAATATATTTTCTCATTGTTATTATTTTTATTTCATCAAATTTACCATTAATTTTATGTTATTTCTGTTATCATATACTGTGTCAAGGATAACTGTTTATCTGTATTCAATTTTCTTCTATCAAGAAAATTGCAAGAATTTCTTTTCTTGACTATTTCATTGACTATGCTGTTTTATATCCTCACTCATTTTGTTTTAGAATAAGAGCAGAGACATACAATCTCAAGTAGAAAATAATTCAAATATATCAAAAAAGCAAGCATATTTACAAAGAGGAGCTGCAGGATAGTCAAAAGCAACATGTGGATAAATACGAAGTATCTCATATAAGTAGTTAACTAGAAAATAGTCAAGATACATCAATATAGAGCAAATTTTAGTAAGATGAGCTGCAGTATAGTGTAAAATACTGAGTGAATAAGCAAGAAGGTACATCTTGTACCTATAATTGGGATCCCAATCTCCAGGACCAAATGGTAAGTAACTTGATTCAGGCTTGTCCCATGACACTTCTGAAATAACCAAGATAAAGCATTTAAGTCACATATACATACAGCTAAGAGGGTCCTATCAGAAGAGTTAAAACATTGGCAAACTTCTGAACCCACCTTGTATCCTGTTGTTAGAATGATGAAAGGCTGAAAAAGTACTAGAACTTACAAATCTTTGATGATTTGAGTCTTCATAACTAGAGCTCGTCTCATCATCACAAAGGCCATGATAGTACTTGAATGAATTTTCATGAGGTTGAATACCCAACGATCCATTATAGGCATGTTTGCCTTCTCTAACAAATTTAGAAGCTTTGCCCCATGGAAAATCATGAAAGCTGCCTTCTGCTGGGGAATGGCAAGCATACTCTCCTTGAAACATTTTTGATTCTTGGACTTTCAAGCTTGGATAAGTAAATTGAGAGGGGCTGGCTCCTAGGGACGTTGGCCAGAAATTGTAACTAGGAGTTACACCAAAACCATTCCCATGACAGAATGGAACATGTCTAGCATCCGCACTAACACCAAGGACAGATCCCCCTGTTTTAGCACTTTGGAAAAGGGAAGAATGGACTGGTGAGTAATCCAACATGCTATTTTTTAATGAATAACTTCTGCAACCACTTCCAAGACTAGCACTATAATTATAGCTTCCATGGCTTTCTGAGCTGCCATAACTACTTTCATAGGATGAAGGCACCAGTAAAACCTTAGAGCTATTCTGTGGAAGATATTTGTTCATACTTACAACCTAAGAAGTGAAAACAGAAGTCATTATAGCAATTTCACAACAAAATGTACAAGATGCCTTCATTCATTTAAGAAAACACTAGCAGAAGTATTGGTACCATAATAAGAAACAGTATCAGAAAAGGAATCTGTTGATTACACTTTTTTTATTAATAGCTTAAGAGACTATAAAACCTTACAGACAGACCTCTGGAGAGAGACCAGCTGCTAGTTGGTGTCCTTGCCTCGGATCATGTTCCACTTGAAGAGCATGAGAAACTGGCTGAAAAAGTATGAAAACAAAATGTCACCCTATTTCATATATATATGATGAGGGCTGGCCATGCACCTGAATGTAAATAAAATGTCACCCTATTTCATATATCCATTATGTGGGCTGGAGATGACCCTGGCCAGCATAAACTTGATTTTTGAGTTGTCAAAAAAGCCACACTACCTAAGTTTACCAACAAATACTTACAGATTGCTGGGAGAAAAACCTATATGCACTAGATTTACATAATACAAAGAGCAAACATGTTTAGGAAGCTTTGGACTTCATCTCAGAAAACATCATATAACTAAAGCTTGCAACTAAATGGAGAAGATCAACATAACAATTAATGCTATTCATTATGCATTTCTGATGGAATGGATGACACACATAACTTGACATAGACATTAACCATGTAATGATTATTAATATCTTGGTACACTAAATCTACTCACAGTGAGTGGAGTCTCTGGAAGAGGTTTGTAAAGGAACAAAAAGGGTTCTCTAGTAACAAATGGATGGTGTGAAGCCTGAGACAGCAGCCAGATAAAGATCAAAGATTATATTTGTGGTCAGACAAGTAAATCAAACACTAAGGAAGTAAAGAAAATTCTACAGACCAGATGATTTCACTAACCTGCAAAGGTGACCATCGTTTGGCAGGATCAAACTCAAGAAGGCCCCTTAAGAAATCAATCAATGCCAAGCACATTGCACTTTCTGTGACAAGATTTCAATCAGAAGTATATAATAGAAGACAGACAATATGTACCTGTTAAATACTTAAGTGTCCGATGTTATGGTCATTATTCTTCAGGAAAACAAATAAGAATATGACGCTAACCTTTGTCAAATTGTTCATCTGGCAAGTTTTTCCTGTAAGCTTTTTCTGCAACGATATCTTCAAGTTTCACAAAACTGAAATATTTTTTTCCTATCTTTGGCCTTTTTAATCCCCTCTGGAAACAATAACAACTGTAAGGCACTAAAGATAAAAGTCTCATTTTAGTTCAACATTGAATTGATAATAAGTACCAAAGGACTCACAATTTCAAATTCCTCTTCATTTAGAATTTGGTAAGCGCTGCTGTTTATCTTGACAGACTGGTCATCCACCAACTGGTTTATGCTACCAACATGTTTAAAGAAATTATTTGTCTTGGTTGCATTCCTAAGGAGATTATCAGGAGGCTGATCACTGTACAAAGTCACTCAATAAGATGGAAGCTTATGAAAATTATAATATAGCACAACATGGTAAAGCCAAAAAAGAATATTTTGCATTAGGAGAAGTGTTCCATTTTTTCAAAAATTTATTCAACCTCATATGCAACTTGAAGATAAATTTGAAAATCATGACTGGTTTATTGTAAAAATAATCAAAATAGATTGAAAAAAAATGTTAATTTTATAGGATCATAGTGATAAACAGTAACTGGCTTTGTGCCTTATGGGAAAGTTGGAAAGAAAAATGTAATTGGTGCAAAGTAGAGTTAATTTGTATCAACAACAAAACAACAAGCCATAATGTCTCAACTATTTGCGGTCAGCTACATTGACCTTTTCTCGCCATTAAGCTGTGTAGGGAACCCATTTGCATGCTTATAAAAATTTCAATGCAATGAAAAAAAGCAAACATAAGGAAGCATGTATGCAATGCATCTTTAATGTTCTTGGTAAAAAAAGAACATGTGTGATAGAAGTAGCAAAATTTTTTAACCAAGTGAGATATACCCAAGTATTTCAGTCATCCTCTTTAGAACATCAAATTGTGACTCCCCAGGAAACAAAGGGAAACCCAAGTACAACTCAGCAACAATGCACCCAAGTGACCACATATCAATGGCAATTGTATATCTACTACATGTTAAGCTGCAATCTCAAGCTTGTTGTATAATTCTAGTAAAGTATACTGAAAATTTGGTATAAATGGAAACTCTTGGTCAACAAAGCTCGTTTGAGATCCACAGAATGAGAAACTGTGTGGAAACCAGACCTATTCTGTTGATCAGATATGAGCATATAGCAGCAGAGAGTCCTAAAATACATGAATTGAAATGATTACTTCTCCAGTTGGAAGTTCTAAATACATCATGTTCAAATATCATCAAGGATACGGGTAGCCAAGGAGAACTTCTGGAGACCTGTAATAACGACTCTGCACAGTAGAAAATAATGAACTAATAAGAATTCTAAGAGAGAAGCTGACGAATAAAACATCTTGCATATAAAATAAATCAAATAATTAATACATTGCAAGACCAAATCAGTATTCAAACCTGAATGTATGTGTATATTGTCTTACTCATGAAGCAAGCCGACCCAAAATCAATTACTTTAATTTTTGGTGGTTTCTCACTGTGTAGTTCAAGATGCCACATTCAAAGTTCAAGAGTAATAAAAAAATCCTACAACTAGGTTCAAATTGTAACCGACAAAAAGTTCACCTTGTACATATAAGGATATTCTCTGGCTTCAAATCACAATGGATAATACCAGCATATCTTGTGATGATTAATGCATCCAAGATCTGAAGAAAATAGAGAAAAAGATTCAAGGACCACATCAATTTGAATCAGGTGAAGGAGAATGTAGAAAAGTACAAGTAACACCTGCTTACACAAGTCTTGTATGACATCCAATGTAAATCCATTATGCTTTTTTTCTTTTATTAGCTCATACCTAGAATGTCAACAAACATCATCAGCTGATTAATCTAATATGATATACAATAATATATATAAAGAATTTTCAAAAGTCAAGAGAAAGCTACAAATTTTAGCTTACAGATTTGACCCAAGCATTTCAAACGAAATGCAAAGATGATTTTGAAATAAAAAATAGTCAAGCATGCGCACAATGTGATGCTCATCATCAGGATCAAGCTTTTGATTGAGCTGCAAAATAAATACATTAAGTTTACGGGTAAGCAATGCTTCAATACAGTACCTATAAATACATACATATCTGAGGCATACAATTGTCCACTATTATAAATATATACAGACATCTATATATTTGTGAGCGAGAATGAACATATTCTATATATATAAATACATTTACTATGTAAATAGGAATGTGTGAATATACACAGTAATGTTGCATAAATAAGAAGTTCCACTACAAAGTTTGCTTACCATTGACAGAATATGGACTTCAAATACTCCATGTCGATAATACTGAGGCTGATTTTTGATAATCTTAATGGCAACATAATTGTTGGTCTCCATGTCCCAACATTTAGCAACCTGAGCAAATGTACCTTGGCCAAGTATGTCTTTAACAATGTACCTAAGATTTCCAAAACAACAAAAGTTATCTGCAATTTATTTTGAGGCAAAATATTTAGATCTGCAGATATTGGTTGAAGTTTGGCAGATTTACTTTTCTCAGATACCTTTAGTCATATAGTTTTGGAAAATTAGTCCATTTCCTAAAAGACTCCATATGGTGGTTATAGCATATAACTTATAAGAGTATACATGGAAGGATGGCTGACAAATACAACAACAAGGCATTTGAATCCCCATGCACATATGTCAGAACTACAATCCCAGTCTTCATGCATCTTATACCCACTAGTTACCAATGCTTTAGAAAAAGGAAGAGTTTTAGGTGCCAACTAGCTAGGCTGACTACAGGATTCTTTCCCTATTCATTTGATCACCAGACACATGCTTTGTTCACATGAAAGCCCATAATGTCCTTTATGGCTGCTTGTTCCATATCTTTCTGTTGTCTCTGTTTCTCATAGTGGCAACTCAGCTCAGGTCCAGACTAATTGAAGTTGATTAAGGCCCTTTCCACTATTGAGTTTATATGAAAGCCAAAATTTTCTGTTTGGTTGATTCTCTTCAATTCCACTCTATTGTTCCTCTCTTCATTATAGTAATCTTAGCCTAATTGAAAATCTAAAACAGCATCTTACTTTTGATGCATTAAATGGCTTTCAACTGGTTATCTTTACATGATTTTCGTAGTAATATACATTTCAATTATCCAATTGATCCAAAGTAATGAAACATCTTGGATCTTTGTATCATATGAAACATCTACTTCAAGTACACCTTCATTTCTTCATTTGAAATCAGTAAAGTTGCATTCTATATATTCAGTCATAATCTAATCCTATTTGTTCAGTCACCATTTCATTTTAAGTTGATCTTCATCCGTTTCAAGCTTGCAGTTTATTACTGCAGTAGTTTGAAGAATTAAAAGGCTGTCACCAGAAAATATTGCAATCTGTTGGTGTCAATCTTAGTGATGCCAAATAATTCATTCAAAATTATGCAAAACAGGGATTTAATAAAACCCGGAAGCAATCCATATACTTGTAATTTCCTTGTCCTTGATGAACCATTTTTCCTCACAACACTTAAAAGGACAATAATAATCAAAGTAGATTTTGGTTCATATGGCTACAAAATGAATAGACATCCCCAGGAGCTCATTTAGAAAAATAAAATCACAATATTTGTATCCCAAAATGACTATTAAAACGTTTTCTGTTATAGTCAGTCTCTACCAGCATTTTTCATTTGTTTAAAGGAGGAAATTCTTATGCAAAGTTGCTATAACTATTTCCTGGTTATAAGAATGAAACAACAAACAAGTACCTTAACTGAAAATTAAGAGAACTTTGGAACTAGTGACTCTCACAGTAGGATCTTCTATTTATTAAAAGGGAAACTTCTCACACAAACTGATGTGACACAAAAAAGAAGAGAGAAGGAGAGGGTGAGAAAAGAAGTGAGATATGGGAGAACAAAGAGAACTCTCTCTATTTCAAGAGATACTAAGGGCTAATAACTCGAAATACAAAAGTTCGATAAGGTTTCAAAAACTAGAATACCCCACCAATCTTCCTTCTTTCCCTTTTATAGATCTCTTGTACATTGAATCCCTCAATTACTTAATTAATGAGTCACAGTTTACTAAAAGTCAAACACAAATTACAATACATATTAAATTCATGGTGCATTGTACTTTGGTGATTTTGAATTTTCATAATTATCTCAAGATACAAATCATTTTTTTGAAATTTGATAGGATTGAGCTTGGGATTTATTGTCTTGGAACTTAGAGCATTCACTGCTCACCATGCACTGCATCACAAACTTGTTAAACATGTCTCCTATTTGCAAGAAATTAAACAAAAATAAGGAAACCTTAATTGAAAATTTAGAAATTTGGGGCTTAGAAAATCTTGTGTCTATAGTTTATGATTGCTTGAGTAGAAACTTCCCATGCAATACCTTCCTACTTGCAACTATTTCTTATTATCTGAATAGCTAGCTAGTTTATTCCAAAAACTTCTACTTGCAAGATTTTGTCCTGGAAAGTCCTTATATTTATATAATATTATTCTTAACACTACTTAACATTTCCGAGATTCTTTGTAGGACGGTAGGAAGTATATTTTCCACAGTGCATATTAATTTATCTCACTGTTGCTAATTTGACTAACTCGGCGAAATGGCAGTTTCATGCCCCCAGATTAAAGCCTTCCACTTCTGACAACATATAACACAAGCAAGGACAAAATATTCTTTGTCATGCTCTATCAAATAGTTTTGCTATAACACACAACATGCCATACAATGAAGATGAAGTACAACATAAATGCTATTAATGAGTTGACGAACTAACCTCTGTTTCGAGCCTGAACACAATACAAGATTTACATACAAAATAAGATCTGAATATGCATTGTCATAGCCATCATTTTTTACTCCAGTAGAAGGATTTGTAAGGAAGCGCTTCCAGTTCGATGCATTAGAGTACTTGAAACCAGGGTTGCATTTGCGGTATGTTTCAACTATGCCTTTGGTTAGCTTTTCAACTAGCTGCAAATATATAAAACATCACCAAAACATCATGATTTCTTTGCCACAGTTACTACCACAGATGAAACTGTTTCAGAATTACTTATATAAAATGTTCACCTAGAATGGCTGAACACTAATGGCATCAATTTAAAATGTATTGAACAAAATTGATTAACACAATTTCATGCAAAAATAATTTTCAGATGTATGAAATTTGATAGCTAGGTCAATTGATATACACTTAAGGCTACACACGTGGATGAGACAATAAAAAACTGTTGAGCTTATCTGCAGTAATTTGTTGTTGCATTTTCACTTGAAAAGATGAACTAAATAAAAATATTATTGACCAGAGAATGTGTGTGAACTGGCAAATGTTCAATGGCCAATTAAAAAAAAAAAGTGGTTGTGGACTTGGTGCAAGGGCAACTACAGAGCACTTCGACCAGAATAACCACAAATGTGTTGTGCAGGTGATTAGCTATAAGAACTAGGTTTCAGTTTCACTATCCAAAGACTTAATCACTAATGATGAAGATCATGCATTATCAAGTTTCATCAAAAATCTTATAAATATAATACTGAAGAGTTTTGTTGGACCAATGATTATACACAGTTGTAGGGTTGTTTCAGTCTGTTCAAAACTTGTTTACAGCTTGTGCAAATGCAGAGGGAGAACAGAATGGAAAGAAGAAAGGAATATAAACACAAAGAAGAATAGAAGGAGAGAGAGAGAGAGAGAGAGAGAGAGAGAGACAAAAGGATAAAAGCCTCCTTGTCTGAGAAAGTTTAATCTTTTTGTGTTAAGCAGAAAGCTCAATTCTCCTACCCAGCCAACAGCAATGAGTAGATGATGTTGATCCTTCAGTGCATGGGAAATTTCTTGTGGACAAGCAATAATTTATCTTCCCATCTAATGGTTCCGTTGGTGATGTAGTGATGATGACATGGGACAGATGGTCCTTTCAACACGAGGATGTTCATGTTTAGAAATTTGCACTTATTACCTTGACCATATCCCTCTCAAGACTTCTAAAGGCTACTTTTTTCTTGGGCACAAGCAACAGCTTATTACTAAATAGTGACATAAAGCAATTAGAATGAAAGCTTTTTGTCCAACCAGATGATCAAAGGCACAGTTGCCACAACTGTTGGCCTCCAAGAATGACAATTAACAACAGAATGGTTGTCATTGACTTTATTTCATGCATTCTATTGGCCTCACTTGAGCTAAACTCTGAGCAGATACAGAAAATATTTTCTCCGCATATGACTTATAATGACCAACCAGAACTTCATATCCAGGAATGGTTCGGTGCTGACATGCCTGAAGAACTTGAGGCAAGAACGTCGCCATTAATCAGAAGATAATATCATGCCCATCCTGGTGACTACAAGATTAATTTTGCTTTATGCGCTAAAACTTGAGGCATCCATGATTATGAATAATAAAAAGTACATGAGAATATATAATCAAATAAAAGAATTCCCGATCAAGATAAACCAAAGCTAAATAGAGAAAGGATAAGATCAAGGTAAAGTCTTAAAAGACATACAGATCGTTTCGCAGTCGCGCAAGATTCGCCGAAAACCAGAGAGGGTCCGGAGGAAGATTGCGACGATTCATAAGCACGGAACGCTTGCGGCTTGTTCTTTCCAATCCCTCCCCCATCCATAATTCCACCAGCGATGTGTATCGCGTCGCTAACGTCCGATCGGTCGAAGCAGAGAGCGAAAGGAGTCGATCGCCCGATTCTCCAGCCGAGGAGACCCGCCGGACGACTCCAGTCCCATTCTACAAAACCTCCCGCGACATCCGGCGACGCAATTGGATCCAATCCGCCGTCGAGTGGGTAGCCGGAGGTCGACCGAAGATGGTAGGAATCGAGAAGAGGTAGGGTTTACGGAGGGGTCTTCGCCTTCCTCTATTCTTTTCCCTTCCTCTTCTCCGCCTCGGTCTCGACGGGTCCTCCCGCTCCTCTATATATATATCGTCTGCTGCTGTGCGTCCGCATGTGATATCCTATGCGTACAACAAACCCATCGTACGTGTGGAATCTGGAGACCAATCTCGTCCGTTCACTGGCGTAGATTCGAGATTTGCTTCGGTCAGTTCAGGATCGAGACACCTAAAAAAGAGACGTTAGAAAAAGGACCAATGGCTTTTGTTTGCGTGAGACGAGCTGCTTCATCGCTGGGGGCCCGACGGAGGGTTTCCGTGGTCGGCGAGGTTCTCGAGTTCCCGGAGAGTTTGCGCCCTCGTCTCAATTCCCTCGAGGGGCTCGATTCGCGCGTCGCTTCGCGAGAATGAAATCACTCGATAACACCGCTTTCCTAAGAAGCCCGTCAACACGTCCCCGTTCTGGAACCGGCACGGTGACCAAATCAAATATTAATGGTTCGCATACGTGGGCCCTCACACCTTAGGTGGAGTTTGGGAGTCCTGTGGGCGGCGAAGGTGGGACGATTCCGCCCTGACAACTGCGGCGATTTCTCTCAGTGACTGGGACCCAAAAATATCGGCCCCGTCATCAGAGACCACGTCACCCGTGCAAGGTCAGTGAGTGATCTGATCCATCGAGACAGGTTGTTCCCATTGATGACGGTTGCCCTGTTCGGTCATGGTAGGCTTCTCCTTGTTTGGTATGCTATTGTGATCGCATGGCTTGTGGAAATGGGGACACGTGGACTATGACTAATACCCCAAGCTATCGTTAGCATCACACCAACTTGGTCTACAGGAATAGTTGCTAAACAGGACAACAGGACAAGACGGTCCATCGTTGGCCTGATCTCATCTGACAACTTTGAACTCAAGATTTACATGAGACAAAGCAGACTTGGCACAAAAAAGAGGATGAAAAGAAAATTAATCACCTTCCAGCTCATGGAGACTTGTAGTCATCGCTACATGAAAGTTTTGAATTGGGCTCGAAACATTATCGGAAGCACTATAATGAAATATTCTTCCAGAAATGAAGCGTTGAAATTGATTCTGTAATCATCTGACGATTGAAAGTAGCTTCTATAATTCAGCAACTACTCAAAATTTAAGAAAGACTGAATTAAAAAGATTGGTCCACAAAGGGATCAATCTTATCTTGATTCTAGAACCTGTCCTCGCAAGAATTAAGAACTAAGAATATCTTCGATCTCTTAATAATTATTGACCTTCTGCCCTTTTTTTCTATGTTCTCCTACCTTCCGAACGATACGAAGCACAAACGTGTTCTTCAGCACAATATACAGATTGGTAGAAGAAAACAAGCATTCTTGGCCAGAATATACAGGCGACAGATACATGGTGGCATGTCGAGATAAGTAATCAAAAGAAGCACTTATGCGCAAAGGGCAAAGTAAAGAGCCGATACAAATCCCCATTAATATATGACCTAAAGTTCTGTGACTGTGGCCAACCAACAAATGATTGCAAAGTATAGACATTGATGACATTTCTAACCAGGACCTAACGAGATCCAGCTAAAATTAAGCTGGATGAGGAATAAGTTTATTTACCAATCCAAAGTACACCTCGACTCCAACGATCCAGATCAAAATTGAGAGTTCCTAATATTAATATCGCAAATAGAGAACATGTAAAAAATTGCCAAGAAAAGAAGAACAATATCCAAACATGCAAAGAAAGAAAAGAAGTTTAATAATACAAATTGTCGTTCATACCATAATATACTGTTGAATTTTTTTTATAATTGGGAAAAAAACTCATGGGTATTACGAAAAGATTTGTATTTTGTAACAAGTGTTTTAAGCTTACTAATAAAATGTTTAATCCCATTTTGAGCTTTTCCCAACTATTTAGGTCAACTCTAAGAGTCCTCAGTGATGAAACCTATATCTGGTGCTGAAGCAAGCTTACCAAATCATTTCTCATGTCTTGGATCGATCCTATGGATCTTCTCTTCCTCATCTTGCATCACTTGAAATAATTATATTAATTGGAGTAGAGAAAAACTCTGTAGTATCCTCAATTTAAAGGTAATTGAGCTGTGGATTCTTCACAATCTTTCACAATAATAATCTTTCGGCCTACAGTAGCTGCGAATATCTAAGACACCAAAACTTAATTTATACACTTCCAAATTCTGCCAAAGACAATAAGTAACAAAATACAGAAGCCATAAGAGCAACCAACGAACATTAATAAAGCAGCCACATGGCATAGCAAATAAAACATCAACAATACCATATTCTAAGGATTACTCTTAGAAATGTGCTACGCACCCCAATTTTGAGGTATTTGTATTGATAAAGAATATATTTGCACGATTCTGATCATATATCCAAAGCCTAAGGCAAAATCACGATTAAGTTCGTGATCGAGTCTTGTGACTGAGAAGAAGATGGGTAAGTAGGCTAAGAAGCTGGCGTTCTTTTCCCCTTTTCATGGACTGGTCTAGAACTAGGAGAGAAACGATAAGGGAAGAAGAAGAACAGAACAATTAATAGTTCCAGGGATTTCACTAGCCTTAAGCTCACGATCAGGTTGACAATCAGGATGAATTTTATAGAGATAAATAAAAACATCTGAGCAGGCAAAACATCCAATTGCACGTACTGCAAGTGCTTCACAAGCATGAATGGCGAATCGGGATGAACCTCAGAGACAGATCTACCACGCATACTAGATGCAGATTACGAAAAACCATAGTGGATCCCAAAATTTCTGCAGAAGATTGAGTTTTGCAAAAGCTTGAAACACTCGATCAGAAGCGATCTTCAACAACCAATTGCCGCCAGACAACCGAAACCTACCACCAATCTAATAGCTGAATCAAATCAGATAAGACCGGTTAAGTTTTCCGAAATAGATGGAAGCCACAGCTCGGCGCCGAGATATCCACCGGTAATTCAAAGGACCTCCATAAGGTCTCGATGCTCCAGAACGATCAACTAAATAAAACATAAAAAGAGGAAGAGATAGGCTCGATCTGACCATGGATAGATGGGATCCAAGAAATGGGGCGGACGGGCGGAACGAAGGGAGGTCGAGATGGTCGCTGTCCGCCTCCGATTCAGTTGGTGCAAGGCGGGATCTGGCTCGTCCGCGTCCGGATCAAAGCGTTCCCGACCTGCACCAAGCGAATCTGAGGCAGCCGTGACAACAAAACCGTGGTCGCCACCTTCACCGGAGCCGGAGGAGGACTCACTCGGGGCAATGATGGAATGAGCGTAGAAAAGCGAAGTATGGGTCGGACAGCGGACCTGCAACGGGCGCTATTTATGCTGAGAACGGACAGAGCTGATTGTGACACGTTGCACATCAACTCTGATTGAAACCCGTGGAGGTCATAGGACGCGATAGCCTTGAGGCGCGGATTCTTTAATGAGAAAAATGCTACGTTGCCCGACTTAAATTCACGATTTAACATGCAACGAAAACACGCTGCTTCAACTCGGCTGCGATTGGCAGCCGGCACCGTGACTTGAGTTGCGATGCGAAACGATACTTTCTTCCATGAAGTCTCGAACACTTGCTCATATATGTCAGGTTGCTCTCTCTTAGACTTTGATTTGTGGAAATTGCTGGAATCACATACGTGCTCCGAACTGCTTGTTGCACATCAAATCGGAACTCAAAACACTTGTTGGCTCCAACGTGCTTAAATCTGTGCTTCGTATCGCATGAGATATCAATTTCAAAAAAAAAGCTAACGAAACGAGAAGTTTATGTGGAAGGATAAAAAGTCTGGAATGTGTGGTGTGGCACCTCAAAATGTTGCAATGCATGCAGCCATGTGTTTGTACGGGTATTCCATGGGTGAGAGACAGAGATGGTTTCTGCCAGCAGGAATTTGACTTCGCTCCATGCCTTTAGCAGATTCTCTGAAGCTATTAAATAGCTACAGGACATCTTGTGGGGTCGCCTGCAGCAATAGACAAAACTCGGGACAACGTGCTGGAATCCATTCATTTAAAACAGGCAGCAATATTGGCAGACGCCGCATGTGGAAAGCCAAATGCTCCCTCCCAGGATGGATCAGCCATCCATTCATTTAACGCAGGACTCGTTGCAAGCAAAGATGAAGACGAGCAAGAGCAGCAACAAGGAAACCTCGGTCGAGAAAGCTCCTGCTGGGAAAGGCAAGCCCACATTTGAGCATAAGAGGAGGGTTGCAACCATAGGAGACAGTGGTGACAAGATTGTCACTGAACATGCCAGTAGAGGCCGACACCAAAATCTTGGTAGTTGGGCAGATTTGCTGTAGGAGAGAAGCCACTTAATGGCTGCCTATTTAACTTTTTGAAAAGTGATGGATCGGCTTGATGAGTCTCGGGAGGATGCTTTTGACTTGGAGACGGACCACTTGCAAAGCAGATCAATATAAATCATAAAGTTTCAGAGATATGGATGAAGGCCTTACATCTGTGCATCTATGGGAAGCACCCCCACCCACTTTCCGCGAGAGCTTTAGTATGCTACTAAAGAATTGATCCGCCAAATTATGATCGATGATGGCACGAAAGTGTCACATATCTGCCGAAACAACTGAACAATCCATCAAAATAGATAAACATGGAGTGGAAACAACGAGAATTAGGAGGCTGTAATGATGGAGGATTTGTCTCCTTTTGAGAC
Source organism: Musa acuminata AAA Group (assembly GCF_036884655.1). Taxonomy (NCBI): domain Eukaryota; kingdom Viridiplantae; phylum Streptophyta; class Magnoliopsida; order Zingiberales; family Musaceae; genus Musa; species Musa acuminata. The sequence goes on along the minus strand of NC_088329.1, from coordinate 10,375,023 downwards.
TAATGAAGATATGGATGAGTAAAGGGCTAATTGTGTTGCTTCCGTGAAGATATGGTTGAGCAAAGTAAACAGAGTGAAACTGATCCTGACCCTACAAGGTTCCGAGCTCGAATCCCCTGACTCTTTGGCTAATGAATAATGTAATCCTTCCATACTTAGCTGGTAAAGATCTTAATAATATATAATAAGATTTTAGGTTCAAATTCCGTCTTCGTCAAAAAACACAAAAAACAAAACAAAAGAATGCACCACCACTACCTCAAAACCATAATAATTGAGGACTGGGAATCACTAGAAGCAGCAGGTGCAGGGAACGGAAAGACTCTGCTACAAGCTAAACATGAACAATCACGCAAAATAATATCACAATAGATGAATAGGAGAAAGCAGAATTGGCACAACAAGGATTTACATAAATACATACATGATGTCCATGTAAATTATAGCTTATTACAAGTCATCATGTTTCATGGATCAGTAAGATTTGTGACAAAATCATAATTGTTGGGGAGAAAATATCAATGATATTTGAATAAGCCCAACTCGATTCGGTTCCACGTGCACCAAAAGTCTAATGTGGTTGATGGGTGGCTCGGACTCTCGCTCAAGAGCTGAGGTGGACTAACATGCATAGTATGCAATTGATCCCTTTAATACCTAATTCAGTAATCAACAAGGGTGGGTGGAGTAATTTTAGTAAAGATAGATTTTAATAATTTTAGTAAGTTTACCTTGATTATTGTGCTAAAGATAGGTTTTAATATAGGTAAAAAGGAGAAAACATTTCATAAAATACTCTTTAAGGGGACAATCTCTAGCCACCCTTTTGGACTAATGTCCACATAGATCGACCATCGAATAGATCTTATCCCCTCTTGTCAATCAGGCTACAACATATATTGTCATGTGTCATGTTATTATTGGTAAAGAAGAATTTTCCTTATCAATACTAAGTGAGTCCTAATGAATCAATGGCTAGTTCTTTATTAGTTTGATCAAACTATATTCCACAACCTAATTAAACTCAGATTCCCTAATAAAAGGACCCAGGGTCTAGAGTTTGCATACAATAAGGGCTCCTACTCAATGATTAGTCAAAAACAAGTAGAAAGAATAAAAAAATAAAATACATGCCACCTAGGTCAAGAGATTTTGTTTATTAAATGGTTAGGCAACAAAGAGGGTTTGGAATATAGACCTATGTTAAATATGTAATTCAATTGTCTTTGCAATCAATGTCTCGAAAAAAAAAAACTTGTAAATATCAGAACAAAATACTGGACTAATGAAACTATTCCTAGAGAATATGCAAAAACAATAGTTCTTGAAAAGATGAGGGAAAAATCTGAAGACTAGGACAAAGAAATAACATGAGCATTAAAAAGAACTCACCTGTGGTCAAATTTTTTTGGTAAGAGAACTCACAGTATGAAACATTGTGATAAAAGAAAGATTATTCCTAAACAATTTAAGTTGCACCCAAGAAATCCGTTCATTGTTGAAAGATATAAACTCCAGTTTCAATCATCATAATGTCTGATATGGCAAGGGGAGAGAAAAGATACATACCAGATTGTATTTAGTAAAAAGATGATTTCTAATATTGCAGATGATACTTCTCATAATATGATTCATATAGGTTAATTTGAAACTCCAGGTAAACACTAGCTCCAACCTGATGTTGTAAAATGAAATAAGATCAATAATAACACATGACAAAGGAGAAACCAGTCAACACTAACTTCAGCAAATTCAATCATAAGATCAATAATAAGGTCATCCACTCAGTCGCAAAAAATACATGCAAAAAACCAGACACACTTAACTTTTACATGGTGATCTGTTTTACTAGTTTGATGTGTTTTGACTGGCAGGCAAATACTTAAACCAATGCCACTGGTGGGGAGAATATAAAAGGTAAAAAGGGGAATATTGCTTTAGGCTATTCTATTGTCCAACATCACGAACGACGACTTTGACGAGTATAAAAGCCATCCTCTTTCCTAAGCTGTTCGATTGTAGCAGGGGTAGGCGAGAACAAACTGAAATTAAGAAGGCTCGACAAAGACTTAATAGGTTTTGACAATGACAATGTTCCTAGTTCAGGCAGGCTTAGGCAAGAGAGACTTGCAGGCCGGTAGGAATTACCTGATCGATCCAGCTTACGGGAGCATGGGGCAAAGTTGAAATAATTTCTTATGCATGGAAAGGGTGTTCTGATAAGCTGTTTTGGAAACGTATATAATCATCTCAAAGATATACGACCGGAGAACAAAACCTACCGAACCAAACAGATCTGTCAATCAACACAGTGAAACAAACAGCAATTCCCTGAGATGAAAGAGGAACCAAATTAGGAACACCTTCCCGAGGTAGCTCGGGGGTATTCCTGGGGGTGCTGATCGTGTCGCCGAGGCGCTCGAAGTTGCGGATGGCCGTTCTGATCCGGAACAGCCCGGCCGCCACGGCCTGCCTTGGATCCCGACGCCCGATTAGCAGCCGCCCCAAATATTACAGATCCTGGAAAACTCATTCTCTCCCTCTCAATTCCCAAAGTTGGCAAGAAACAAATCCCTAACCCGAACCCTAGAATCTGGGATCGACAACGTCGATCGTAGACAACAGCAACCTTGCTAGCGCAGAAGAAGAATCAAGCAAGATATTAAGCAAGGGTAATTGAAACAATTAAAAGGGCTGGGAATGAACGAAGGGAAGGCAAGGTTGGGAGACTCAGAGACGGAGGCGACGCATGCCGGGAATCAACGACATGAGCAAGGCAGAAGTCCTCTCTCTCTCTCTCTCTCTCTCTCTCTCTCTCTATATATATATATATATATATATATATATATATATATATATATAATCGCGGCAATTAAAACAAAACGGTAGATGGACGACCAAGGAGCACGGGCCCACCTCACGTGAGAGGCCAACGACGTGGGTCCCGCAACTGTTAATTTTACATGTCATCCAACAGTATTTGCCCAATGAAGAACCTCTCTATAATCACGTGTTATCTTCTTATTCCCCACACAACCATAATCCGCACCGTGTTTCCAACAAGATGCACCTAACAACATAAAGGAAACCTAGATGTGACTGGGTCCCGGAATCGGACGGATGTTAGCGGGATTTGGAGCCGCAATCCAAGTCGACGGTGCTCCCATTGCGATAGACGAAATTGAGCTGGCACGCTATGCGAGCCCAGAACCTGACGGAGAAAAAAATGCCCACCCGCCACCGGGTTCTCGCATGCCCGCCGAAGTCGAACGGCACAACGCCCCTGTTGAGAGCCACGCGCATGGCCTCCATCCCCTCCTTATCCAGCGGGATCGGCGATGACTGGAAGAGATAGTCGAGTTCGGCAGAGCTGTTCTTGGCGACATCGAATGGATCGGTCTGCAGCACGGCGACGTCGATCCCATGGAACCGGAGAACGAAGGTCGCGTCAGAGAAGCTGGCGACGGCCTTCTTGTTGTCGTTCTCGGCCACCACTTTTAGGGCCATCCGGATCTCGAGCATCCCCGAAGGGCCGTAGGCGAGTTGATCGAGATGAGCGTAGGCGACCTTGATGTAGGGCATCTTGGGCTGGTAGATCACGTAGATGGCGAACACGACGATGCCGGTGACGATGACGGCGATGGCGAGTATGGCGCACACGATGGCGACTATCCAGATCAGCGGGTTGGTGCCCTTGGGCCGCTTGGCATAAAGCTTTGCCATCCCGGCATGCGGGAATATGTTGCTGCTGCTGCCTCGCAGTGTTTCTTATGGTGAAGGCTGGGAGAGCACAGGGAAGGAGGAGCCCTGTTCCGGGGTTCTTGCTCCCGCGCAATGTCCAAGGTTTGGTATCTTCTTTGCCCTGGCGGAGAGATACAAGTTTTCTCCCAGAAAAGTGCGTTTTTTTTAGGACCTCGGTAGCCTTACCGTTGGCCAAAGAAAAATACCATGCTTGCCTTGTGTTGTTGGCCCGTTTAACCTTTCTTCTTTCCGAGACACCACCACCAGTAGGTACAATTCAACTCTTTAACCTTTGCAAAACCTCTTCTTCGGCTTTAGAACTTGAATTTTCCTAAACCCGCCGTGCCGTGTCGATCGCTGTTGAGTAATCACCACCCCTGATTTATCTCCCTTTTCACAGCCCAATGATAATAAAAGAACAAATTCAATTAGCACACAAACAAATTTCTAAAGTTAAAGAACTTTCAGTGCTGCAGGAAAGTTTTGAAAATAGAGCACATCTGAAGGTCCAAAACAGCATGTTTCGAGCAGAAATAGTATTTGCCTTAAACTAGATACTGATCACAGTATAATTCCGAAGAATTATACCAGCTTACAAGGAACTAAGAGCAGATCACAGAAGCATAGGCAAAACATTCCTTCCAACCCTTGGTTCAGTTAGATTTGGGAAAATGAGGAGTGAGCAATTTGGCAATTTCCATCATGCCAACTTTGTCTCTACCATTAAAGATACTCTTCAGTTTCTCATCGCAGCAAATCTCCCTCTTATTTATTGGGTTCTACAAAAAAAAAATGCAAAACTAATTAGAAACTATAATCGACCATATACTCAGATACAACTTCATATTAAGAGCAAAAATCTTATGAAGAAAACAAGAATTGATGGTTTGGCCTCATCCGACAAGCAACATACATAACGAGTGCTACGGATTAGACCGGCTTAACACTCTAATAAATGCTGATAACCCTCATCGTTGTGTCAATAGCATGAGGAATTTTCCCAAGTAAATAGATAGATCTTTGACGACAACAAGTGGAAAAACCAATAGGGTATTCATACAATAACGGCAGATGAACATGAGACGATAAATGAATCTCTAGTGGCCTTCTCCAAAGTTCACAAGATAGTGTGGAACTTTAAATCTATACCAAGAAATAATCATGTAACCACAAATATCGGCAACAACACACAAACAACATATATTATGGGGATTAAAAAATCAAAATGAACTATCAACTAAACCATTTACATTATATTAACAAAGGATACCATATTGAAGATGGAATACATGCATACGAGAAAAAAAGAAGAAAAAGAATTGTTCACATTTGTATACGCTTGATAGTACCAAAACGAGTTACATAAGCAGAAAACTAGTAATAAAAAAAGAAAAAAGAGAACTTCAAAATTGTAACAAACCAGAAAACTGATCACAAATTGCAACTCATGGCCCAACACACAGAATCCCAATATTTGAAAGTCTATTTCTTCCAACTTAAAGCTTCAAATAAGTTGCAAACTTATTTCTCTCCCATATTTTATCGAACTGAGTAAATATGGCCAGTCACAGACATGGGGAAAATATTAGATACCAATGAAAACTTGAAAGTGAACCTGAACATGCAAGATAAAAGTAGGAAAAAAAAAAAAGTCTCATGTGAACCCAAGTAGAATAACCTCTGTGATAGAACATTGATATATTGCACAGTGAAAACCTAGCTAACAACACTAAGAAATTCACAATTCAAAGGACTTGGAGCATCTTAAAGTCCTCCTCATGAACATCACATGACAGTCTTATTTTCAAATCACTTGTCAAAAAAAGAGCACTTTGCATCTCTATGACAATTTTCCATCGTGGAGAATTTCAGAATGTTTGAATCAGATGGGGCGTACCCAATGCATAAGGCTCCTGCCAATGCAGGCTCTAGGAAGGATCAATATGTGTAACCTTATCTTTAAACAATTAAAGAGACGGTTTCCGTGACTCGAACCCTAGTCTCCTAGGTCACAACTTTTCTGTTGTACCAATGGTTGAATCAGATGGCTGTTAGAATAATTGTTTGAAGGAGTTATACACTATCAATAAACAAATAAAATCCCAACCCTTGTCCGAAGACAAGATAAACACCTCAGCCCATCAAAGTGCCACTTAACATCAAAGTGCCACTTAATGCTCATAATTTGTCATTTAAACAAGTTAATTAGATCTTTGCAATTTGAACTTTTGGGTCGCTAATCTGGTACTTACTCGGAATTGAAATTCCACCAAATGTGACAGCTCACAAAAGAAAAATCTGCGGCCCATTCTTCCAAAGTATAGTCTCAAATTGGAAAATAAAGTGGGATCATCCACCAAGGAGCTCTAAATATGAAGAGAGAAGAGAAAAAGAAAAGCCATACAAGATGTATTTAGAAAGCCACTCCTCATGAAACTTCTACTACTACAAGTGCAAAGAGTGCTTCAGATGAATAATATGTATGTATTTGATACGGGCAACAAATCGTCTTCAAAAAAGCATGAAGAATAAGAAACACCTCATTTTTCTCCAATCTTGAGGATTTAAGACAACGAATCAAGTGATAAGTCTGCGTATAAAGCCTATAATCGCCAGAAGACCACATCATGAGATGGGAAGCTTCACGATAACACCATGAAGTACAAATAGAAGTAGACAAAGATTCAAAGGAAGAGACGAAGAGGCAGAGCTACGACCTGAAGCTGGTTGGCCTTGATGTGCTCCCAGATCTTCTTGACGGCCTCGACGCGGGAGATCTCTGGGACGCCAAGGAACTTCTTCATCGCAGGGGAAACGGGGCGCGGCTTCAGCAAGCCCAACTTTGGCTTCGACGCCGCCGCCGCGGGAGCGGCCGCAACCTCCTTCGTGCCCGCCCTCGCCGCCGCCATGAGCACCCGACATCCCCCCAAAACCCTAGACATGACCGCTTTCCCTTCAAACCCTCCCGCTCTCCAACGACGGAATCGAGGCGCACCGAGCGAACAAAGGAGTCTCGTGATGTGTCCTTCGGGGGGGGGGGGGGGTGGGGGCAGTCTTAAGTAGGCCCACATGAAGGTTTTAATCTATATTTTACCCGACCCGTTCAACTGGTACCCATTCGCTTACCTGCCATGGCCACGTGAAGGTTTTAATCAATATTATACCAACCCGTTCAAACGGTACCCGGTCACTTACCTGCCATGGCAAAATGCTCCCATCGCGAAACCTATATGGGCTCTACGACATTCACCAATAAAACGCAGGTATCTTGTTTGGTAAACGACACGAGTTATGAAATATTTTCTATTTTATCACCGAAAGAAACACGATATGATAATGTTTTATTGCTGCTACTTCTTCTTTTAAGCAACTCCAGAATTCAGACACGACCTCATCCTTCTAAATCTCACAAGAAACGATTCGAAGGAGAGAGAGCTTCATAATAGACAGGGCCAAGAATGTAATGTTCTATATCTCTCCAGAAAAATCTGGTGATAGCATTTGATGTTGCTCAAGATCCCAAAAAAACAAATGCTGAATCTTCACCAGCAAAAGAAATAAAGTAAGTAGAACAAAGAATCAAAAGCTGAATTCTTTTTTGTTTCTTCTTTTTCTTAAGCTGAAATGTAATCAAAGTGTGTGGTTCATTCAGAATAGATTGGTTTGCCGGCTGAGGCGAAGTGGCAGGCCAAAGTTCTGATAGATCCTGATATCCCCACCCAGACCGGCCGTGACAACCACCAGTCCCCAGGCGTTCGGTTGATCGCCGCCCCCGCCGCTCCTGGTACTGCCTCCACTGTACCATCCCCAGGAGGACAAGGAAGATGAGCCAGGATCCGAAGCCCGCATGGAAGAGGAAGCTGAAGCAAATGACTCGCTGCCGATCCCTGCGCCCGAGAGAGATATGTTACTGAGCTCCTCTGCTTGAGACTGTGTCAGCTCCGAGTCGCTCTTCTTGGGAAGAGGCGGGGATGAGTTACTGCCGCTGGGGAAGATGTCATCGAGTGTGGCGGTGGACCGCTGCGAGTCGGTGCTTCCTAGGGGTTCCTGCTGGCTGAACCTCCCGGACATGGGCGGCGGAGATAGTGGCGAACAGTTACTTCGGGCATTTGGCCATGGAATTGCGACCGACACATCCTTGCAGTAGAAGTGCTCGTGAGATCGAGTGGTGCTCAAGCCTTTGCTTTTGCCTGCGTTTGCCTCTCGCTTCCATACGTATACGTGAGAGTCCTCGCTCGCACATATGACGTATCTCCCATCCGAGGTATATGATGCAGACATTTGACTGCTGGTGTTCCGGAAACCTGAACTCCACATTTCCAAGCAGCAATCAGCAAGCACACTACCATTACAACAACTGAAGAACCTGCGTATTTGACTAGATGTAGAACATTAACTTCACTGAAGACTATGGTTCAAAATTATTGTTTGCTGCACAACTTATACCATCATCAAAACTTTTGATGTTCTCTCCTGTAAGATAATGCATGCTCTGTTTTTGGTCGCTAGTAAATTGTTCAGACACCAAAATCACATCGTTCACAGCCAAACACGAACTAAAATAAAAATATATATTTATCTATTTGAGGAGGAAATATAGATTCATGCAATCAGAAAACATCTAAATCTATAGCAAATCCCAAAGATTGCAATTTTGCATTTAGATATTTTTCTCAATAAAAATAAAATACAAAGGTAAAGAAAAAGAACTCATCTTTGACGTGAGACCTTATGAAGCAAAGTAGCAGAATAAAACCTACAGGTGACTTTAGCTTATAGTTTAGTTTGCATTTAGAATCTGGATAGCACCGTATACTAAAAACACACCAAAATAAAACTAACTACTATTTCTCAAAGAAAAGCAATTCTAATTTTAGTTTGTACCTCTGAATTTGTGAACCATCTTGAGATCATCAAAGACCCGAACCTGTGAATCAGCTGAGGTGATCAACACTTCAGATGGGTTGCCCGGAGCAAACTGTTTGAACACACACAAATTAGTCATCTAGCATATCGGTACCCAAAGCATAATAAATCCAAGGCAAATGGACATTTAGGTGTTGATTATTAGCAAACATTTCTCTCCAGACCTAAAAATATTACTATTAGCCAGTAATCATCATTTTTTTATTACATTAAGAAATAATGCTATTTTACATGTAAATATAGGTTTACCTGAAATCCAGTAATCTTTTTTGCATTTGTCTTCTTTTTCTTGTTCTGTATATCTATCTGGCTTTCTTGGGAAAGCTTACAATCTGGAAAAATAACACAGAACACCCCAAAGGTCATTTTAAGTACTGAAAACAATAATAACATCAGCTATATGCCATAAATAGGAAGTAAAGTATAAAATGCAGGATAGAGTATTAATCATTGTGAGAGGAATCTTTCAATATCAATTTACAAAATAGAACAACTCCTCGATTGAGGAACTTAAAAAGATGGTTCATACCGGTGGTCTTGTAGAGCCGGAAGCTCCCTTTATGTGAGCCAACTAAAGCACCCTTTCAAACATGGATACAGCCAGTTAGTAACTGAACAGGCTTTGGATATATAGTACAATAGAAATGTAGATAATAAAGTATCGACAAAGTACTGTGCGCGCAAATATCATTTGGTTGCACCTGACCGTCTGGTGTATAGCAAGCAGCCGTGACCATCTCATGGAGATCAGTCCAGTCTACAACTTGGCGATCTGGTACACTCCATATCCTAACCTTGGCATCAAGAGAGCCACTGATGAAGTACCTATCGTCTATTGGATTGAACTGGATGCATGTTACTGCAAAAAATTCAATCAAGATCAACAGAAGCATTAAGAGAATAAACATCAAAAAGATCAGCATGAATTAAGTTACACCAAAGTGGCATTCAAATGACAAAAATGCAAGTAAAAGTTTAGTTGGTCGCCTTACCATAATCATTGTGTGCAAACAACCTCAAGCAGGACTTTGTTTCCATGTCCCATAGTCTTACAGTCTTATCCATTGATGATGATAACAAATGCTGCACTCAAAAAGATACAACGATTAAGAATACCAGATTAATCTTATCAATAAATGCTTCGTCAGTATGTTGTGCTTTTTTCATGCTTACAAATTTACCAACAATCAATCAGATGAACAAGTTCTTACAGGTCAATGATTTAATTCATCATTCTACAACAAAAGATTAGCTCCGAACAATGGTGTGTTTTCAAGCCTTCCAAAGTTACTGAGCAAATCCTTTCAAGGTTAAAACTAATAAATGGCTTATGTTTCTGGACCTTATAATCACAATGTGAAAAGTGAAAACAACCATAGAATGAGCCAAATTCCTAGAAGACACCTATTTTAGTTCTCTCAATAGAGAGACGTTTCCCATAAATACTCCTTTTGACCTAATTAAGCATATAACTTATGACATATGAAGCTAAGCTCCAAACAAATCTTAGCACTATAACACAAAAACAAGGCACGAGGTTAATTCATGCAGAGGGGAAAGTTTCAATTTCCACTTACTACTGAGATCATCAAACAAAACTCACGATTCGATGAGCCTTGATGCATGTGCCTTCCCTTTGTATGTATGACATTATGAGAGTGAGATATTAACCTGAGATTTAGACCAAGAGAGGTCCAGGACGTCATCGGAATGGCCTTCAAAGGAGCAAACCGGCTTCTCTGAGAGTGAGAAGATGACTTCCGGCATATTGATGTAATCGGGAAGGGACCGCTTTTTGCTCTTGGTCTTCTTGGTCTTCTTCAAGGGCTGGGTGCTGGGAAGCGACCCATCCGGGGATCCATCGGGTTTGGATGGCGGAAGGGTGCGACTCTCTTGGCGCCGCAGCGAAGTAGAATGGATGTCACATTCTTGGACTTGCCACACATGAACGACGCGATCCTCGCCGGCGCTGGCCAGGAAGCGGCCGTCCCAGCTGAACTTGATGCTCCATATGGAGCCCTGATGGGCGTCGATCTCTTGGCTCATGTAAAGGCCGGTGAGCTCCCTGTAGGACTTGCCGTGCTGACGGACCTTCATCAGCTCCGACGAGTTGTCTCCGGGCGACTTTCCGGTCACCTTCGACCCGGCATCACCCTTCTCCTTCTCCGTGATGAGCCCGGTGACGGAGCTCGCGACGAATTTGATGTTCTTGAACCAGCCCCCTTTCTTTCTGTATCCCGGTTTCGAGTTCTTGGGGCCCTCAATGGCTTGGACGGCCTTGTCGCTGCTGCGCTGCTGGCCGCCGCCCAGTTTCACCCTCCGCATGAGCTCCTTGACGATCGGCGAGTATCCCAGGAACCGCTCGAAGTCCTCCATGGTGATCTGCAGCCCGGTCGGGATGTCGTTGAGCCGACCCTTCCCGTCTTTGTCGCACTCGCTGACCACGAATTCGTTTCCCGTGTCGGGATTCTCGATCCGGCAGACCTCACCGGAGGCGAGCACGAGGGCTTCCGCATCGTCCGCTCCTGCAACTCCGTCGTCTCCGGCGGCTTCCGGCGTTTCGCGCGAGAGGTTGTCCCAGAGGGTGGGCGGGGCGGAGGCGGCACGCGTCAGGGTGGGCTCGGCGAGCGGAGGCGAGCCCCTCGTCGCCAGCTCCGTGTCGGATCGGCATCTGGTGATCGCCGGTGGGGGCGTGGACGTGTCGGGAGAGGCCGCCACCTCGATCGCCTCCGGGGACACCGGCGACTGCGGCGCCGGTAGCGGCGGTAGCGGCGGCAGCGGCGGTAACGATTCCGAGGCTTGGTCCCCGTTGACGGCAGGGGCGTCGACGGCTTTCCGGCTGATGCTGCGGATCCGTAGGGAGGCGGCGAGGTCCCTCTTGCTGGCGAAGCCCATGCCCTGGAGGAGGCGGCGGCGGCGCTCCTTGATGGAAATGGGCTCGGCCATCCAGACGTCGTAGTCGTAGCCACCGGGTCCTCTTCCCTGGTGGTGGCCCTCGTCCTCGTCACGGTGCTGCGCAAGGAACTCCTCTCGGGAGAAGGTGACGCAGCGGAGGTCGCAGGGCGGGCCGACGGCGGAGGCGAAGGAGATGCGGACGTCATCTTCCTCGTCGTCATCCGAGTCGGAAGGGAGGTCGAGACAGAAGGAGACCCTCGAGGCGACGCGATCGAAGGACTCGAAGAAGCAGTCGTCCCCCTCGCTTTCCGCCTCCTCCTGCTCTTCTTCTTCCTCCCCCTCCTCGTATTTCTCATCCTCCTCCTCGCCGCAATGACGATGATGACGATCCGCCCGTGCTGTTTGCTGCTGCTGCTGCTGTTGCTGCTGCTGCTTCATCGTCATCGTCGCCGTCGTCGTTGAGGTGGAGGCGGAGAAGGAGAGGGCAATAGCATCGACCGGAGAAGGAGAGGAGGGCCATTAAGGGAGGATATGGGAGAGGAAGAGGGGAAGACGTGCGGCGTCGTGGAGGGGCGCGAGGGCACTTCGGATTGCCCTTCTTGAAATGGTCTCTTGGTTTTCTTATCCATACACTACGGTGAAATGGACTTGTCTCTCGAGCACATCATCATCATCATCATCATCATCATCTCTGTGAATTAGTTCGTTCTCAAAGAACAATTATAAATATTATTATTTTGAATCTGTATTTATAATACTCATATAGTTTTAGCCAATTTTAGACTCGTTTTATGGTTTTTTTAATAATATTTATATTATTTTTATTGATATACTGAAAACACTATAAAGATTATTAAAAAAACACTATCAGTAACAACATCATGTTATATATATCTTTTATCATTATATATTTTTATTTTTAATTTAATTGTATGTCGACAACATTATTCTGTTGTCATTGTTTCTCCTCTTTAATTTATGTGGCTTTGTATTATTAGAAATATCATGATGTGAAGTCAGTCTAGTATTAACCTTGATTTCTTTTCCAATTTGTATTCTTTCATATTCTATCATGGATTCAGAATTAATTGAAGCATCTGTTTTATTTATTTATTTCGGAATTTAGGTCGTAGAATACCGGTGGTTTTGCTCTATAATTATTGTTACCAACGGAGAAAATGTAGTTGATTTCTCTTTGCTAAATTACGTATTTCTATGTTCATAAATAGAACATTGATTGATTGATTGATTGATTGATTGATGGTGATGCTGAAGCGGATCGGTCCATCACTATCCAATGGGCTTTGAGCGAGGTATTACTTAGTACCATTCAAAGGAGATTAAATTATTGGGCTTGGAGCGACAGTCCACCAAGTGTTGAAGAGGGTGAGAGGAATTTTTGAATCGATAAAAAAAATAATGAAAAGTATACTACAAAGTCATTCTCTACCTGAGGAGATATATAAAATATTTCATTTATAAAGGCTCATATTTAATATAAAAAAAAATGGTTCATCATTTTTTTTTACCAATCCGGATAATTAACTTTAGCGTTAGAGGGACTCGATAAATCCTCTATTGACCTCATATAGGTGATACCTTAAGAGCTCAGTGTTTTCATCTTAAAGACATATTAAGCAACCCTACACACACGGATTTAAACTATATTGGGTCGATCAAAAATGTCAATGACTTATTCACATAATATAACGTAAAACTAACATACTCTCGTATAGAAGAAAATAATTTTTTTATCATGTGCAATTAATTAGAAGATTATTGAATTATATATGTTCAACCATACTCTCCTTATACACCATAAGAATATATATATATATATATATATATATATATATATATATATAATATTTTTATTTTCATGCTAACATTTTTTTTTCAACGAAGAAGTCTCGATTCTAGAAACCCTAAAAAATACTAATTAATCATAATAATGATCTTTAACTAAACCTAAGTGTAATCTCCGTTGCATTTTAAGTGAAGCTTTACTTGATATCAATCGACGAGAAGACATGTTATCATGTAACAATAAAAGCTTACATCTAAAATTTGGGTAAAATTTTACTGTTGAATCACATTAAATATTGCTAATCGTTGAAAATCCATGGCATCATAGAAATGTTCTACTGTATTATTCAAATCGAATAGACTATTTGGTCATTCTTAATTCTTTTATAAATATCTAATGTATATTTAGGTGTTGCGAGATAGATAATAACATATACGTTTGATGCTCTTATGACGAGAGAATTCTCATTAGAGTTTTTAGAGAGAATAAAAAATATAATAAATTATTTGATATTTATTTAATTAAGAGATAATTTGAGGGTGTTATATTTGATCTTATATAACGAATAATTTAATTTTTAATTGATTGTTGACCCGAGTTCTCTTTCCATTGCCAATTTTTTATTATTATTACTATTGATATATATATATTTCTCATGCAATTGAATCTTAGTTTTTGTTATAAAATACTTAATATATTATTTATATTAAGAAATCATAGAAAAAAATTTAAAATTAATGTTTTTAGGTGTAAAAATGTCTTTGACAATTGAAACTTCTGTTATAGTATTCCCATCCGTGTTGACGAGAACTGCTAAATTCAAACAATGGTGGGGAGACCACATGACCGCAACCCATGCCGCTGACAGTTGTCACCGTAGATAAGGCTAGCAACCGACACCACCGCCCACGTCTACGCGCGCGGTTCCATCTTGACATTTAAGTGAAGACTCACGCGGACCAACACGGCCGCCAAATACGACGCAGGAAGACGGCGTCACGCTAAGCATTATCATAGATGAGCGGGAACAACTGGTATTAACATAACGTGGCAGTACATACGTTCCAAATGTAAGCACTGAGGAACAAAGTGGCGGCGACAGTGGTTGCTTCAGTTGGTGTCTGTAAGGTAGTAATCGGGTGTTAAAGGACGAAGCACGAGTGGCTGTTCCTCTTCCAGCGCCGCCACCACCTCTTTCTGGATATGCATGTACACCACCCAGTCCCCGTTCCCCTTGGCGCTCGGCATCGGCATCACGTACCCGGCGCTTCCGCCCCAGGGAAAGTGGTAGGATCCGAACGCCGCCTTCCCCCATCCGAACTCCACCTCCGCCACCGGAAACGCCCTTCCTGATGACACGACGCACCCCGGCCCTTCGTCCGCCTCCCCGCAGTAGATCCTCGCCACCGCCGGCTCCGGACGGTGCACCTCCACCCAGTCGACCAGCCCCCGGAAGTGCTCTTCCGTGGTTCCCGGTCTCAGCCACCCATGCACCACCTCCGCCACTTCCGCCAACTCCATCCGCCTCAGACTCTCCACGTTCAACCTGCCGTAGGGGATCGACAACACGTTGCCGAAGTAGCTGGACATGGCAGCGTTTCCGAGACGAGACCGGCCGTCGACGACGACGCCCATGCGGCACCACCTGTCCTCCGGCGCCGCTGCTTTGGCCAGAACGCGCCAGAGGTAGGCGGTGAACACCACGATTTTGCTTCTCCTTTTGGCGGAGGACTGCATGCGGTTAATGTCCGCAGCGGCGATGTAGTAAATCCGGTTGACAGCTTGGTCCGAATAATGATGTTTGGGGGGCGGGAGGGAGGAGACGGGGACGAAGAGGCGGTCGAAGGAAGGATGGAGCTGAAGCGGGTGGCGGGGGGTGAGGAGAGACCGGCGGAAGGAGGGGAGCCGGGAGAGGGGCTTCAGCATGGCGATCTCCGACCAGGCAACCAAGAACATGTTGGCAGAGTAGGCATCGGCGACGCGGTGGTCGAACGTGCAGGCCAAGACTAGGCTGCCGCACTTGAGCTCTGTTGCCTGTCATGCCACACACAACACACAGGCCCAGTATCAGTACGACATCGAGATCTTGATCTGCGCAACCTCAAGCACGGGAGCGTTTAGTACCTGCGCACACAAAACTCCTTCCTTCTTCTTCGGCACCAGCTTCCCCTCGACGCTGTCGTCGGGGTTGCAGAGCCTCAGCTCCCTAAGCTCCACGTCCGCGAAGACTACGACGAAGTCCACGCCACGATTGTTGCAGCGCAGCTCCGGCTCGCCCACCGAGTTCGCCACCACCTGGCCTGCAAAGGGGTAGTACGTCACCAGCGCTTGCGCTAGGGATGCTTTGAGCAAGCTCACCATGGAGGCGAAGGTGGAGTGAAAGTGCTTCCCCTCTGGTTTCCTGTAACAGAGGAAGACACCAACGTCCATGTCTGGCAAGAGGAGGTCCAGATTGGACAACGGCAAGCGGTGTTCTTGCACTGGCAGCACCGCCACCACCGTCTCACTCCCCTTAACGTCCATGGAAAATTCTTCGCTTCCTCCCATCCTTGTGTGTGTTGTCTTTACGATGAGAGAGGCGAATCGGAGATGGTTTGGAGATCAAAGAGGCTTTAGGTTCAATTTATAGAAGCGGAGAGGTAAGTTTGTCACGCTAGCTCTAACCAAATGAACATATAATAATCGAGGGGGCTCGGCAGCTACCTCTGCTTGTTTCTTTGATATGCCAAATCATTCCGAAGAAATACCTGAGGATATATATATATATATATATATATAGTCCATGATTTTGGGATATCATATAGCTACGATTGGTACCTCAACTGCATGTTCTATGGGTATCTACAAATCTCTCTTGTCCTTTCGCATCCATCATTAATCACAGCAGCAGCTCAGCTAACACATGCATGCAATGTTGTGTACGTCGACTGCTTTCTTAAGGCTACGTACACAAACTCATGTTACTGACAGAGCAATGACAATCTAAACTCCCTCATAAAGAATGGGAGTCTTAGCTTAGTTTAAACCAAACGCACATTGAAAACACAACTGTAGACTGTATTATAAGCTTAGTTCAACAGACCCATATATAGTATCCGAACCACCAACAAAGATCTTGCTTTCTGAGCTAAAAGGAAAGGAAACATATATAGATTTAGCATCCATTGCCGCGGTCAACCATCAAGGAAGAAGGCTGAAGCACCTAACCAGCTAGTTTAAGTCATATCTAACCTGTCAAATATCCCTCTCTTTACATCAACAAGTGTTATCAGAAAGTGTTTTGCATGGAGTCAACTTTCGTTCTTTCTTAAGAAAAATTGTGGTAGGATACAAAGGGAATTTAGTGTCGAGGAGATTTGGTTCCCATTGGAAGGTCACTCACTTGCAGAGTTTGTTTTCCGATGAGGAAAAGTATTAGACAGAGGTTTCCGTAGCACTTCCACTGCAACCATCACACTTAAATAAGCATTTGGATTCTTCTTTAGATTGATAAATAATTTCTTGAACTGGAGAGATGATGATGTTGATGGTGAATGCCTTACCAGAAGGCTTTGAATTATGTTCCATCATCTGACAGATTCAGTCCCTCTGTGGACATGGCAAAGTTCGTTTGTTCCCAATCCAAGAGCCAACCGAGATCACCTACCATGTTTGTGTTCTCTCCCATAAAAAAGAGGCTAAAACATTCCACCTGATGGCTAAACCAATGTCTAGGTTTTCCAACCCAAATGCATGGATCAGTTCTTGCATCTGCTGGCACCTCCATCCACTACTTAGCTAAAAGTTGCCTTTGTTCTAGTGATTACCAATTACAAGTAGTGGAGCAAATTCCTAGGTAACTGCGAAGAGTAGACACAAACTGCGAGTGCGGTTGGTGGGCGACCGTAACCAAAATGGCCTCCCAGTCTCCTCCTCGTTGCCAACTCACTTCCTCTGTTCAGCCGTTCCCTACCATCTCCACTGGGGGGCTCGGACGCACCTTGAATTCCAGCGGCGGTGGACCGTAGTTTGACCGGCGTCTCCTGTGACTTGGCTTTCCCACCTAAATGCTGCTGTGACTACTCTTCATCCAAGACTTTCAACCGACAGGATATCAAGCCGCTGCCTCCTCCAAACCACCCAAATGTGGGAAGGCCACGTATGTGGAGCTTTGGCGACGACACTTTATCCAGTGCTTCTACAGATCATCGCGTGCTTGGTTAGTAGCTCAAGTGGAATGCAACCTTCATCACTTAGCCCACCATTTAGCGGGCCTGTGAAGCTGCTCGAACCTGTGAAAGCCCACCTGCTTGCTTTCATGGGCAGATGAATGATGTGATGATCCGGTCTAAGAGAGGCCGCATCGCCCATCAATGGTTACCGCGTCCCGGCTGATGTGTCACTCCTTTATTGAAAATGTACACAGTAGCTTTTGTGGGACCCACTTACAGGGTCCCTTCCGGTCTCTGCCAAATCTTCTGGATTCTCTCACACTACACGCACACACACGGATAGAGCCATTTGGAGGCAGGAGAGAGAGTGCGCCTCCTGCCGGCGAGCGCAAGGCAGGGCCTTTCGACCAAGTCGGTAACCTCCAACTTCTCTACATGTTCTGGTCCGGCCGGGTTGCCGGTGCTGCTTCTTCTGCCTCCTCCCCTTGCACACCTGTCTTCCTTCTGCCGATTGGAAACGACCGTCTCCGGCCGAGTCCTGCCATTTTCTGGCGCAAGGGCCGATAAATCGGCCGAAATCTTCCGTCGTCCATCCCCGACCCCGTTCCACGGACACGACTCCGATGCTTATTTGTTCCCCTTTTCCTCTCTGACTCTACGGACTAGCAACATGGAGCAAGCCGGCATCATCCAGGCTCTGCCCATCACCCCTATGAAGGAGAAGGAATCCCAGCGCAGGAAGATGAGCACTGACCCCAGCATTAGTCCTCGGGGGCCGGCGAGTTCCTCTCGTTGCACTCGCTCGCAGGCCGCCGCCGACTGGACCACATACGAGTTGCTCGTCCTCGTGAACGAGACCGCCGCCATGGACGAGGACTGGCTCAGGGCCCTCTCCTCGTACCAGAAGTGGAAGATGATATCCGACAACTGCGTGGCCTTGGACGTCATCCGATCCTCCTACCAGTGCAAGCGGCGGTGGGAGTCGCTGCTCGCCGGGTACAGGAAGATCAGGGAGTGGGAGTCCCGGCACGGGGAGGGCTCCTACTGGAGCTTGGACAGCGAGGAGAAGCAGCACCTGGGCCTCCCAACTTTGTTCGATCCGGAAATCTTTGGTTCCATGGAGACGATCATTAAGCCGCATGAGGACCAGGCTTGGTGGGGCGACGTCGACTCAGAGAACCTTATGGATACCGCTGGTGGTTCCGAAGACCTGATTGTGACCATGGAGGCAGCAATTCTGGATGCCAATGGTGCTCAAGGTACGTTGACTACTTGGCTGTGACTCTCAAAGCTTTTCTTCTTGTTAGGGAAGCTAATGGCTGTTGTTCTACATAAGCCATTATGCAGACATCATGCAAATAGTTGGATGATACAAATGCATCATTAGTCAAACACTGTTGTTCTACACAAGTTGGATTTTACAATGTCAAAAGGCACCAATCGATATCAATAACCTGCTCATACTTTTAATTATTGCCAAGGAAACTGCTTTTAGTAATAATTGATCCAAAATGTATGATGAAATTCAACATATACAAACGCAATTCCATCAATGGACATAATTGGGGAGTATTCCATACATATTATATGTTGATTCATCTTAAGTATGCATGGAAGTGTATAGTTAAAGAAGCATATGAAAACTCTATTCTTTGTGCTCGAAAATTTTTCTGTTGTCCAATTAGTATAGGATAAATATCATGTCATATGTTTCAGCTATGGAGTATCTTTTAGCTTTAATCGCCTGTCAATATTGATTTGTCTAAGGGGAGATGCAAATATCCCTATGCAAAAATATGGAAGATGAACTTGTGAAAATTTACTAACAACTAAAGCAGCGCAAAATCCAATCTGATCTCGAGATTGCCATTGCGACATTTTTTTATGCTGAAAGTCAGCTTAACCAAAAATTGCAGGTAATTGCATTTTTAGGAACATTTCTGCTAGTCCGCCAATAATATAATAATATGTTGTGACAGCTTCTCATGCGATGCATGGTACAATGCTAGTATGTTTTGGTGTAGCAAAGTTTTAAGTTCTGTGTTCTATGCCTGATCAGATTGGCACAGGCACAGCAAGTGGCAATTTGCCCTGTTTATGCTGTGCCTTGTCATGATCATGGCTTTCGCATGCTTGTTCATGTGCCTGATTTTATGTTTGGCCTCATGCCTTGTTCTGCTTCAGAATGGGTATGGCAACTGCATAATCCATGCTTATTTCTTTTTACTTCTTTGTGTATGTCCTGATAATTATACCTTGAGGTTTTTTGCGTTTCTTGTGTCTTCCAAAAGGTTAGTCATTACACAAATGGAGTGTATCCTCTTGTTTCTCACATCTTCAGGTGTTGCGTCTTGCCGCCATTTTTTATAAGATAATGAGAAATGTAGGGATTTTTTAGGATCGGCCTTTAATTGCAAATTTTGATATCTCAAATTTGTAACTTCAGAACATCCTGTTTTCCTGTTCAAGTTTCTAAAACTAGCTACTCGGTTGGGTAAAAAAAGGAACACTTGCTAAAAATATATTGTCAATGAAAAAGGAGGTTTTAAATTCAGGCAAGTTATACGAAGTTTTCAACTGAATTACTTAGTCATCTGAGATGTCTGTCGAATGCCGGTAGGACTATTTTCGTGTATCGCTGTTGTTGTAGATAAGTTGTGAATTATGGTGTATCGAGAAACACTGGAATTTCCCAACTATTGTATATCTTTTCATCGACTTTTGACCTCTGCTTCAGCTGTTTGCTAGATATCATTGTTGGTATTTACTCTGGTGGTGGAGAACAAACATGCAACCAGCTCAACTTGGATTTTGATGATTGCACTCCATGTACAAGGAGAATAACTTAGCCGATCACATCCCACCTTTTCAGGTTCCAAAGAGAATAATGCAGAGGATGAGACTACTCAGAAGAAGAGAGAAAAGGCAAGAGATATGGCGAGCAAGCTGCAAGACAATGCTCAACGGATACACGCCATACTCAGAGGAGAGCTGGAAGCTGCAGACATAGAGTTCACTAGGCGCCAAGCTGATCAGCTGATCGAAGCTTTGAGGGAGCTTGTTGGCCCTCTGAACCAGTTTACTGAGCTGATCAGGGCTGGCAATTTTGGAGGAATCAGACTCATCTGACTCGATGGCTATGTGATGCCCGTGTTTTCCCCATTTTTGGTTGCATCATCTCAGACACTGTTAATTATGGGCATCTTGATCTTTAGAAAAGAAATCCATCGTGTTAAGCATGCTTAGTAGTTTTGTACTGCGTAGCTACTGCTAACTACCAGAGACCTCATCTAAGCGTAGGAAGTACTGTAACTACCGGTTGTTGCCGCCTCAGGCATTTGTGTCTCCTTTGCTGATGTGTGCGACGTTTGCCGCCTCGAAACCGCAGCTGTCGTGCCACCGTAAAAGAAAGCGAGGAGCCAACTGACAGCGTTCGAGACCGTACCTGGTCAAGGTGTCAACAGAAAAACCACCACCGCCCCGCTATATCCGCGCCACGCCCCATCGACAGAAGAGACACAACATAAATGGGTGCATTCGTGGGAGGAGGACGACAGACCGAGAAGAGGGGAGCTGCTGCCTGAGAAGAGAAGAGACGAGGGGACGAGTACGTGACCTCCTCTCCTAATCCTATGACGCTTGTCTTCTTTTACCTGCTTTGCACGGAGAGTACTCTTCTAAGTTGCTGTATTTGTTTTCCTGTCGCTCGCTAGCTAGCTAGCCGGTCTTCTGGGAAACAATGGCGGAGACAACCAAAGATGCTGCGGCGTTCCCACTGGTCGCGGTGGCCGTCGACAAGGACAAGAGCAGTCAAGCGGCTCTGAAGTGGGCTCTCGACAATGTTGTCACCAAGAACCAGATCCTCATCCTCATCCACGTGAACACCAAGGCTTCGCGTAAGACCGACTCTCTCTTTGCGGCAACAGTACTTGCGATCACCTGCTCACTCTCCTTCTGATGCCGTGCAGCGGGGAACCAAGAGGACGCGGCGGCTGCAGTTCATGAACTACTTGTTCCCTTCCGATGCTTCTGCCAGAGAAAAGATGTGGGTAATCGGAGATTGCCTAGTCCACGTGAACCGTCGAATGTTTCTGATACGAACATTTGAGCATTTGACAGGTTAACTGCGTGGATATCGTACTGGACGACACCGACGTAACGAGGGCAGTCGTGGACTTCGTCGCACAGGCTGCAATCGAGAAGCTGGTGGTGGGAGCTTCCAGAAGCGGATTTATCAGGTGATCCTGTCATCCTGGTGCACTGGTTTATCCACGGGATAGAAGCATCTCTCATTCGATATCCGCACCATATCAGATCGTTTAGAGGCGCAGACATCAGCACCGGCATCTCTAAAAGCGTGCCTGATTTCTGTACCACGTACATCGTCACGAAAGGGAAGCTCTCCACTACGAGAAACGCTATCCGTGCGGCACCCACCGTTTCGCCTCTGCGGGCTAAACTCCAAAACCAGGCGAATCGACGAGCATCTAATTCCACGGATCATCGGCAGGGTTTGCAGAGCGCAAGAGGTCTCTTTCGTAGTGAACATCGTTGCTGTTGTTCCCTTGCCTTGCCTTTTGCCTCGAGCTATAATCTTCCTTGTTGCCAGGTGATGCTGCATTTGGGACTCACAAACTACGTAAACAGACACAGACAATCGAGTAGGAGTTCCCACGACAAACATGTTTCCAACCTTCTTTGTGCTCCCAGCTCATCGTTTTGCCTTGATGCCTTCAAACAGGTCGCCAATTAACAGGAAAACACGCCTCGGGACCGCAATATTTAGCGGAGACAGCGACGCGTCGTTTGCGAGTAGCAGCAGAACGAGCACCGATCGATCCTTAGCTCAGAGGTTCTCCTACATGTCAGATGGCACCGATCGCAGCTCTGAGTCGGTGCAGTCGCCAACCAAGTCCTTCGGTGCTTATTCATATGGGACCGGCTTCTCTTCTCTGTCTCACGACAGCTCGTCATCCGAGGCTTCGGTACGTGCATTTTGCCCTCCATTAGCAAAGGAATGATGACATTATTAGTTCAAGAACATATGTATATTTCAAGGATATTTATGAGCCCTCACGTACGTATCTTGGGGACTTGCAGGATTACGTGGAAGCAGAGATGAATAGGCTGAGATTAGAACTCCAGCAGACAATGGATATGTACAGCTCGGCCTGTAAAGAAGCCATCGTAGCTAAACAGAAGGTGATGTTTCCGCGGTTATTACCACCAAAAGTAGAATTCGTTTCCTGATGATTCATCGTGCTACAGGCAATGGAGCTTCATCTTTGGAACATGGGGGAACAGCAGAGACTGGAAGAAGCTCGAGTAGCAGAAGAAGCTGCCTTCGCTATGGTAGGGAAGCAGAAGGCAAAGTGTAAGGCTGCACTGGAGGCAGCCGAGGTCGCCAAACTGATTGCGGATTCGGAAACACGGAAGAGAAGAGATGCAGAGATGAAGTTGGTCGGAGGTTACGAGGAGGATGAGGCCTTGGATTCTTGCTCTGTAGCCGACCTGAGATACAGAAAATACACGATAGATGAGATAGAAGCAGCCACAGATCGCTTTGCCAAGAACCGGAAGATCGGAGAAGGTGGGTATGGTCCTGTCTTTAGATGCTATCTCGATCACACGGAAGTCGCCGTCAAGGTACTGCGACCAGACGCAGCCCAGGGGAGGTCACAGTTTCAGCAAGAGGTAATGGATCTTGGAATCATTCCGAACAAACCAAGAAGCGTGTTAACCTTTGTCTTGCGTCCACTGCGATGGGCAGGTGGAAATATTGAGCTGCATTCGGCATCCGAACATGGTCCTCCTCCTAGGCGCTTGCCCAGAGTATGGTTGCCTTGTGTACGAGTACATGGCGAACGGGAGCTTGGAGGACCGCTTGTTCCGGCGGGGGAACACGCCGCCCATGCCCTGGCAGTACCGGTTCCGCATTGCTGCGGAGATCGGCACAGGCCTGCTCTTCCTCCACCAAACCAAGCCAGAGCCACTGGTTCACAGAGACCTTAAGCCTGCGAACATCCTCCTCGACCAAAACTACGTGAGCAAGATCAGCGACGTCGGCCTGGCTCGCCTGGTTCCTCCGTCGGTGGCAGACAGTGTCACGCAGTATCGTATGACCTCCGCGGCCGGAACGTTCTGCTACATCGACCCCGAGTACCAGCAGACTGGCATGCTGGGCACCAAGTCTGACGTATACTCCCTCGGAGTGCTGCTGCTGCAGCTGATCACCGGGAGGCCGCCCATGGGGCTGACCCATCACGTCGAGCGTTCGATCGAGAGGGGAACATTTGCAGAAATGTTGGACCCCTCGGTCCGGGATTGGCCAGTCGAGGAAGCTTTGAGCTTGGCGAAGCTAGCACTCAGGTGCGTGGAGCTAAGACGAAGGGATCGGCCAGATCTCGCGACTATCGTATTGCCAGAGCTTAACAGGTTGAGAGCTATTGGTGTAGACAATATGCGCCCGTTTGAGCTCGACAACAGCATCCTCTCCTCACCGGTACACAGTGAAGTTTCCGTGCAGGTAAGATTTTTGTTCTTCCTCTCTTCTTCTCGCTCTACCATGCAGGTTGGTTGGCATATGACAGACACATCAAGACTGGACTGCGTTATATACGGCGTCCAAATCGTGCATGCGGAGTCATTTTTCATCTCTTTCTGTTCGTTCAGGACTTGAGGAGCGGCCCTTTACATCTGCAGTCAGGATATGAGAGTCCAAGAAGCCAACGCGGTGAATTATCCATCTTTGGACGACGATGAAGCTCCTCTTGGGATTTGGTAATGTCACTTTTGCCTTTGGTTGTTGAAGGCAGCTTCTGAGGATCGATTGATTAGCAATTTCCAGTGTTGATTAGCAATGGATTCCTTCATGTGGAGCGCCCATCGACTATGTTTCGATGCCAACGGACTAAAATGTGAAGCCTTGCAGAACAAGACCTTTGCAGTGTGGCAACAAGTTGTAATATACTGCTTCTGCTTCGTGACAGCAGCAAGAGCGCTTTAGTTAGTGAAAGCTGTATTTGAGCAAAAAGCTTCTATGATTGTAGCACCTGCCAAACTGCAACATGGTCATTGCTTCAATTTTCACTGGAATAGCATTTTAATTATTAGATTTGATGAAGAACATAATATATATATATATATATATATATATATATATATATATATATATATACGTATTAATGCCCTACAATTACGTATTATATAATTTTTCTGATTAATCACGGCGCACCTGCTCAGCTACCTGGTTTCTAATTCGAGGCAACGTGGGGCCCACAGGAAGGCGACTGGCATTGATAAGCCATTAATAAGGTAGGAGGAGGAGGAGTTAGATAGTCTATTAAATGAACGCGGGGTTGCGTTTACCGCCAGGAAAACGTGGCCCGCGCGGTCTCCGACGGCGGTTGGACGTCCGTCGCCGACTTCCAAAGGTAGGTCTGACCACGTCACACGGCGTATGACCACCCGCGGACTCGTCATATTTAAGGTTCCAAATACGTGCATCTCAGTCATAGGGCCATGTAGGATGAGAAAGAAACACACACCCACCCGACGAACCCGGTCCGGGTTCCCGGCGACGGGCCCCGCATCCGACTTCCTCGTCACGCGGTCGGCGCTTGCGGCACTTTAACGGAGTCCAGACTGTCGAAAAGGGTGGATCCAAACACCAACGCGCCGAATCGACGGGAACCCGGCCAGGTTCATTGTAACGGATGCACCGGAAGAATCGTGGACGCCATGACCAAGCTAATCTAGGGCAGCTTAGTAATTTCGAATAAGGCACGGCCGCTATAAACCGCAGCTCAACCCCGGCGTCGCTTCGTCACCGCTGAAACCATCGCATAGCCCACTGACGCCCTCAATCGAGCCCTCTGCTGTCTCCCGGTCGTTCTCCATTTCGGTTCTTATTCATCTGCGTGATCGAGGACTCGCTTGTGTGTCTCCATTCCAAGAGGAGGATCCAGCTCTTCTCCTCCTCCCGCCATATCCTTCTTCTTCTCATTCGCCTTGCGTCGGATCTCGTTCTAGGTGAGTCCGTTGTTGCTTCATTAATGCCGGCGTTTGGCTTTCGTGTTCCTTTTTATGTGTTTTTTGGCTCCAGGATTGACCTTTATTAAGAATTTTTTTTCTTTTTCCTGTCCGGAAGATTCATCGGATGTAGATAAGATGATGGTTCGCCATGAATAATGCAATCTTTGAGACTTTGCTTACTATTCTTTTGTGAAGACAGACGATTCCTTCTTCTTTTTGTTTTTGTTCGAATATGTTGATTCATAGAATTTTTCCTTTGATACTGCAAATACAAAGGCAGAAAAAAAAATAGCTGCTTTGAAGTTCAGCCCTTCTGGTGAAGTAATTCGTGTTATATCCTAATCTTACCATTGTTCTACGAAAGGCTAATATAAAGCTAATATAATCTTTGGAATCGTGTTTTCGTCCGTTTTAATGGCTCTATCTCGCAGATCGATTTGTGATTTTTAGTAGACCATGCTGTGAAACGGCCTATTCGTCATAAACACGATTTGCTTCTTGAAGCGATTAGCGAGTTGCTGCTAAAAAATATCTTGTATGGATCCAAAACGCAGGGGTTCGACGATGGTTCTCTGGGTTTTTGGCTATGGATCTCTGGTTTGGAATCCAGGGTTCGACTTTGATGAGAAGATAGTAGGCTTCATTAAGGGCTACAGGCGTGTGTTTGATTTAGGTAAGGTTTTTAAAGAGGATAGCCAGCTCTTCCATGTGCCAGTTTTGTGGGAGCAAATAGGTCAATGCCTTGTGACGCGAATCTAAATCAAATTTTTGGTTTGCCAGCGTGCATAGATCACAGGGGTACACCAGAGAATCCAGCAAGAACCTGCACATTACAACCTGAGGAGGGAGCAATTTGCGTAAGTAGATCCGATGTATTTAGTTCTTCCATATGTAGTCAATCAATCATGAATGTCTATTGCTTAAGCATAATCTACGTTCAAGCCACATTCTCCTACTCGTCTTCATTTTGGGAGCATGGTGCAGTTATTCTTTAGATTATCATAATTACATTCTCTTGTTCATAAAAGATCCCCTGTCGCAAGAATGTAAAAATTTGTTAGGCATATGTTCAATTGACAATTACACTCTTTTGTTCTCATCAAGTGGCTAAATTTATTGCAGTGGGGTGCTGCTTATTGTGTTAGAGGAGGCATCAAAAAAGAAAGAGCAGCAATGAAGGTAGAATCAAGCATCGTAACTTCGTTACCTTACATTGTTCGATCTCCTACTGAACCTTCATTTCTTTTTTCCAGTATTTAGAGAGAAGAGAATGTGAATATGACCAGAAAACTTCAGTTGACTTTTACAAGGTACATAAATACATGGCCGTTCTCATCTAGCCGAAATGTCATCTTGAGTTATATTCTTTGGTTTTTGTTCCTTCTTCTCATTCCTCGTTTTTGGTACTTAATATTTTAGGAGGGGGAGACTTCTGAGCCAGCTGTAACAGGAGTATTAGTGTAAGATACCCAACCATTTGCCATATATGTTTCATATGTTTAGAGCATTTTATATCGGGGTTTGGTTTTTTTGAACTTCTTTAGTTTGACAATTTTTATTGGTGTGCAATTAACAAATATCTTAAATTTCAGATTCATATCAACAATGGACAAAGAAGCCAATAGGTATTACTTGGGCCCAGCTCCATTGGTTGAGATGGCAAGGTGACAGATGATCTTCATAGCTTTTCCTTTTCTTCCCTTCCCTTCCTGCCTGATGTCTTTATTGGTTATTAGTTTGTATGTGCTTGATGTTGAGTCAACCTCATCCTTCTTTTTCAGACAAATTGCTACAGCAAGCGGTCCCTGTGGGAACAATAGAGAGTATCTCTTTTTGTTGGAGAAAGCAATGTCAGATATAGGTAATCATACCTTGAGGACTTGCTTATTTAGATTATTTTTCATGGCCATTCTCTGCAAAGCTGATGCTCATATTTTTCTAAAATTAATCCGACTCGGTGACTCTGCATATAGTTTCTGTCTGAACAATTTGTTTCTCCTATTCATTAGAACAATCGGAAATCTCGAGTTGCTCATTTGGAGTATTTGCCAAATCTCACTAGTTGTGAGGAACTACTTGAAGTAATCTGTAGTTGAGGTCATCGAACTCCTGAATCTATAGGAAGAAACAAAGGCAAAGACATGTCATTCCAACTAGAAAATCAAATAGCTGACAACTTCCCTTATCGATTGCAGGGCACGAAGATGATTACGTGATCGAGCTTGCAAATGAAGTGAGGAAGGTGCTTGAAAGTTTGAAACAGAGGGCTCCTGTGATGCATCTGCCCCTGCAGTCCCACGCGCCGTTTCTGCATATCAAAACACTCCCAGAAACCACAGTTGCTGTTGACTCCTGATCTTAAATCATCCCGAACAAGTAGAAGACAACAGTTGAAGCAATTGTGAACCCGATACACAAGGCAGAAGACATTTAAAGCATTTAAGAAAGGATTTTTTTTTTTTTCCCCACTGTCCCTTTAATTCATCTCTTTTGCATGTAGCACCACTAATTCGGAACCTAGGGTACCACCCTTGGATAAATCTCTGTTCTGTACTTGAGAGGGTGAGAGATGGACGATATATACTTTTGACTCTGCTTTTTTGTCATTGGAGTAAAAAGCAACATCTTTACATGATCTTCACATTCTTCTGCAAAATGATTACACTTACAACTGTGTGGCACTGCATGCCAATGAAAGACCTGCACAAAGAGAAAACCAAAGGATCATCTTTAGCATACCATTCTTGTCTCCTAAAACCAAAGGATGGTCAGATGTAATTGATAGCGTATAAAATAGGTCGATTCACGGTGTACGTAGGAACCCGGTTGGGCCGAGCGCGAGGCAGAACTCTCCTTATCATCGAATAAGGACACCTAGCAATTGTTCCCTTTCCGTCTCTTTCCTTACTCTTTATACAAACCCTAACTTACACTGAGATCCTCTTTTTGTTTTCATCAAAGTTTTCTTTTTTCTTTTCACTTTGTAGTGTTTCTCTCTTTGCTGCTCGCACGTCTTTTGATCTAATTTTGTGATCTTTTTGACGTTAGAAATCATAATGAGAACATCATTCATCAAAAATAAAGGTTTATTCTTGAATTCCTCTTCCTCTCATGTATGTGAAAGAGCTTTCACCTTTACAAATCACCATATAGGGCATCGCTAGTCTAAAAAGAAAGGTTTGTTTTTTGAGATCCTCCTCGATTTTTCTATATAAAAAAGGTCTTTAATTTTTGTAAATCAATTTAACAAAAATATTTACAAAATCTTTATAAGGAAATCATTTATTTTTATACAAAATCTTTATACAAAATCTTCATCACTCGCTCTTCTATCATTCGTAAAAAAAAAAAAAAAAAAAAAGAAAGGTTCAGAGCTTTCATCTTTAAGAATCACTATGAGAAATCATTAGTCTAAAAGAAATGTTCATTTTTAAAATCCCCCTCAATTTCTCTATATGAAAGGAGGTCTCAATTTTCATAAATCAGTTTAATAAGAATATTTATAAAAATCTCAATAGGGAATTGTCATAAAAGCTTCTTTTCATTCGTCAAAAAAAAAATTTATTCTTGATTTATTCCTTATATGGTACATAATATATAATAACACCATGACTACTGATTTCATTCATAAATCGATCTTACGGGACTATTAAGTTGACTTGGCATTCTAAATGTAAATCCAATAAACTTAGATTGACTTACAAGTCCACTTGATCAATATGTCGACTCGTTCGAATCAATTCGAGTCTTATATAAAAGAAAAAAAAAACAAAAGTAATATTCATTTTGTTTCTTCTTAGTTTCTCCTATTCTTAATCTTCGCATAAGTCTTCCTTACGCTATAATCCTCCTTTTTATTTGTTCTCATAGTTTTTTTTTTCTTGATTCTAACTCCCTCTAACTTATTAATTTTGTCTATTCATGGTTCCCTCATATTTTTAATTCCAATTTCGTGAACTTTTTTTATGTTAGAAATTACAATGAGCACATCGTTTGTTAAAAATAAAGGTTGGAATTCCTCTTTGCCTTATGTATGCGAAGGAGTTTTCATCTCTAAAATCATCATGAGAAATTACTAGTTTTTAGAGAGGTTTGTTTTTGAAATCCTCTTCGATGACGACTCTTTGAAATCCTCATTGATTTCTCAACCTTTGTGAATCAATTCAACAAGAATATTTATAAAAATCTCAATAGGAAATTATTAAGAAAGTTTTTTTCTTGAATTCCTTCTCGTTTGAAAGAGTCATCTTTAAAAAACAACGAAAAAAATCTTTCATTAATAAGAAAGATTTCATTATAGATTTACTCCTTGCGTGTTATATATATATATATATATATATATATATATATATATATGTGACAGTCGATTTAACTAACTCACGATTTGGAGCATAGGATCGTACAATCTTACGGTCCGGAGTGAGATTATCGAGATGGAGATTACGGACCATAGGACTCGGGTTGACTCGCGAGTCGACTCGGTACAATCGGTCGACTCGGTACAATCGGTCGACTCGTCCGAGTCTGACTCGAGCGAGCCCTAGCTTTTTCTCTGCTATCGGTGTAGCCAGGGCAGGAAAGACAAGCGAGCCCTAGGTTTTTGTCTGCTGCCGCTGCCAACATCCCGGCCGAGCCACCTCCTCTCGGCGGCCACTAACGCAAGGCGGCGCGACCTCCCCCTGCCGTTGTCGCAGGCCAAGATGTCTCCTCGCGTTGGTACTCCCTCTTTTGTCTCTTCTCCTTCCATCACCTCTTCTCTCCTCTCCTCCCCTATCGCCTCCTCTCCCTCTCCTTCCCTCTCTTGTCTCTTCGCCTCCCTTCTCTCGTCTCTTCTCTTCCCCTCTCTTCTCATGTGATCTCCTCTCTTCCTCTTTTCTTTTCCGTCATCTCCTCTTTTTAATTTATCTAATATCCATATTCAATTGTCACATGCCTTGCAATAGCGGTAACCCTTGTAGTGTCAGTTGTTCTTGATGCAAATTTTTGATATCATCATTCGTTTCCTTTCCTTTTTTTTCTTTTCTTATGATGGTGATTTGATGCAAGGGCTTCTGTTGGCCTATTTATTTCTTTTCTTACACGATGGTTGGAGGTCTGGTGCTGTAGTTGATTGGTATGAACTTTCTTGTAGGACACAAGCGGCCAAAGACATTAGAGAAGTGCAAAATTATGAAGCATTCTAGAAAGAAGCTTCTTGGTGATAAACCAAAGGATGGTCCTTTGCCATCTTCCACAGGTCTGATTCTCTACTTTTTTTATTTTTGTGTTTTCTCTGAATTTCTAACATTTGATTAAATTAGGCCGTTCGAGAAGTACAAATGACTCATCTATGCCTGTTAAATAATATGTCTACAGGAGCAGACAATGTGGTAACTAAACTATTTGAGTTTGATAATCTATTCTTAGTAGCACTTGTTTGATATTGTGAGCTGAACTCACCACATCTATGTCACACAATTCTAAATAAAGAACATCTGTGGGACCCTTTAACACTTGTAGAGGACATTTGTGTTTTCTCAATTATGGGTTTACCTTTTGAGCTAAACATCTCCTTGTAATCCTTTATCTTTATTTGATTTCAGGACATTCTCTTGACAAACCTTTAAGTGATGTTGGTCTAGAGGATGACACCAAGGATGCATCAGTATTTGACAACTTGTTGAAAATATTGGGATCCAATAGCAAGAAACTTGCCTCTATATACAGGAAGAGGTTAGTGGAAACTAACTATTTTTTGTTTGGTTACAATGGGATCAAAGCTAATGCAGATGTCATTCTTATTATACTCATTATTCTAGTAGTGTACTGCAATTTTTTCTAATTATAACTTCTGTTTTGAACTTGGTTATACACATTGTATCTTGTTCATCAAACTTAGATCAGATGATGACATGACCTTGTATATATTCAATGAGATATAGAAATATGAGAGCAGCACAGACTACCAAAACACTCTTTCTGGTGGCTAATAGCTGGAGTGCAATGAAAAAAGTAAATAGGACATTGGTCCCTCATATTTTTCAATAAACTATCATGGAAAATATATTTTATCTTTAGAGGAGCATCCATAACAATTTCTTTTATAATTAACATTAATGTTATGATGGCTTCTTGGAGATAATGAACATTCAAGTTGAATATTTTTATGTTAAGAATCTTTTTAATTTAGTGCTCCAGAACTTTATAAATGGACATTCTATTATGATCCCCAATTAATATTAATTCATGTTCTCATTCTATTTAATTAATTCTATCCTTAATTAATGCATAAATGTTCTTAGTCTACTAGAGAATGCACTAAACAATGCCAATTCTGGCTTAATGCTAGAAACCATGATGTGCCATCTGAAACATGTTACCATTTTAATGTGTAAAGATGGTGTTTCCCACAATTTCATGGTTTCCGAATGAACTAGACAATCAGTGCTATGGTAGCTACCACAACATAGCTCACTGGTCAACTATTGATATTGATTTTTCCATCAAGGAGCAATCTACTCTTGTGCTTAAGTTGGACTGGTTCAATATTTGCATTACTTCTTAATGGTGGAATTTAGTGTGGTAGCTAGTTATAGTTTTCTTAAATCACCATGGAGCCTCTGAGTTAAAGTAATGGCCTCCATATCTATGGAAAGACATTTCAGAAAGGTTCGGTATCACAAAATTACATACATCATTTAGATGTGCAATACTTTAAGAACTACAATCAAAATGATCCTACCGGAGATAAAAAAAAAGAGATACTTCATTTGTACGACAAGGGCATTCTAATTGTTTGGATTGAAATGAGATGCTTGACTGATGTGTTCAGAGTTCAGACATTCATTAATAATTAACTGTCATATTGATACAGGTACTTTTGTGATTATTTTTTCTCTTAATTTTTGGACTGCTATATATGTAGCATACTCATAACGGTACTTTCACTCTTCCTATTTTGTTATATTGTATGCTTTATGTAGGCAAAGAGAACAAGAGGGTAGAAGTGATACCGAGGAGGAAGATGATAGTGGATCTCAATCTTCTAGTTTACTTGATGGGGCGGATACTGGTGCAGGTTTCATTTACTTAACCAAACCATTTGCATTGTGCATCTTGCTCATCTACATTTTCCTACAATATAGTTTCTACTTTGTTTAGTTACTACCCTTTGGAATGATTATTATTTTGTCGTACTAGACAGGGTTTGGATTCACATACACATAGGCCTTCTGATTTTCTAATGCTGTAGATAACTTCCTACTACTTTGGCTTATCAGCCATTCTGATTTTCTTAAAGCTTGATATGATTGGCAGTTTGTGAACTTAGATGCAAGTTGGTTGATTCTTGTATCTGCTCGCTATCTCTTTGTAATTTATGCAAAATGTTCTGAATGAAGACATATTGTGGTTGTTCTCAATTGCATGCTGTAAGAGAACATGAGAAACTTTTGCTGGTGGTTTGAACATTTGAATAACATTGTAGTTTGCTTTTTTTTGTCCAGTGCTTATATGATGGCAAGTACCAAGAAAATTCTTTATTTTCAATGAGCAAGCTCTACTTAAGTGTCTTCATGATAGCTTTCTTCTAGAAGAATATATTATAATTATATATCGAAACAAGGTCTGGCATTTGAAGTCTTTTGGGAGAAAAGAGAACCATGTCAATTATATTTCTATCTCACAATGTGAAAATTTCACTATATTGCTCCTTCACATTGGCCTTTCAACAACTTGTATTTGCACCTAATATTTGGATCCATATGAATAGAACATTAAATTCAAATTTAACTTGAATTATATATGTATTTAGGGAATAGAATTGTGAGATAAAAAATTTGAATCACTTTTATATGAAGCATTTCTTTCCCAAGAAGAAAAGTGATCGGTTGTTTTTCTTCTGCTATTGATTCAGTTGTAGTAGTTTTGATGATATCTTATGAATCCATAGAGGCTATTCTGAAGTTCAAAACAATTTGTTTCTTACTCCTTTCGATTCAAAACCACCTTAAACCCTGACACACACATACAGAAGGCTTCAAAGCCCTTGAACCACTTTCCTTCTCCATGTGTGACTTGGGAATCAAAATTGGTTTATAAACTGGGTCTTTAGAATATTGTCAAATATTTGGAATTTCTTGATTCGTTAAAAAGTTTTCTGATAGAATTTAGTGCATATACATGGAAATTAATTTGTTGTGGATCAGAAATACTAGTACATTGTCTTCTTTGTGTGAACTGGGTCCTGACACAGATCAATTGCTTTTTGGCTTTGCTTTCTTTTTTTTTTTCTATGACTATACAAGTGAAAGCAGTCTTGACTTATTCTTCCTTTCATTTCCAGGATCTGGCACCGAGTCTAGTTCAGAGGCAGCTGAAGGAGATGATGTACAAGATGCTGTTGTCAATCACTATCATATAGATGAAGATGGAGATGAGGATGCAACATCTGATGCCAATGATTTTCAGGACATGGAAAATGAATACAGGATAGATGGTGAAGCGGCATGTACAAGGTTAATTTTACTTTGCACTTTAGTTGCTTCTCTCAGGTCTTGCTGTGCACCTACACAGCAATGAAAGATTCACCTACACAGTATTTACAATGAAAGATTGTTTAAAATGTCATCAGTTATGCTTCGTGCTTCCTTTGTATCTTGTTTTAGGTGATCATAAGTCGAGGTGGTTGTAGGGACAATCCTTGATATTGTTGTCTTCATTACTACATGGCATGGTTCACCTTATCATTATGTACCGGTGTACCGATCAGTTGTCGGTATGATATGTACTGAGCTGTATTGAGTCGTACCGAACGTACCGACACATGATACATGTGGACATACTGATGTATCGCACATACCGGTCCCCTATCAGGTCAATACGTACAGCTTGTACCTAGTGGTATGCCGTGGTATGACGAACTTTGCGACATGGTCGTTATGGGTTTGACACATAGGGACAGCTTAATTGCATACATGGGAACAAGACTACAAAGATAATAAGGATTTCTCCGTTTTTTATTTTTTGCTGCTTTATAGTCATTGACATTTGTTTATCTTTATGTACCAATGATATTTCCAGCTAAAAGTAGCCGCATAGCACAGAGCAAAAATTGGATTGATATTAAACTTATGAATTCGCCTTAACTATTCTCAGCTCTTTTCATGGTCATTTGGGGCATGATCTTACAAATGAAGAGGTTGAGAAGTTGCTGAAAAAGCAGTGGAAATTTAAGTGGGAGATGCCTGCTACTGAGATGCCAATGTCCAAGTGGGTTGGAACTGGAGACCCTATCACAATGGTACACATGCTTTCTTAAAAAAAATTGAAATTTTGCTATCTTGACTCTTAGATTTTTGTTTGTGCTCATCATCTGTTACAAATTTAAAAAAGTAGTCATAACTGATTCTTTTCTGGTTTCTTTAAAGCTGGCATGTGCTATTGTCGTTGGTGGTGCGATTTTTTTGGTCTTGGAGTAGACAAATTCTAGATTTTAAGACCAAGGTTTAAACATCAAAATGATATCGGTATCAACAATCACTCGCACCAGTATGGTGACTAGATATTGAGCGATATACCAATTTGTACTATCTTGTGTCACTGAAAAATAGTTTGTAAGGTGATGTACTGAGTGCTGTAATGTTATTTGGTTCATTACTGGTGTTTGGTTAGACCTGAATATGCTGGTTGGTGTGTATTGCTTCAATTGATATTTTAAAGAATGATTCATAGTTCATACTTTTGTATCACTATAATGATGTTAAATTTTAGGACATTTTATATAGAGTTTGAGATGTGCATGTCATCCTATCAAAAGCTAATTTGGCTATCTACATTATTGCTGGAATGCGTGAGGTTGATAACTACTTAATGACTTGATGATCGTAACCTGTATTTGATTTATCTGTTGTAGGATACTAGCACCGATCTAGTTTATGGGCTTAAGCAGAAGCTGTATAACAATTGGCTGAGCATCTGTAAGAGTTTTGGATCAAGTGACTTTGGTTCATCTAGGCAGAAATTCTTCTCCCTCTGTAAGTTTTGGTGCTATTCTTGTTGACACATGTCAAAACAATTATTTTCTTGTTATCTTTTCTGTTGAATAATTCACTATAAGTGTGGGTGATATTCTATCGTTGATTAAATGCTGATGAATTAGATCAACTAATTATAGTAGAACAGATATGTTAGAGGCTTAGAGCTTATGCATGAAAGCAATATGGAACTCAATGGCCTTTGCAGTTTTTAATTCACTATAAAGTTGAATCCATCATTTGGTAGGAACAAATTAATAAAAAAATGATTTGTATTTGCTGAGGGTCTACCAACTTTGGGCAAAATCTTAAAATGATTGTGCTTTGAGTGTCATGCTCTGTATTTTCTTTAAGGATCACAAGAGTTGTCTTGTCTTCCTGAACCTGTGCTTTGGCAAGCTGTCATATATCTGTTTTAAACATTTTCCTTCCATTTTATGTAATCTAGTGCTAAATCATTTTGATACAGGAAAGGTAGGTACGGCAAGGTAAGGCTAACTCAAAATGGTGAGATCAATGTGGAATCCTTCATTTTTGAAGTATTGGGTGTGAGGAATTTATACCAAAAGATAAAATTTTGATTTTTCTGTTGCGTAGAAGTTTACTGCAACTTGGAAACATTCATTACAGAATCTGGCATTTCTGGGATGTTCTGTTTCTTCTTTTCTGATTGTTTTTGACTATTATCATTTGGCTTTTATCCCATCTAGTGGGTAAATGCCTAGAAATTTGATTTTTTTTCTCATAAGTGATATGCCAGCTTTGTCAGTAAAACAATTCAGTATGCATTTGTGCCCTTCTCAAGGGCCAAAAAGAGGATAAGAGGTGAAAGCAATAAAATCAGATTAGATAATTTAGGTTCTTGAAAGTTAAAAAGTAGAAATATAATGTTCCTTAGATCGATCTCATTGGCAGATCTTTTATAGTCTTGATACAGTGGATGTACCCATTTTATTTGCAGTGTCTCCCACTACACTGTAATAGTGTATATAAGACCCATTTCATGAGCTTCATCATTGAATCTTGCTATTGATTATGTGCATGTCTCTTGTTGCAGGCCATACCTATCGAGATATACTGCACTGCAACAAGAAGCCATTTTATCTCAAAGGCAACGAAGAGGATTCAAGTATCATGGATGCATATATTATTCATGCTGTAAGTGCAGATATCTTGTGGTTGTATTGTTTTGTAGATACATTTTTCTGTACTACATAAGCCACCTTCGTTTGTGCTTTTTATATCATGATATTTGTTTTTCAGTTGAATCATGTTTATTGGACTAGAGATCTCGTCATTAAGAATGACGCAAAGCTGACCAAGCAACAGGAAGATAAGAAGGAAGAGATTCTTTCTAGTGGCACATACCTGGATCAAGGTTTCACTCGTCCTAAGGTAATTATGACTAACAATCAGGAAGCTTCTTGAATGTCTCTGTATCATAATTAATTTCTCATGTGAACTCCACTTGGCATAAGGATGGCATTTGCTAGGTATCCTGCTGTTGACTTTTTAAGGATATGTTGTTGACCAGAAAAGTTTAAGTGCACTTTTGATTAATTTAATTGTTCTTACCGAATAAAATTTCTGGAAATTTTACTTTCAGCCTGTGTAAATGTCATTTTTTTTTGTTGATTCAACTCCGAAGAATCTAATGTTTCTTTGCAGTTGGTTTTAAGGTTGCTATGACTGACCTTTAATTTTGTACAGATAACTTATCTTTTGAGTACCTGGCATACTTATATTGTGTACTTATCTTATTTATAGTGTTTGAGATACAATTACAGATGTTTGTAACTTGTGTCTTTAACAGTTTAAATGTGGAGTGCGATTGTATGGATGTGCGATGTCACAACCTGGCCCCTGATGGGATAACTAACCCATTAACTTTGTTGATGGGTTAATAGTAGCCTGAACTACTGGTTCAAAATGCTTAAGCTGAAGATAATAATAATATAGTTATCAGATCTTATAAGTAATTCTAAGTCTTAGCACGTGGGACTAAATTAGGATGTTACAATCTCACCCACTTAAGGGGCTTAAGATCCAACTTAACTTAGAATTAAACCTTAATATGGTGCATGTGAGGTATATCCCAATGATGGCTCCACGTCACATGCCCTCTAGTCCCATTCACGGTTAGTCCTTTTCTACTCGAACCTCTCTCTATGCTTAATAATAGGTCGGCTCTTATATCAATTATCATGACCCAATTTAATATGATAGATCTGTTAATTTCGTTGAGCTTGAACCATTGATTCGAAATGCTTAAAACCAAGTTAACGGTAGTACACATATCAAATCTTTATAAGTTAATCTTAGTCTTAGTCAACTTCCGATGTGAAACTATTATCAGGGTGTTACATTATAGGTACACTTTGCAAAAGTCATTGTGGATTGATTAAGTCCTCTGATTTTGGGTGTGGGCGGATGTATGAAGAAAGTTTTAATGATCTTTTTAAATGTTTGAGAAAGTTCTTTAAGTACTGTTGAATGTTGGCATGGAATTGGTTCTTATTGTTGGATTTAGGAACATTTATTCATTTTTGTTTGTGTTTGATTTTCCTGTATGTTTTGAAATATATTGTAGTACATGTGGTCTCATATGCATCATTTAGTTTCAAGGATGACACTAATTTTAATTTAGTGTACTTGCAATATATGCAAGGAAGGATTCAGCTATGTTATTGTTGATAAATGATTTCTATAAATGATGTTCTAGTTATTTTTAACTTAACAGTGTTCAAAGCTCTCTAGCTTACACTAAGTCTCATGAGCTTGTGCCAAATGTCAGTAACCTGCCAATGCAGTGCAGCATGCTTGGCTATAACTGTTGACCTTTGATTATAATTTTAACTATTTCATTTTTATTGCATCTGATGTGTCTTTTTCTAGTCATCATAATTTCTTATTAACTAATTTTTGACATGCAAAGGTTATGTTCTTACTGCCACTTGGGAGCATTGCGATGCGTGTTGTGAAGAGGTTAATTGAACTTACTCCACTAGCGAACAAAGTATGTATCAACTCTTTAGTTATATGTTGTCTTGTGTTCTGGTCAGGAACTTAGTAAATATAGAAATTTTGCTTCACTTAGATTCTGTTGTAGTTCATTCTCATGGTTATATAAACATATGAATTATTTCTTATTTTGATTGTTATGTTTTTGTCATGTGGTGAGTCAGCTTATAGTTGATGAGATATATGCTTATTATGTCTAAGGATCTTAAGTATGCAAGTTTGAACAGTTCATTCAGTTGGTAATTTGGA
Organism: Musa acuminata AAA Group; assembly: GCF_036884655.1. NCBI lineage: Eukaryota > Viridiplantae > Streptophyta > Magnoliopsida > Zingiberales > Musaceae > Musa > Musa acuminata. Next base: position 10,336,186 of record NC_088329.1, on the reverse strand, counting down.
GCATCTGAATGTTTGGATGGTTTTTATCAACTTGTGAGGATATTGATTTTGTCGAGCTATGAACTATGCTGATTTTCATTTCATTTAGTTTCTTTTAGATGCATGAACATTGTCTCCAATGTGATAAACTAATTTCAGTTTCTCTATGTAGCATTAATTTCTTATCTTCTTTGTTTGCTGAAGATAATTATTGAAGTTATTGTTGTATTGGTTGGTGATCCCCGTTGCCAGACTATATAGGTCATTGCCAGTTGATATTTATTTATTTATTTTAATTCTTTATAACTGGGTGGTATAGATTGGTGTATCACCCAATATTGCACCAGTATGACCAATTGTCGGAACCAATATCTAATATGTGAGAATCGAGAATCATCTTTTAAGAAAATGTTGCTTTGTTATTTGAATGAACTGCCTTTATATGACTATAGTAGTTATCAAGGACTATCGTATCGTCCAAAGCGGTATGAAATGAGTAGTATGATCGGTCCGAGCATGGACTGGTTCATAGGCCGCTCCTGTTTCAGGTGGTCCGTTCCAACTCATATAAAAAAAAACCTAAAATAGTGATTCGCAAGCCCTCTTCTTACAATGTCAATTGTCATAGTTCGTGAGCCCTCTAATTGTTGTTGACCTCTTCGACAACGTCGCTATCGCAGTTTGTGAGCCCTCTTCTTGTGACACCATTCGCAAGCCCTCTTCTCGTCGTTGACCTTTTCTCACAACATTGCTGTTGCCATTCACAAGTCCTCTTCTCATGACGCCCTACCATTGTTCGTGAGTCCTCTTCTCGTGATGCTATTGCCTCTATCACCCTTGGAACACCCCTTCTCTTCTTCTTTGTCCTCCACCACCTTCTTTTCTGCCTTCCTCTTTCTCCACCGTCTCCTCTTCTTCCTTCTTCCTCCTTCCTCCTCCTCCACAATGCCTTGCCCTTTTGCTTCAGAACATTGATATGTACCTTGTTGGTACACTGGTACCGACCAGTACATACCAGTCCTCCAGTAATCAATATGGATCTGGTACATGATATGGCAGTTCTTGGTAGTTATCATACTAAATTACCTTTACTTTGTGAAGCTCATTAGATCCCTGCAGCTAATATTATTCCTGAAGATATGTTCTGTAACATATGAATAGGTTTTTGTGTACTTGGATATATGAGAATGCTTTTAGTCCAGTATGGATTTTTTTTGTTTTCTGCTTTTCTTATCTCACTCTTTTGTTCTTCTATAATGATTTTTTAGGCTAATGTGGAGCACATAAATCGTTTTACTGAAGAGTTTGGAACTGTTGATGAAGAAGATGAAGGGGAAGCTGCGAATTCAAAATCTCAGAAGCCTACAAAACCTTCAGACTTTCAAGCTTTGTTTGGTGGAAACAATAACGATCACTTTATGCTAGGCATCAAATTGACAAAGTACAGATTTTTCAGATCCTCCTACTAATTATAAAATTCCCTATGGATTTTTTTCTTGTTCAAGCTTTTGATTTGTGTGACTACTTAACATCATGGTCATTTTCTCTATGAAGCTTCTGATTTCCATTTGTTCCAAACTTTATTGTTTCAAGAAGCTGTGTTGCTTTAACTTATGAGACCCATTTTATTTGACATACTGGCAAAATTTTATTTAGAAACCTCAAAGGAAAAGATAATATTTGATATGAGAGAGATGAACTTTGAGATGAACTTTTTTTTTTCATCGCAATGGTCCATGTAGTGATATTAGTATTATTTGTTATGCATATGCCCTATATGATACCTGGGATAATTATATGAAAATATTGGGGAAACAAGGAACGAAGTATTTTATCTAAAGTATTATGTAAGATAGTCTCTGACTGGCTATGTAGTTGCCAACATATATTTAGTGTTGCATTTCAATCTTGATCTGGGATAATTGTGAAAGTTAGTTTGGATCATCTCCTTGAACATGGATTGGGCTCTGGAATAAGCATCTGGACTGGCTCTTGTAGTCTTATTCCTCCAAACATGGTTCTCTTTTGCAACTTATTCTGGGAATATAATAAGTGAAGATGCCTAATCTTTTATCAACCAATTGTATTATAACTCTAGAGTAACTTATATAATAGTTGCTATGTTTCTTATTCCTTTGTTTTGTAGAAAAAATAGATGATTTCCTTTTCTTCACTAGCGACAAGCTATTTTTTCTTACAAGATAATCACTTTATTATTTCAATATTTGAACCAAACAAGTCCTAAAAGATAACTTAATTGTTGATATTGCAAGTTAGATTGGATGACCAACACACCTTTATTTTCATTTGATGAAAGTTTGGCCTCTAATAAATTTTGTGCCCTTAGTCATTTGACTATTTGTGTTTCTTACAAGTCATGTCTGCATTAGGTATATGATAATTCTTTGTTTTTCTTGTAGGCGAACCATAAAATTGTACAGTGACTTCTATTCTTCAGATATCATTGTTGCATCTCCTCTGGGACTTATAACTGCAAGTTCTTTCTCATTATATTTTTCTTCTTTAAAATCCCCATTTATCATGTACACAGAAATCTTGTTTACTGGTAGTAACTTCAACAGTTGATTTCTTGATTCTTTTTCTCTCCTCAGAAAATTGGGGAGGCTGAGGTTGATAAAGAAAAGGATGTTGATTATTTGTCATCAATAGAGGTGTGTATATATCTTTTACTTTCATGATATTAATGATATTTTCATGCTGACTTTTCTTCATTTTGATGTGTATGTTTATGCTGTGATAACGTTTATCGCTAATTGTGCATGAACAGGTGTTGATCATTGATCATGCTGATGTGATATCAATGCAGGTCTAATCATTACACTAAAACCTGACCTATTTTGCTTGTTGTGGTATTCAAAACATTAACATACTAAGAATGACATGCAGAACTGGTCTCATGTGAATACTGCCGTGGAACAATTGAACCGTATACCATCCAAGCAACACGGAACTGATATAATGCGTATAAGGCAGTGGTAGGCTTTATTTATAAGTCTGAATATTCCAAGATCATTGAACTTTTTTTCTTTTCTGTTATATGAGAGGCTTTAGGCTTGTTTGCAAGCTCCACAGGGTCAGCAGTTGGTAGTACTTGAAATAGACGCGCGTAGATATCTGTTTGTTCTGCTAAATATTTTTCTTATCCACCACAAGAGAAGGAATCTGTTTATTCTAGCCACCTTGATTCACTTCTGTGCAATTTTAAGTTATTGTTCAAGTTGTGTGAGCCTATGATTGTAGTACAGTACTACAGTTGTATTAATTCAATTGAAAATGTGCTTACAATTGTAATGAAGTTCACTTTGCTTGTCAGCCTCTCTTATATTTCGTCATTTCATTATCGTCTAGGTATCTGGATGGGCATGCACGCTTTTATCGACAAACAATACTCTTGACTTCTTTTGTTAATCCAGGTACTAGAACTCATGAGTTTTTAGCTCAATCACTATGGCCGAAGAAACCAACTATGCATTGCTTGTTATTAGGTTACAAGGTTCTACATTTTGTTTTGGAATTATGATAATCTGCCAAAGCTTGGTCCATATTCGGATTTGTTGTATGACTTAATAATTTCTTGTTAAGTTGTATCTTATGTAGAGTAAATGAAAGCTTTTTTTCCTTTCATTTCAACATTTATGCTTACAACTGTCATGTTAGTAACTTTATTGATTTGTTCTGAGAAATGGAACCTTCATACTTCTTATGTATATGTATAGTATGGAGCAAAGGATTATGTATGCTAACATTTTCTAGTTCTTTTTTGTTTTCAAGAAGAAGAGAACCTTTACACTAGTGATAGATGGGAAAGGAGGAATAAAATGCTGATTTTCTTTAGAAAATGGTTTTGTATATTTCCAGGACTTTACAAGTGTGACTTCTGTTGGGTATTCTTTTGTTTTGTATATTTGATATTAAATGAAGCTAAATTTTGGAAGGGTTTATCAATGAAATAATATTCTTTGGTTTATTTAGCTTTGCAAATCCATTATGTTACTGCACTGTACCTGCAAATGTAGTTCTACGAAGGACAAAGGGGAACTGTTCCTATGATTAAAAGTTTTTTCTTCTAGCTGCAGATATGATGTCTGTGCAGCCTTTTCTTCACTTTAAAATCACCTGCATAGTGTTTGTCAATGTTTACACCTTTTTATTTAAGTGGCTCAACTTTGTCTCAGAGGTTGCTTTTCTGGATAATGCACTACATTTTTTTATTCTATCTCCTGTATACCTAGTTCTCTCTAATTTGTACATTTTTTTAATTTTAAAAATTTTGCAATCTAGTTACAACTTTCTTGGTTTGAGAAAATCAAAATACCTAATGATTAATGCTAATTTGTCTTTGTTTCAGAGATGAATGCTTTATTTAATCGATCTTGTCTGAATTACGAGGGGAAGGTAAATTGATGAATTAATTATTTTTTTATTATGTTTTGATGTTAAGGAGTTTTTGTTTCTTCTCCAGGTTAAGTTAATAAGCCAATACAAAGGTGTTCTTCCTAAGATATTGCTACCAGTACGGCAGGTGCGTTACTCCCTATACTACATCAAAATTGTAGATGCCTAAGTTCATTTCAACATAATGCTTCTGCTTATTCACTAGCAGATTAAGGATATGCCATAACTTGTGCAGACAAATTACTGAAGTGGCAATAAACTTTGTTAAAGTATTTTTTTCTCTACATCTAGATGGTCCACAGCATTAGTGGTGCCTAACGAAGATTTCTGCAGGTTTATGAACGATTTGATGCTAAGTCAGTTATGGATGCTGATGATGCTCGCCTTGATTATTTCTGTAAGAAGGTAAGTTTGTGTAACTTTTTTGCAGCTAATTTTTAGTCTATAGTTTGCAAAGGTATAAAAATGATGAAGTAAACCAATTTAAGTTATTCATAATTTGAGAGTGTTTGTGAGGCATAACTATGTCTAGTAGCAAGTGTTTGGTTAGATTTGTCTCTAAATAAATAAATCCTCTTTGTACTCTTAAATCTTAATGCAGTCTCAATGTAGGCTTTTGAATAAGTTACTAGTTCCAAATCGTGTAATATGACATATATGTGATGAAAATTGTCTCCTTTATATCTGAAGTTAAAATGAACATTGCTTGCAAAGGAAACAAAAACATTAGATGTTTATTTTTAACTGCCAGCATTTATTTTCTTGTGTCCCTTTATGAAATATGTCTCAGAATTCTAACTGGCACTGCATCTTTTTTGGCTAATGTTGTTTATTTCCTTCAATTTGAGCTGCATCATAACTAAAGACCAACTTATTAATTGTTCAGTGCCATCATTAATGGGTTAAATAAACTTGTCTAACATGGAAAACAATAATGAAAACTGTTCAATCCTTGTGAAGAAGCATAACTTGCACATTTTTGTTTATGAGACATGAGAAAAAAATTTGAACTGGCAGTTCATGTCTGCTACTATAGTAATTTGGATTTCTTCATTGTGACTTGGTACCATGGACCTAGTGTTTTTGCTGCCAACACTACTGAGTTTGCCTAGGAAGGCCGCTTGTTCGTCAATTTTTGCACCCTAGCATACATTACCGCTAAGTTTTATTTATTTTGATTGTATTTTTTTCTCTTTCTTCTGCTTAACTTTTTTTAAAAAAAATTGGTTGATGTAGTTGACTATCTTTTTCAGGTATTTCCTAAATTGAAGGATTCAATTGAGGTATGCTTTTATCCAACATCATGAGAGATTGCCTCCTAATCTGTTTCTTTCAAGCTTGTTGATTCTCTACGTAATTGCATAATTCATGAGGTTTTCAATGGCATATCAGCATCTGAAACTCATTCGGTATTAGATTGAAATATAATTTTGATGAAATATATTCCTTATATATATTTGTAAGTTCATGTTATAGCATTTGATCTTTGTAGTTTGATAGTCTATATGCATAGATTATCAGGTAGTTTTTAATTTGTGAAACGGGTTCTGTAAAGTTGATTTGACTCTCTATTTGCATATGGAATTAATATTTTAGTTTTCATGGTGATCCTGTTTGTGTGTTGCTATTAGTTTTATCTAAAACAAACCATTGTAACAACATTTTCTTTTTATTTTTTTATCATTTTTTTGCATGAGTCTATTGTGTTAAACTTTGATGACGAAGCATCCTATTTAAGGTGTGACTATATGTATGGTTTGCTGCATGCAAGCCCTTGAACTTTGCATAGATTTATGTCAAATATGTTTAATGTATAATTTATTTTTCATGCAGGGTGGAACACTGCTATTCGTGAGTTCTTATTTTGAATTTGTGCGTATAAGGAACTTCTTAAAGTCTCAGAATGCTTCTTTCTGTTTACTTGGAGAGTAAGAGCACTTCTATCATTTTTACTGATATCTCGTGAGGTCTTATTTTGAATTTGTGTGTATATGGAACTTCTTAAAGTCTCAGAATGCTTCTTTCTGTTTACTTGGAAAGTAAGAGCACTTCTATCATTTTTACTAATATCCTGAAAATTAATATGATTCACATAAACATTAGCATAGTTAATATTTTATGCATTTGGCTTTGCTGCTCTAAATCTTTGTTATTTTATGTGATTTACAGTTGTAAATATTGTGTAGGTACACAAAGCCAAGTGATATATCCCGTGCACGGGTTTGGTTTTTTGAAGGCAAGCGGAAGATCATGCTTTATACTGAAAGGGCTCATTTTTATCACCGATATAAGGTTTTAACTGCTTAGTTTCCAATCGTTTATTGTAGGCTCTTGATGGAAACCTGTAATAGGAAGAAGATTAGTTCTGATATTTGCAAATTTTACTATGTAGTTTCAGTTAAATCGCATCTCCTGTCACTGAGTATCCTGACGTCGATCACTTCTACTAACCTCTGTATATTATTGTAGATTCGTGGAATACAGAATATAATTATCTACTCTCTACCAGAAAGAAAGGAATTCTACCCTGAGGTAACCTTTAAAGTTTGAGTTCTCTGTTGATGCTGTGGTTCATTTTGTTGGGAATACAACAATTGTAACTCATGTGCTAGCATTTCTGATTTTTGTGCCATACTTTTTCAGATAATCAATATGCTGGATGAATCCAAGAACATGATGTGCAGCATACTTTTCTCTCGTTTTGATCAATTCAAGGTAAGTTAATGATTATTATTAAGTTGTTTTTTGATACTTCTTCTCAAGTTGTATGAAGTTAGCATGCTTGCAGAAGTAAATCACGGTAAGTTTGTAGCCTGTGTTGCAACTGTGTTAACTTTGAGTTAATTGAAGTGGGAAGCATAGGAGATGGAAATATGTAATTTATATGAAATATCTAGCGATTACTGCCACTGTATTCCATAAATTTACACTATTTGCATGAGTAACCTCATCTTCAAATAAGTTTTGATATTGATGTACTTTGTCGTCACATATGGGATGATCTTGTTTCCACACACCGATTAGCAATAGTGATTCTCAAAACATGCAGGATGGGCTAAAATAACTAGTGAACATGAACATATCAATGTGTACATGACAAATTATCGATTCTGTTTACTGGTTCCATTTCACTCGGTTGGGTTCCATCATCCATCCATCCATCCATCTGCATAACTAAGCTGTTACACCCTTTGTATTACGAATCATGTAAACCGAAGCCCATTTGCTCTTACCACCATTAACTAGATCCAAAGCTGTTTGATTGATTTGTTTGAATGGCTTGAAGTTTTCAGATCTCAAGATCTTCTGTTTTGGATGCTTTTAAGTTTTCGTGCCTCTTGATGGGTTCTTTGATGCATTTGGTCTGTTGTAGCATCGTAATCTACTACTGCCTTTTGTTTGCCCACATTTTCTAGTTGACTAACGTCCAGTATTGTCTCAGCTAGAAAGGATCGTGGGAACTGTTGCTGCGAAGATGTCGTCTTCCGAGAAGGGCATCTTTGTCTTTTGCTGAACCACTGTTGCTGCTTAAGCGTTCTGTGGACATACAGACATGCCTCTCCATATATAATTATGGGGTCCAGTTTTGGTAGCTGCATTATACATTGTGTAGGTTTCTTTTTAGCATAGCGTTGTTCAGTAACGGTTTGTGCGGGGAATGCAATTGGCTGGTTTTCATTATTGGATTTAAAGTTTAATTTGCATGCTCGTGTTATCTTCACAGGCACTGATCTTTCATCTCACCATCTTTCCCCTCCTATTCGACTGCTTTTAGGTGCCATATGCAAGTAGTAAAAGTGATAGGAGCATTTGATTTAGAGGAGAGGCACCACTCTACCAGCATACATTTCAATGCATCACGATGCTTAGTAACGATTCATCGAACGAATGCTTCTCTTCCCCATCAGCACTACAATTGATCGTGTAGGATATGCAAACCCCCTTTAAACCAAGTAACCCTTACATACGCTAGGCTCGTCCTATAGATACACATGACATCGTTCCCACATACAATATATAGAGCTAAGACATCGATCTACTTTTAGGAGCACTGACCTGTGTACATCAGTTCACTGCATTATAGGAGACGTTGGTTCCTTCTCATGAACCAGTGCACCACCACCACCACCACCAGCAGCAGCAGCAGCGGCGGCAGCTTATGGGGTTCATCTCAGGATTCAGCAGCGTTGCCATGCAGCCAACTTTGCTTCACATTTCATGATTCCGAAAAATCTGGACTGGCCATAAAAGAGCAAATCACAAAAATGCCCAATACCAAAAACAAGATAACTGTGAATGCAGAAATGTTCTTCGAGATGACACATCCTTTTCTTCATAATGAATAATTTCTACGACCTAGTGAGTTGAGCATGAGTCCACACCTTCACTGCATAACTGTTCAACTCGTGCAACGATATGTTTCCCGTAGGTGTATTTCTTCAAAGCCTGCAGATGAACTTTTATGCGATCGAGCAAGATTTGACGCTGATTATCAGTGCTTGTTTCAAGACTCTTCTGAACCACATAATTTGCAAATTGATCCTTCATCATTACCTGAAAAAGGAGAAATGCCAAAGTGCAAACATCAAATTATGGGAGTGTATGCTAAAGACTGGTAAATCAAATCCCCAGTATCCTCTAGACCCAAACTTCATGGATATCTTGTAGGGTATATATCACTCGGTCCAGAAAAATATAACCAAAAGAAACTTCTAAAGTAATATTCCGCCAAATTAACTGTAATGGAAACGACTTGTATCAACCTCGATTGCTACTGCTAGGCTTCGTCAATATTTTTCATAATTCTTTAAAAATATTTAATTGCTCCAAAAAAATTTGACAACATCATATAGGTTGAATGTTCTATCATACGCATGAGCCAAGAAAATACCATGTTGCCTCTGGTAAATGATTCACCAAGGATTATGTAAAACAGAATGCATTAAAAACACAATAGACCATAGAAAATGATATCGTATACATGCTAGACATGTTCAAATTTAGAAAATATTATAGGATGAGCTCATGTTACTTAAACTGAGAATGAACAAAGGAGCAGATGTGACTACAAGCATGAACATTGTTTCTTGAACTCATGTTGAATAAAATACTTTGAAGTTCATAACAAGATCTTGCCAAAAAGCTTCGGAATGCCTACGGTACCATAAAAATAAGTTTCCTACTACTAGATGATAAGCTATTGAGCTATTGAGCATTAGCTTATCATCACGCAATAATGAAAAATCACCTAGAGTTCTAGCCCTAAATTAAGAAGATGCACAACCTATTTGATCTCTTCCCTTTTTTTCTTTTCGTCACAACATATGGCACGCTACTGGTTTTCGTTTCCCAGTTATGGAACTAGGAATGACTTGAGCAACCAAACTACAAACGAAATTATGACAAAAAAGTCCACTCATCAATTATCACCAAAACAAGTCCTGATTTGGAGAATAAATCATCAAAAACTACTAAAGCATCTCATTTGATAATTTATTAAGGTTTTGCACAAACCAGTAAATTGTCATTTCCTTCAGTTTGTCCAAGTATTTCCTTGATCAAGTGATCTCTTTCTTCAGTATTGCCATACTCCAAACACTTCTCAATAACATTTGAGGCAAATTTGTGCTGGCTCATCTGTACAATCTGTCCAGATAATTTGCTGATGATCTGGCTTCTTTCATGTGGTTTTTCCCTCTCCAAAACATGCTAAAAACAATATTATTAAGTTAGATGTGACTGTAGGTAACAAATAATATCCACATGGAAAGTTTTACTAAGCAGAACACAAATCAATCACAACTGAAGATGTATAAGTGGTTCCCAGCGAAAAATATTGTCATAATATATAGCGTTCTAATTCCTCTACAACACTGCACTAAGATAAGATACAGTAATTCAAGATCAGGGCCTGTCTGGAATTAAGATACCCCCTTGATCATACAGTTACTACTTAAGAAACAGGGAGAAGTGAGAGAAACTTACTGCATAAAAATTCCCCATTTGAAATGGAGATCTATATAAGTGAAGTCAATTACCATGTACATTATTCAATCATGGGATCAAAGGCTCTAAAAAATGGTCCCTTATTCTTCTGCCTTGTCTCTAGTCAAGCATGTAAACCATGTGAAAAGTATAAAATGGGTAATCCATTGGCTGGTCGAAAAAGAATCCATTGGCTGGTCGAAAAAGAATCCATCAGTGTAGTGGCCTTTCCCACTATCAGCCATGTAAACTGATGCACCTTCCAATCCATTTGCTGGTCAAAAACGAAATCATCAGTGTGCTGGCCTTTCCACTATTGGACATGTAAATTGATGCATTTACCAATAAATGAAGTATTGAGGGTCATCATGATGGAGCTATGCCTAACCCTAATTAGCTACGTGCAACTGAGCAGGAGGGGAACCACGTGGTTCTGCAGACTCGTCAAGAAAGAATCACAGGCCAAGCCAATACCCAACTTCATGATCAAGTGAATATATTTGCTCTACAAGAGATTATAACTTAAAGGGCATTAACATTTTCAATTGGACAAAAATAATTGTGCAATTAAAGCCTACTACTCAGTGTGATGCTGTCATTCAAATAACACAGTACGGCACCACCGAGGTATTTGCACCATGCTGGCATGACAGATAAACACATGATTTGAAGTTAAGCATGACAACTCAACACATGAAATTGAAAACTAAGCATAAGGTGCTGAGTTTCCAATTACCTCAAGTGATAAATGATTATCAAATACATCACTCAAATAGAAGAATGAGATGAACCGATGCGCAAGGTTGAATAACATACCTGTGTGACATAATTGCCATACTGATCTTGTGCAAGCAGGCAGGCTGACTGCAAAATCTCATCCACGATCCATTGACTTTGAGATTCATCTGTACAATGCTCCAAGACTCTCTACAGATAGGAGAGGATATGCTTTAGTTTAGAATATTAAAAGCAGATTGTATAACTGTTCTCAGAACCAAAATACCACCTAGAAAATAGCAATTTCTAACCTGAATTACTCGGCAACCATAAGGATGTGTAGAAAGTGTTGCAATTTGACCATGAAATGCAGATATTATAAATCCAATTTTTTCTGTTGGTATACACTCAATGCACTTTTGAATTACATGGTTCCCATTCTGATCTCGAACACACCTCATAACATTTCCATCAAGTTCTTGCACAAGCTGTGTTTTCTGATCAAGCTCAATAACCTCAAGTGCCTACAATCAGAAGAAAACAAGAATTAAAGGATCTGCAAGGAGATGAAGTCAAAGGGAACCAGAAAGCTTATAAAATGTCCCCACCTATTGAAAGTGTTACTTCTGGGAGCCTGAACATATGGCTCAATAACCTCAAGGGATTACAATTTTTAAAACAAAGACTTAGCCTAACTGCAAAAACTTTGTTAATTTTGACCATATATGCAGCAGGTATAAAATTTTAGGCACAATAATCTCTTACTGAAAGTAAGTGAAAAGGATACATTAGTCTTTACATGTGCTAATTCGGTAACCTTCTACAAAGATAACTAGACAAGACTCAGACAAACTGCAAAAACTTGAGCATTAGATGTCTCAATGTAAATGAGTATCTACACTAATGCTTGAACACAAATTACATATATCTAAAATTGTGCGTCAGATATGAACTTAAAAAGTAATAATAACTGCACAAATTCATATGTGCAAATGATAAAATATTAAAATTTATCAATAATTGGAGATACATCATGTTTTTGGACAAACACACAATATAAGCACCTAGAGGATGAGATTTAGCATCAATGCTCTTGGAAAATCATGCATGATGATGATGATGATGATGATGATAATTGTCCCTAGTAACAGATGAAAAGAATGGTTGGAAATGATCAAGCAGTTCGAGTTGACCAGAATGTAACAGGAATTGGAAAAATTGTACCAGATTCTGTAGTTAAAGGTTCCCAAACTGAAAAGAAGACAAGTGACTTTTCAGAATCAATCTGACAAAGTTCGCATTCTCGAAGCAGAAACATGTTCCATCTTTGCATCCAAACAACATCATGCTAAATCTAGTTAACACAATTCAACGCTGCTGACATAAAGGTCACACTGGCCATTTATGATATCTCACACAGCAATATGATAATTAGAATTTAAACTCCAACAAAGAAAATATATAAGATGGCATAAAATGGACCTAAAGATAGCTAGAAGAAAGATATACCTTTTGAATTACACGACAGCCATACATCTGAAGGCTCAAAGGCAAAACATTGCCAACCAGCTTATTAGCAAGTTCTCTCCTCTGTTCAGGACTCCCATGCTCGAAAAACTGCAAGGACAGAGCAATTAATCGAAAAAAAATCCTCATCACGTTAATGACAAGTCTCAAAACTAAAACAAAATTACAGATTACAATTTACAAGTTTATGATAAAATTGATCCCAGAAATAGAGAGTGACATGTTTAGATCACCATACCTTTTGAATTACATAATTCCCAAAAACATCAGTCATTAGTGAAGAAGCATGCGGAAGAACTTCCTTGAAAACTGATGCTTTTTCATCAACACTACAAGTCTCTAACTTTTGCTGAATAAATCGACTCCCATGTTGATCAGCGCTGATGCAAAAAAGTACAGCAATGATATCAATACATCATATAAAAGCTCCAGTACCACAATTAAAAAGGAGGCCAAAATCAGGAAAAAGAGGATTGACTTGCCTAAATTCAACAATATGCCCAGCAATATCAGATAACTCATATCTACGAGCTCTGTTGGACTTTAGCTCTTCAAGGAAAGAGTATGATTTTGGTTCATCAACCTTCTCACGTCCTCTTTGGTTTTGCCATCCGGATAAAGAACCAGCATTTCTTTCAGAGCTGAATGGAAATTTAATATTGTCATTTTTCCTTCCTGAAAAGCTTGTTCCAGCAACTGTTGATCCTTGAAACACAGGACTGGCAAGCGAGGAGCTAGGAAATTGCATCAGGACACTGTTGTTTGGAGAGCTCCCATAGTAACTGGGACTACCAGTGCCTCCTGTTATAGCATTGAGATTAAGAGTGTTGACACCACCAACTCTCATGACTTGGGGCCTCTGATCAGGTAAATGCGCAGGACCTGGAGCTTTTTGTGGATCATAAGTACCTGGTGAGCTTCCCACAGAACCTCCCCTGGAGATTGTTGGATCATATTGACCTGCAGCAGCATATGCATCCAAAGAGGGATAATTATAAAAAGGCACATACAAAGGATCTGGAAAGGGAGGCTGGATAGCTAGACCCAGCTGCCCGTATATCTTATGCAAGTGCTGCATGTCGATTCCAGAAACATTTCCCCCATCAGAAACTCCAGAAGCCCTAGCACTGAAGTTTGGGCCCACAGCATTCTCAAAAGGCACTGGAATACCACTACGATGATGAGGATAAGCAGTAACAAGCGGAGGCACTAGTGAGGGATTCAACGCATATCCACTTATGCCAAACTGGGAAGGAAGTAGGCTAGAAGATTGCAAATTGTGGTAATATGGAGTTCCATATGCAGCTGCTGTGACATACAATGGAGCAATGCCAGAGGATTGCAACAAAGGCTGAACTTCAACCGAGGGTAACTTTGGTTGGCCATGAGAAAAACGATCCCCGGTACTTTGAGGATAATGTCCTTGGACAATAACCTGAGACTGACCAATCTGAGCATGAGAAGATGAGCTTTGTGGGTAAATGCCAACTTGCTGCATGTATTGCTGTGGTTGATGCCTTCTGTGGCCATCAGAAGACAACCTTAGGTTCTTCAAATCATCTTCAATATTACCACAACCTGAAAAAACCAAACTACCATGTAAAACACTGTTGTCTAAAGTAGTGTGCCACTGACTGATTCATTTTCACCTTGGTGTAGGTTCACTGTCTTGTCAGTGGATGCTGAGCATGTAACTGGCGTGCCACCAAGATTGTCATTCAACAATGATTGAACTGAATGGGAGCCTAGATGAGGAATACAAGCATTGGCAGCAATACTGGGTGATCTTGTCTCTGGGTCAGTAATGCCCATTGAAGATTCTTGTAGAGGGTTCAGAAAGGCATCTTGATTAGGTGCTTGTTCTAACATTATGTGACTCGGGGGATGAGAATGATCAGCATACACAGGAGATGAAGTCTGGGGAAAATCTTTCTGGAACATTACAAACCACCAAGTTTCAAGAGGGACAGTATCCACATATGACATATTAAATATCAAAAGAAATTTATGCAAACCAATCATAAATCTCAGAATACTTCTGAGAGGACCTTATGTCCACTGGACTCAGACAAAAAGTAGTAATAAAATCACTTGTCACTATATGGATAGCTAATACAATATTTATTTTTGAGACCCTAACAGGACCAGAGTATTATCACCAAAGAGATGCTCTCTCACCCTACCAAACAGTTTCTATTGGGCTGAGGCGCCCATATATACTGTTTAGCACATGCATGAGCACAAGACTGGATTAGGCACATTATACTGCGAAACAAGGCGCAAGTCACGTAGTTCCATTCTAGGATCAGTAAGCTCAATACCAGCAACAACAATCCACAATATATCACAATAAGTTCCAAAATCAGGCCTCCCAAGATGTAGCAATATTGTCCTACTTTAGTTTTTTCTTGATGCATCCTATTTTAGGAGTAAAGTATTTAGGTTCTTTGAGTCTAGTTTTCGGTTTTTAAATTTTTATATATCATAAAATATTTGTATTAAATTTTAGATGGTGGATTTGTGTAGGATAAATCTTACATTATCATTATCTTAGGCTTACATCTGAGACGATAAAAAGATAACATAATTTTAGGATGTAGTAGATGAGTTCAAACCGGAAGCAGATGAGGTAAAGATCTTACTAATCTTGATAGTGGTTGAATTGTTAATCTATAAATAGACTTTAATGCATAAACATGTGTGGCAATGATGTTAACATAAATTTTTGGATAAAAGAAACTATGCTTCTTTAGATCTTCTCGTCTAAGTAATGTTTCTTTTGGATAATATTTGATAAACTATGGCAACAACAATGACATAAACTATGTTTCTTTTGGATAATATTTTTGATTTGATAAATAATTTCTTTCAGTTTGTAGTCTTCTACCAATCCACAGTCTCCTACCTTCTCGTCCTTTCACTCTGATGTTACAAATTTGGTTATCATTTAGTTATTTGTTGCTCTAGTTTGCTACCATAATCTTGTGATGGTTGTTGCCATGCCATTCCATTGAGTGTCACCTCCAAAGGACAAGTCAAACAATTTCATGATCCATTATTGATCATAAGTGTTATACCAAGCATTATGATCCATTACTGACACCAGTCTGGACTTCCTATTCTGACCAGTATTTTAAACCATTGTTTAAGAGTCTTTAGGATTACATAAATAAGAAACAAACTCCAAGTTATGTAATCATAGACCAACAACAAATCATTGAGCAGGGGCCAGCTAGGAAATGCACCAAAAACAAAAGACAAGGTTCTATGAAAAGGGCAATATTGAGATGCAAATGCTCTTTCCCCACCTACAAACTGGAAAAAAAAAAGCCAACAAGCCATCAGTAAATTCAAACTATTTAAAACAATTACCCGAGCTAAATGTCCTGGTGAAGGAGTGAAATGCCCAGAAACAACATCAGCCTTCATCCAGTCAGTATGTTCCACTCTAGGTGACCTATCATCCTCAGGTTCCTCATCATGAGTAGAGAGGGCAGGTCGAGAGACAAAGAAAGATGCCTTGTTGCTGTCATCAAATGAGGGCATTCTCCTATTGTCCTCAAACCCACTATTGTGTTGCATCAAATGCCGATTCTCCCGAGAGATAAGAGGTGGAGGAAGCCTCGGATTTAAATTCACATTTGAACAGTAGTATGCTAGGTAAGCTGGATGAGCACAGAGTTGCTCTTCAGAATTACAATTTTGAGCTGCATTGCTCAAGTTTTCCAAGCTGCCATCCAAATCAGCAGTCCGGTCTTCCAGGATATCAAACGCTGCACGAGAGCCTTCCATGCTAGGAGGTGCACTTCCACTTCGACTGAGGCCAGTGATGCTATTGTTCCCATGGAACCTTTGCCCTTTTAGAAGCGATCCCAACTCTTCTGAAACTATATTGTCTGATGATGCAAATTGTGATGTGTCCTTATTAAGGGTCCAATTTCCAGCTCCATTATTCCCTATGAATCTCAAAGGATTCTCTGTGGCCATTTATTTGATAAGCTGCTTGCTTCTGCACAGGGCATTCAGACCCTAACACAATTCCATATCTCTGAAAGCAAGCATGTTATTTTCACCCTTCCAGAACGTACCAGATGGGAACTCCAACCGAAACTTTAGTTGGAAGGATATTGCAGAAGCAGATGCATAACTTCAGTGAAGCAGCTGCATTTCAACTAACAAATTTAAAAACAAAAATCAGCTTTATGGTGAAATAAGAAAATACAAACAAGATGAAACAAACATAAAACATTCTATTCAAATAAGGTCAAGTATGGAACCAGCAAATTACGTACAAAGCAATACTGAAAATTGCTTCAACTTTACCTATTGATATTGTATTCAAAAGCATTCATTCAGAACATACATGTATGAACATAAGAAATAGGTAACTGCAGGTAGATAAGGGGAAAACACCTATAGAGAGAAATTTTCTTCCTTTCGCAAATGACAAGTACAGAGTCAAAATTTGTGCAGAATATAACTATCTACCAGACTTATTTATGTTAACTTACTGTGTTTTTTTTGACCTAAGTCAGATTGGTACAAAGCAAGTGACCAATCAATTTTACAAGTTAAAGCAGTTCAATCGATTCAATGACAGTTGGCACTATTGAGGATGAGGAACACATAGAGACATACGTATGATTATCTAGTATAACCGGATATTCTAAGACACAGAATCGGCAAGAACCTGCTTACAAGTTTAGCTCCAAATTTCACTAATATAATGAGCAAAAATGTAGGGAAAAAAAATACAATAGAAGAGTGAAAAACACTTGAAACATAAAAAAAAATCTAAAGAGGGAAACATCCATTTTATTTATATTATTAATTTAGCACCTGAATATCATTGCCCCGTGCTTAAGTAAACCAATAATATAAAGAAACAGAAGAAACTGTAGCTACATCACGGAACATGGGCGATAGCAAGATCCAAGCCACAAATTAACTTAGTCAGTCATGTGTCTCATAGTAAAGATAAAGCTTCAAGTAATAGGACCTTTTCGTTCTCGGTTCATTGTCAAGAAAACACGAAGGTTGCAACTTGCACAGTTATATTCCCAGTAAACTTAGAAGCCCATACCTTCAAACAGCTCCAAAATTGAAAAACCCAAATCCAAGAATCGAACCGAAATCCCACCGTCCTAAAAGTATCATAAAAGAAAGCATAAAGAAACCAATATCAGGGATGAAAGACCACAAAACTTAACCCTCCGATCACAGACATAACCCCGGAAGAGGCCATTAAGGCAGATCAAGATCCCAATTTTCCGGTTAGAACCAAAAAACGGTAAACCGAACAAGATCAGGAGATGGCCGTCAAACCCTAACGCAAGAACAACAAGGAGACGGGAACCACGACAGATGATTCTCACCTGCTTTCACACGTCACCAAACCTAGCTTTCCCGTACCACAATCCAAACCAAGAACCACGATTCCTCGGTTGTCTCGGCCCAATCAAGAGAGAAATCGTTCCGGAGGTAGAGAAGAAGGCGGCCTCAAGAACAACTCGTCTCTCTCTCTCTCTCTCTCTCTCTCTCTCTCGCCCTGTCCCCTAAAACCCACAAATGCCGGGCTTTTGGAAATTTCTTGCGACCGAGGAGGCTCCAAATGACCTAAATGACCCTGCAGGCAAACCCTGACTCGGGGCCCTTGCTAGTACACCCGCCACTGTGGGACCCGCTGATGCGGGCTACGGCACGCTGACACGAGGGTACACAGCAGAAAGGGCATTTTGGGCATAACGTGGCGGAGTTTCCTCGTATTTGGGCGAGTGTTGTTATCTCTGAGCGAACAGATGCCGCTCAATTAATCGGGGAAGGTTGGACGCGCAGGAAAGATTCGAGTGCTCCGAGCCTTTTTTATTTCGTGCGTTGATCAACATTCGCTGTGAAGTGAGGTCTCTGTGGACTTTGCATTAAGGTGAATCTGATGTCCGGTTATGAAAGAGGTTATCATATCGTTCAATTCCTCGTGCACTTACCTGCTCCGTCATCGACGACAGTGATGGGCCCAGAAGACGGATCCTCGGAGATCAAGTAAATGAGCGGCAGTGGCATCCGAGGAGCAGGTGGTGGAGACGGGAAGGGGTGGGCGATTTGGTAGTTCTACGTGGCAGCGGTCTCCGCGTTGACAGGCAAACGAGGGACGGCGCACCAGATCAAACTGTGACGTGGCGATGCAAAATCGCACGACGTGCCGCAGGCCATACGCTACCTCACGTTTCTTTTCCCCTTTTTTTTGCTTTGTTCCTCACTGTCGCGTAGACATGTCGCGGGACCCACTAGACGCAACGGAGAGTCCCCAGCGTCCCGTTGAGGCTCGAGGCGGCTGACGGCTCGCGTCCCGCGAACGCGCCCCCGCACGTGCAAATGCGCGCTTATCGTGTCGTCTCCTCCGACGGAACGCGACGACGGCCGAGTCGCGGTCGGACGAAGGCTGCACGAAGTAAACAAGTGAGAAAGCAGACGCGAGACACCAAAGTGTTGTTAGAAACCTCACTGCGAAGCTTCCTGTCTCCGTGAATCATGTGAACGTTCCTTCTGTTCATAGTGTGAAATGAGAGTGCTTTCTTTTTCTTTTCTTATACAGATTATACCGGGAGAAGGAAAAGTAGATTCCAAGCCACATTGTGGACGGGGTAACGCGTCAAAACGGAGGAGCTAGCGAAAGGGGAAAAGTGGCATCAGGCACGACCACACTTTAGGTTAAAGATTTCAAAAACCGCTTCGGATTAAAGTTCTCAAGAACCACTTTGGATTAAAGATTTCAAGAACCAATTCAGAGAACACATAGAGAAACGAAGAGATTATGAACTGCAAGAGTGAAGCACTGCAGGATGGAAAGACGCACTGGAAGGCAAAATGGTGCAAATAAAGTTCGTGAAGCATAGGAGATCAAAATTGTCTGAATGGGGATTTGGAATGCGAAAACCCACCTCGGCATCGTTGCCAGATCGAGCGCCCATTTCCGCCGGTTGACGAATTGAGGCCGTGAGGCCCGTGGTCGAGGCCGGAGAAGGATGAGGCGGACGGCGCTGGAGTGCTCCCGACCCAAGAATGTTCGGAGCCGCTCCCGCTTCTTGGCGATGGTGCGGTCGCGAAGCATCGCCCGTAGCAAACCTCGCGGCAGCGTCCGCCATCCCGATCGAAACCCGCAGGAGGAACAAGAATCTCCCTATCGGCCTTCTCTTGCTGCTCGATCGGAACCCGTCGCGTTGGCGGGATCTTCAAATGGGAGCGGATACCGCGTTGAAGTAACAGCGCAAGAAGGGTTTTCTCTTTATTTTATTTTATTTTATTTTCTTTTCTTTTCCTCTATAAATCTTAAGTTAAATTTGATTAATTTGTTAAAATATAAAATGTCTAAAATAGTGCCTTTATTAAAGATTTATGATTTTACTAAAAAACAAAACAATCTGTTTTATTTTGTATGAATTATATATATGTATATATGTATGTATATATGTATATATATACATATATATACATATATACATATATATATACATATACATATGCATATAGATATATGTATATATGTATATATGTATATATATATATATATATATATATATATGTATATATGGAATGTAATAATTTCCAAGTGGAATATAATTTTCCAATATTGCTTAATGTACAAATGTCATATATATTCGAACCCGCATTCATTTGCTATTTTGCTAGGGTTTCCCCGGTGACGTTGTCTCCATCTCCTTCGAGTTTGCTCCATGGAGTCCCTCTGCGGCTCCGGTATCACCTCCGGGTGGATCGAAGCCTCTGTCGCTCACCTACCCGGGCGCTTGTCCCGCGTCGGAGCCCCGACCTTGCGTCTTGGGCTCCATGGGGACAGAGGAAAGTCCGCTTCTTTGATGCTCTGGAGCCCTCCGCCGAGCCCTCAGAAGTGGGGGAGAAGGTGGCCGGTCCTCGCACATGAAGCCTCCGGTGGTTGTGGGGAGAACAATGGTGTTCCGACGAACGGGTTTAATGTCCTGATCAACGATGGCCGGGCGTTTCCTGAGGTATTTTGCGACGACAGTCTCGATGACTGAAGTTTTGTTTCTGTGGCATCTGAGGTGGCCTTTTCTGCCATTTTTCCATCACAGATACAACTTAAATCTCTGATTAGATATTCAAAATCTGTGATTGAAAACCTTATATCAATAGAGCCAGATAATTACTGTGCATAATTTTATGTCCGTAGTCAACATATTGGTAGGTCTATATATCAACCAACAAAACAGAGGAACAGAAGCGAAGAATAGATTAAAAAATCTCCTTTTTTCCCGTTAGGAGGATTGGTGGGGGCATTTTTGAACTCACTAGAGCGGTCCACAATCAGATTGGTGGAAATGTATCTGAGAATGCTACAGTAAATAGTATCACAAACTAATGTAAACGAGCAATCCTTACCACAATTTGAAGACCGTTATTTTATTTTAATCATTTGAAAGAAAGAACTAACTGAGAAACCTGGGAGTCAACGATTAGATTTTATGTTTTTGGTTTAGAGTGATCTTTATCGACATCAATCCCGGCAAGTTGTTATAATTAGTTGCATTGTCAGCTTTAAAAGCTAGTATGCCTAATTTCTTTCGTTAGCAGAATCATTTACTAAAAAGCAATTGTGATAGAAGACACAGCTTTCATGTCCATGCAGAAAATCCCCGTATTGATTCTTATTGGTGTTTTCTTTTTTAATTTTCTTTCGCCCATGTTATTGATGATGGGATACGAAGAAACGTATTTCATGTTAAATTTTAATGCTAACCATGAGACTGAAAAAAAAAAAAAAAGCAGAAATAATTTTGATGTTTCTTTGGCCATTTTTAGAATGACTCAGTTCAAGATGGAAGCCATGAGAGTTGCATCAGCGAGAAAAAGGAGATGGTACAACCTGTTGCTGTTGGAAGTGGAACAACTGGATCCAAAGCTGGGCTTTTCAGGACACCAATTTCTGGTGGTGTTCAAAGTGCAACAACAGTCCATGGTTTACCTCCACCAGCCTTGGCTGTTCGCAATCTAATGGAGCAGGTAGATTTAGCCAGAAATATAATAGTGAGGGATTATCAAAATATCTTTCTTCTTCCTTCTTTTCATGGTTTCCATCTGCATTTGGTCTTCTTGGGGATGTGTAGATCAATGCAGATGACATTCATTCTTTTTTCCTTTGCTCTTCATGTCAAAAAACCAAGGCCAAATTTGGACAACTATGCACTATAATGTCAGGGATGCATCATCACCGTGCTGGTTACCCAGTTGGTTCATTGGTTGATTTTGCACCTGATTCAATGGGGCGTAAGTATCATCGATATCTTAAAATTACATCCAACTGTACTACTTAAATGAAATTCAAAGCTTATTATATCTGTGTCATTGCACAGATCCTATTTTTTCATTCTCTCCATTAGCAATCCACACAAGGAATCTGTTGGCAAATTCAAAATGCTCGCTTGTAGTGCAGGTGCGCCTTAGCTTAATTGATATAGACAACTTTTAAAGACTTCTAACACAAGTGATGTTTTTATCTTTCCTGCTAAATGCAACTTTTGGCCGTAGATACCTGGATGGAGCTCTCTATCAAATGCACGTGTCACAATATTTGGTGATGTTTTCCCACTTGCAGCTGATGAGCAGGTTGTTGACAAGTTATATGAGTATTCTTTCTTTCCATTCTTTGCTAATTTTCAGAATAGTATACAACTTTTGAGTTTACTTCCAGTGACTATAATCACATATAAAAAATGCAGATATGTTATTTTACAATATATGAATACTCATATTATTCGCGACAGAGATGGAGATACTGATGCAGCGTAATGTTCTTGGTTTTTATTCATGATAAAGAGAAGCCCTCTATGTTAGATGCACATTAGGAGGGATACTGATGCAGTATTATGGGAATTGGTATGACTAGTCAATTGGTATAGGTTTTGCTAGGAAAATAAGGACTTGAAGTAGTGATAGAGTTTTGTTGCTCACATAGGTAAGGGAAATTTTGTTCAGAGGGTATTATGGTAATTGACATGACAAGTCAATCGGTATTGGTTTTGCTAGGAAAATAAGGACTTGAAGTAGTGATAGAGTTTTGTTACTCACACAGGTAAGGGAAATTTTGTTACTGCTTGGACATGGAAATTTTGTTCAGAGGGAGGAATGTTGGTGTTTGATTCCTTTGATAACGCAGCCTCATTTGTGGTGGAATTTTCTTTCAGTTTTTCATGTATCTCATGGCTGCTTCCAAGCAATCCACTGCTGATGCTGTCAAATAATCTGAGGCTGCTGATGGGCATAAATATCTGCATTTTCAGCAGTAAAGGACCAAAGCCTAGGAGTGTAATCAGTCACATGAGATGGGCTTTTAGGCAAATCCTAAAACCATACTAATTGTAGATAATTGGTTCTCCCATTTATCATTCTTCCTTTGATTTACCAAATGAAAAGGTTAGTTGGAAGATTTTCTCTCCTTTTTTTTTTGATAGATAATTGGAAGGACTTTTGTGAATCAGTTTCCCTTTCTGTTTTGTTTTGTTTTTTGTGGCATTAGTGCTGCTGACACTGGTATTATGATGTCATTAACATTGCTAAATGGTTTTAAAAACCTTGAAAATTAGTATACTAATGAAAATTAATGATGAAAATTTTGTTGTATATTTATGAAATCTTATGTTTTATCCGTTTCTTTCCAATTGACTTGAGCAATATGGAGGGTTCAGATCGATACTTACAATATATACATTTAAGTGAGTAGAGCCTAAAATATTTGATTTTTTGAGGCTTTCTCTCATACCGCCACAGATGATTCGTGACATATTTGACTGGTGTGAAATCTTCAGACAGAACATGCATACTCCCAATGGGAGCTCTTTTGGTTATAAATGTTACTCAGAAAATCCAGAAGTTTCTTGTGATTGCATCAAGTATATCCTGCAGAGTAAACTGGTTTGCTTGAAATCAGAAATTTACTACTTTGTTGTTGCATGGAATTTCTTTCTTATGTATGTTGTCGAAGTTCCACTGGTTACTCTACATTTTCATGCTTAATTTGACACAATGTAGCTTAGATTCCTCAAATATTCTGATGAAAAATACCTTTACCTTTGCATTTTAGATAAGTAAAAGTTTGTTCCTAAAAACCTCAGGTTTTCTTTTCTACCTCAGGAATGGGCTCGTCAGCAGTTTGTTGCAAAGCACCAACAATGGGCATCCCAACAATGGGGCAACTTCTATTATTCCAGGATGCAGAATATTAGGTTATGCTTCAAACCTTTTTTTCCTGCTGTAGCTTGCCTAAAATAGCTGAAAACACTAATACATATTGTATTAGTGTTTACAGCTATTTTAGCCAAATTAGCTAAAAGGTCGGTAACAGTCGAAATTGATCAGTAACGCTCGGTACAGGTTGGTAACGGTTGAAATTTCGACTGTTATCGCTCGATACAATCCTGTATCGCCCGATATGGGGCCAAAATTTTGGTACGCCCAGTAACAGGCGGTCCGCGTGCCAAGACGTTCTCGAATTGGTACATACCTCTCGTATCGAGTGGTACACATCGAAATTATAAACCATGGCATACTAATAGGCTGGCTCCAACACAAGCAACTTCTATGATGTAATGGTTATTCTTGTAGTAGGAAAGTAGCGAGAACTTTTGGATCTAAGAAAACATCATAACTTGGAATTTAATATATGTGAAACCTACTTTGATTTGAACTCTCAGCACAAGGAGAGTTAAATTTATGATTCAGTTTCACTAATCAATCACACCTCCTAAACTTTGTTAGAATTCCGAATATAGGAATTGAAATAGACTGAAGCCACCAAATGAAATCTTTCCTGATTTTAGTTATATCTAATCTGGTCAAAAATCTAAGTTTAGTTTGGAATCTTCAATTGACTTTTAGAGATGTTTGACATTGTTTAAAAAGCACTTCTGCAGTCTATAAATAAAAAGAAAGAGAACAGCTGTTTGTCATTTTTCAATTAAACTACTTGCCATGTAAGAAAAAAAAATAAGTTGCTTTTAGAGAAACTATTGAGCAAAGGTTTTGGTTTATATCCTTATCAGCAAATATGTTGCTGCCCATTTTTATCAAGGAGAACATTTGCCGAACTTAAATTGTGAATAAGTTAATACCTTTTAGGAAGAGTCTTGTGACTTGTTTAAACACAGACGCAACATCAAACATACCCTTAAACTACACCTAAAATTCCAACGTACCTATTAATTGTTTTGCATTTTCAGATTTTAAATTCGGAGCATTTGTCTTGTCCGATGGCCCTTAAACCACACCTAAAATTCCAATGTACATATTGTTTTGCATTTTCAGATTTTTAAATTCAGAGCATTTGACTTGTCTGATGGACATTGTTATGTGAAGTTGTTCCAAACTGTAATGAGAATATATTAATTTTTAAGATTTTGTACCTTTAATATTTTTTGGTATTCTTAGCCTTTTCCCATCTAACAATGCAGGAACAGATGCAAAACTGCACCTGTTCTTTGTTTTTTTCCTGAAACTTATATTCTTTTTCTGCTCTCTCACGCACACACATAAATTTTGGTGCTTTATTTCTGCTCTCTCACTTACGTGATATTCAACTGATGAATTACTTCTGCATGACTGATGTCACTTTTGACATGGCACAGTGACATATACTTCATTGGAGGATTCGGCACTGTTGCATGGGTAGATGTCAAGGAATATGAGGGCTTGAAACCCGATAAGATTGCTGCTGACAGTGGAGAACAGAATTTGAAGGTCAGCTTTACAAACTGCTACATATTTTACACTAAATGGCTGAGTTTTAACTTTATTACCGGTTTGATCTTGAAAAAGGTTTCAGTAGTGATAAAAAACCTGGCCCTCTTTTTGGCATTTGACTTAACATTTTCTTCATAGGAACTTAATGCAATCTTTTCAAAACCAATCAAGGATATCTTATCAACAGAAACTGAGATAGATGATGCTGCTTTTATATCTGTAGACAGCAAAGGTACTGATGTGCGGGTTAGGCAAGGTGCACAGGTAACTGCTGTTTCCCTTAGTGTTGTTGAAGATATCTAATCCTTGTGATTGGCAGATCCAGTGTCAGTTTAACACCTTAAAGTTTTATAACATTTAAATGCCTGTTTAACCAATATGGTGTAGAAGGTGGCTTTAAAGAATATATCCAGCTTTGCTTGTGCTTTTATTACAAGGCAACATTGAAAGGGAAACACATTCCTTGGTTTGTGGATGCATCATTTCGCCTGGAACCGTCCCTTCATTAATTTCTTTTTATGCTCTTTAAATTTGTTAGATCGCTTTAGAGCTGTTAGCATTATAGTGCTGATAATTGTTTTGCTTATTGCTTAGTCTCTCGAAGCCTCATCTCTGGAAAATATTATAAAAGCTTTAGTTGCTTGTAGTTTCAATTTTCACACATGCTCTTTGAGTTTCCCTACTCTCTTGAATGTCTGTATATCGTTGGACACGCGAATGATATAAAAGCAGCTCCCCTTTTCATAATATTCTAGTGGAAGCATCTTTCTTTCCTAGTTTTATCACTCTGCTTTTCTAGTTATAACAGACAGATGCTCTTACTGTTTCATGGACATTCAACCTTTCATCTATTTTTCCCTCCTATATGAGAAACCTGAAATAATGGTCATTTCTTATTTTGAATTTAGGTGGTCAGTAACTTATAAGGTCAGCAGGAAGCTAATCTTTTATAACAGTGTTTCATTATGTTTTAGTTTCGTTGAAGCTTCAGTTGTTTTTGATTGAGCTACTGTGCAAACCCTATCGCTTATGAGACCTTAGGTTTGTATATGGATGTTGTCGGTATTGAAGTGTGCTTGCTGAGGACATGTTTGTACTCCAATGCAGTTTAACATTCAAAGGATATCATTTGAAGTCGAACATGAAGTGCAGACTCTGGATGAAGCAAAAGCAGCTCTTCAAAAGATAATAGACAGGTCTTGCAGTTCAAGATCACAAAAAGGGAACTGAACTATATCTTCGTCATTTACGACAGTAACATCAACTTGTCATGAATATCGAAATGATCCAGGGACAGGCCATGCAATTAAAGGATTCTCTGGAATGACTTGAATAAAAGAAAAAACAAATTTGTTCTTCTTTCTGCCCTTGTTTTCTTGACCTTCAAGGGGCCATGAAGATCTCCTCCCTTTTCCTAGTCTTTAAAGTATGTGTTCATAATTGTGGGCATGTAAGGAGGCTGACTCTGCAAAAGTTGAACCAAACACTTGCTTTCATGAATTTGAATCCCTTGTGGGTAGTGACCCGAGACACAAAAAGAGCAGCTCATGTATCAAAAGTATAAATAAAATTTAAGCACCATACCAAAGCATGATGGTATGAATTCGATCGTTGTTACCTACTGTCATGAATCTGTCTTTTTGTAGTGTGGTTTATTGTGTCGTATGTTCCTGAAACATGCTTGTTGTATTGCTTGTTTACACTATTTGTGAATGTCCAATGATGTCTACGTTCCAATGGCGGAGACAATTAATGTACAGTCCCCTCGTACATGCTCTTGTTTTCTTGTTGTGTTCATGCATGCATGGATCTAAGAATTGCTAGTGATTTAACCTTTGAATGCATGTGGGAGATGAAATGGGAAGACGAGGAATCTGAGGAATTCCTACCACCACCAAGATTTTCTCATTTCCAAGCTTCTTAATTTTCTGTTCGCCTTTTCTCCAAGCTGACATTTTTTGCATCACATCCAGAAAGGAGTGGAATTTCAATGAGTTTTATGCAAATTTAAGCTGAATTTGAAGTAAATTTGCTGAGCAATAAGATACAATTTTAAACAGAATTTTACGTGCAATCACGCTATGAACCGAAGATATGGAATCTAGTAATTGTCCGAAGAGTAAGCCCGGGAAAAAATAATAAACAACAAAATTTTGGCATCCGCCCTACAGGAAGATTTCTCAACATACAGGATTTGTCAAGTTTCTCTTCAAACATCATCATAGTAATCCTTTACACCATCTTTCTTACAAAATTATCCATTCTAAATTAACAAAAAGGGGGGAACACAAAGCTATACAGACTCAAGATACCAAGCCACCTCTTTAAATTGATAGATCACAATCTCTTCCAAGTAATACTGAAGCTAAAAACCAAACATGCAAATTCCAGAGAGGGCATAAGTAACAGCAAATATTTGGACATTAAACTTGTCCGTCACACCGGTATGACGTCAACATTTGAAGTGTCTTCACATCGTAAGACTATTCCGTTGAGGTTCGCTGGAGCTATGCACTTTGCCCACTGGCATCCTGTAGAAATGGGCTCAGACGGAGGAACTATCATCAAGACATTGTCGTTCTTTCGAACAACCCCCATTACACTTACAGTGCTGCCCTCTTTGACATAACTGCATCGAAAATGATCAAGTGATTAACCTAATGAATCCTGTAGAAAAAGATATGTAACATGGTAATCCCTTCGCTCATCAGTTCCTATGAATAGTTTAAAACATGGGTTTGTGAAAAGGGATTCTGATGAGAAGACAATACTCCAACCAGAAAAGGGAATTATTCACCTATCAGAACAAAAAAGATAATCCTAGCATCTTCCTTCTTTTTGTCTACCACTGAAAGACCATGCAAAGAGCCAAAACAATAACTATCTGGTGATATACTAGCAACTATAATTTCAGATTACCCTTCTTTCAGGCGCATCTCGCGGTCGTCACTAGAAAGGCTCCTCTCTTGCAACCACCTGAGAAATTCAGGAGACAAGTCCTTGTTGTTTGGGTTGATGTCGACAATGAGGGACTCATCAACATATGGGGTCACCTTAGAACCATAACCAGCTTTGACCAGAGCTCTTAATCCAGATTGAAAATCAGATATATAAAAGTCAACCACATGCCTCTGTATCACATAAGATGACTGAGAGGGTCAGAACAAAATAATAAAACTGGAGCAAACATGATTATTGTTTAGTGTAAACATTTCCAAATTATGATGGTTAAAATTTTCTCTGTTTTCTTTATTTCATATATAATTTATCTCTAATAAGTTCAGTTATTTTAAAAGGTGGCATACCTCCACTGTTCTTAATCCCCAAGTAAAACGTCGATGCTGGGGATTGGCAGTCTTCGAGTTCCAGCCCCTGTATTCATATAGGCCAGTAGATGTGTACACACATCTTGGAACCTTATGGTATGATGACTCTAGAGGAAAATTCCCACATGTAACAACCTGCAATAAGCTTAAGTTAAATATATAGAATTGCACCAAAGAACCATAAACTAAGGCAGGTAGGCAAACAGACAGACAACAGATACGCACACAGAAAGGAGTACTGGAAGTACATAAGAAATGTATTTAACAATATGCAGATTGCATCTTGAACTGAGAATTGGTAAATGAAAGGAAGGTTATAACTTAAACAAAAAAGGCATGTTTAGCAATACTTCACATATTAGACCATCAATAAAAATTCCACAGAAAGACAAAAGAAATAGTAGTTAAAAATTTTCATGGCATCTGCACTAAAATAACAGAAAATCCAAACATGCTAGTGAGTTCATAGGCAGCCTAAAGGGCACTGCTTGCAAGAAACTGAGAGCAATTCTGATCATCATATGCAAACTTGAAAAGAATAAAGGTAATTACTGAATGCTCCCTTTCACGATTCTAGAGAACAATAAAAAAAAATATATTTTTCAACTTACATACCCCGGAGACCTTGACATATTGCCCATCTTTTGCAGTTCTCAAATCAGCATCAGGATATTGGGCAATGAATCCTATGATTGCTCTTCTTCCAAAACAAGTATTCCAAAAGGAAAGCATGACAACAACTCCAAGTATAGTTACAACAAGAAGAAGAAGAATGGGATTGTGAACAGCACCAAGAATAAAGCCACCTGCAATAAAACCCATCACAAACAACAAAATCACAGACCAAAGGATGGGCTTAGGAAAGCTCCCCTTGAACAACTGATCATTCTCTTGGCCGAGATTAGTGACGGCTTGGTTATGAACAATGGAGGCATTATGTAACTTCATCGATTTAGTGGATTCCAGAGGTCCTGATAGTTTCCGGGGGGCGCCAGATGAATTAAGCGGCCCAGAGGAAATTGGACCAGAAGTGATGAGACCTGTAGTGGGAAGCAGAGGGCCAGAATTTTGGCGAGCCATTTGGGTGACACCTCCAGATTGAGGCCCAGATGACTTCTTAACTGAATCTCCATGTTTAAGTGGCCCAGAGTTGGATTTCTGTCTACCGGAACCGCCAGTGACTAGTGAAGAACCAGAACCTGGAGCTGCATAAGAAAGAGAACCAGGATAGCTAGACTGACCAGAGGCATTAGGCATAATGGGCCCCGAGTTGGAAGCAGCACCACCAAACGATCGATTTCGTGAAGGGGCATTAGCAAGGGGACCAGATTTTCTAGACTTTTCCACATGAAGTTCAAACATCTTCCCAATTTCTCCAGACTTTTTAATATCTCCACCTGTATATGGCATGGCTGTGGAGCAAATTGTTGGAGGTTTCTCCTTGGGTTGCTCAGGTCGGCCTGATACATAGAGGCCATTGCTGAGCTGGTGTGATGGGAATCTGGAACCCATCAGGCTTCAAATGACAATAGATCTCGGAAGGCAGATGGCAGATAGTTAGTGTAGTCCACAGGGATCAGCACTGAGATTTAATATTTGAATCATCATGAGGCTCAAATTGCAAGTTAAGCACAAATCCACAACTTAATCTTCAAGCACTCTGTTAAAGCACCAAGAAACCATGTCAGAGATGAAGAAAGCATGTCCAGGCACACTCTGACATTAATACTAATAAACCAACATGCTAATATGTTCAGGTTTCTTACATCAGTGGTGAAGAATACATGCAATGCAATTAGCCCATTAGGACATTATGAAGTGATTAGAATTTGAAAAGAACAAGCAACTTTTGTAAACAAAGCAAGGCGTCTCCAAGCCAGAAGAGAATTTCAACATTAAATACGAATTAGGAAAATGACAGCAGAGGATGATAAGTGATAACCTATTCGAGCAAGAAAATTGGGTTATATCCAAAAATTAGCATTAATTCCATTTTTAGCATTGCATCTAAAGACAAGCCGTTGCATGTGAATCATAAGCATAGGCAGGGAATTTTTCAGAAAGGAGAACAATTACAAAGCACAAGGGATGGAGATGACATAAAAAATTTTCAGAAAGTCCTTGTGCATCCGTCTCGTCTTCCAATAGAAACTGTATCTAAGCCCCGTACTTGCACAGTAATATCTTTCATACTATGAATGTCGTCCACTTCAAAAATTTCTTTCCATGTGAAGTTAATGGGAAAAGAATCCGCGGCCTAATAGCCTCGTTTTACCATAACTCCCTAGCCAGAGTTGATCTCTTTATTTCAGTAATATATCACCTTCGAGTAGAAAAAGGCATCTCAATAGATTGATTGCCTTTGATTCAGTTTTCAATCTTTCACACTGGTTTAACCATCCTTTTATAGCTACCTATGGGTCATCATTACAGATCTTCAAATTTATGAGTTCACATTGAAACCAACATCTGCAGAAGAGAGTCAAGAAACAATTGAGGGTGGCCAGAGAAGTTCTACTGAGCTTCCTATATTGAATTGCAAACCCAAACTATGATTTTCTTGAAGTCAGGATGGAATATTTTTAATCATGACAACATTTTTTGCATCCGGAATACAAATGGAAGATTCAGGTTCCACATCCAGAATTGCAAACCCAAACTATGATTTTTTTGCATCCAGAATACAAATGCAGCGCTAAAAGTTCCACACATCCATTTAGTCAATCCCATGATGTTAAATTGCTCGGGTGGTAATAGTTGGAGACTGCTTACAAGGCTTAAGTGGAAGACCTAAAATTAATAGTCGACACCTAGAAAAGTTACCTTGAAAATGATATAGATTATATGTGCATATAAAAATTAGGTGCAAACTTTTTCAATACGCATATTTTTTTATAAAACACATGAACATCACATGCGGTCTTCTTAGAATCACTTTCTGAAGGTCAGGTATGTTCTGATTACCACCCATGCCGCATTACTTAAAACGATAAGTATTCTTGTGTTTTTACCCTTTTTGAACTAAATCCTATTGCCTATTACTAGTCATTATTTATGGCCACTTACATACTATTAGGTGCTCCGTCAATTACTTGGCTAGAAACCGAAAAGCAGTGAGGCTGAGTGGATGTCAAAAGAAAAGGTACAAAGAGTAACACTCGATGCTTGCTCTAAAATAAACTATTAAGCCTTGCGAGGATTCAGATTCTTGACGAACCCATAGTTACCATTGCCTATGAACCAAATGCAGGATCAATTAGAAAAATGAACACATCTAGAATCGACCTAAGTCACCAAAAATTGGGAAAAACATGTACAAAAAAAGTAGCATCTTTTCAGCACAAGTCTCCAAAATCATAACCAGATGGATCACAGCGAAAATCCAAGATTCGAGCCTTTGCACCATTTCCAAGAATCAAGCTTTTGACAGATCGCAGTTATCATTTGCATCAATAATTTCTTCCCATTCCAAACCCCCCTCGAAATTGACCTCACGAGGCAACTAGAACTCATAACACCTCAATCAGCGCCTACCAATGAGACAAAAGAAACACTTTTACAGGGGTAATGAACTTAAACGAAAAAAAACCCTGCTTGCTTGATTCCCCTCTCTCCGCCTCCGAAGAACTCACACTCGGATCCATGTATCGGAAGTCGCAAAGAAAGAAGACCAACAGTCTAGATCCAAAACTAGAGGGAGGAATCAAAACCCGCACTCCCCATACTAATTAGAACCTAACAAGCAATACCCAATTACAAGCGGGGACTCGAGATGCTGCTGTCAACGCCCCCAACAAACCACTCAAAAGGAAACCAAACAAGAGAGAGAAAGTCCCCTACCTCGACGAATTTCCGCGCGCGTTGGATGAACTTAAGAGCCTTCGGGCGGATCATAAGCAGGCGGAAAATGGAGCTAAACTGCTACAAAATCGCCGCAGAGAGATGTGGACTGACCCAAACAGAACCTCGACACAGAGAGAGACAGAGAGAGAGAGAGAGCGTGGAGGCAGAGCAAGAAATAACAGGGGGGAGAGAGAGAGAGGAGTACAGCTTCCAGCTTCACTGTCTCACCTGGGTATTGGGCTGTAACTTTCTAATGGATACTCTTTTCATGAAATGACCATAATAGCCTTAGGGTTTCCCATCACACTCCTCTTCCTAATGCTTTTCTAAGAAAAAAAATATATTATTATTATTTTTTTATGTCATTTGCATAATGAAAATAAGTGAAAATTGATAAGAACATTTTAAGCCATTCTTAAAAAAAAAACAATTTTGTAATTCCACAACTAAGGATGTGTGTACTTCCAAACAAATACCATTTAATAATACTAAGTAAGTGTCACCACTTTGTCTTTGTTTAATCTCAAACCATTTTAGTCATTTGGTCCTCAGAACTATTATTTTATATCATGGAGAGCGTGCATCTCTGTCGGCTGTCCACAAATTGCAATTTTTATGTATCACTGTCATTTATTTTCCTTTATGTTTTTTTTTTCTTTTTCCCTAATGTATCTTTCGTTAAATTGTTATTTTTATTAATATTTCCTTGTCTTTTCCTATATAGTATAATAATAATAATAATAATAATAATTTGATGGTTTTCATTATATACGCAGAGAGGAAGGAAAGTATAATTTTGTCCTTACGTTATCTCATCCATATAAACTTCAAACTGAAACTTAGGCTTACTTATTCTATCACATCGACTTCCGATCCGACCACAAATACAAGTCTCGTGTTAGGTGGCCGCATTCAGCTGCGGCGGACAGAGTTGATGGTGTTGGGTGGCGTTGCCATGAGAGCAATCACCACCTCCTTGCATGAGGACTTCTTTTTGGAATCATTGTGCGTGGTTGGGGATTAGAAAAGACTAAGGAGGTCAATCCAGCTAAGTATCTTTAGTCTTTGTCGATCCAGCTAGCTAAGGAGATTAAATATAATGGGGTTAGAAGGAGGAGCTACTGATGTGGCTTTCAAGGAAGGAAGGAAGCAGCGAGCATGGTCCTGTAAAGCAAAGCAGCATGATGTGAGTCACATTATTTTGTGCCAATGGCTGCAGCTACTCCCAGCAGTTTGTACTGGCAGCAGTGTCGTCATCACATGGCCTCCTCATGGTTTTGGTGATACCATCACCTGGTTTGCCATCTGCAGGTTGCCCCCACCGAGAGACAAGCAGAACTGTGCTGCTCTGGTCTGCAACCAGAGCTCACAGTTTTGGGGGAGGGATCAGTTCATGTGGCATATGAGGGGTCGTGATGGCTTCGCTGACAGCAGGTGGATAAAAATCTTTTGAAGCTGAGGCTTACCCACCATGAGCTACAGTGTTTGCCACCATCACTCGGGGGTTCAACTCATAAATGCATGCGTTGCACCGGTTTCTCTGCCACCTTGATGCATGATTGGACTGCAAAACAATTTGAGAAACACAACATCAGCAAAATCAAAGTCGGGATACAGATTAAGGCAAAGGGAAAAAAATGGTATGTGGATTCTGTTGTGGTAGATGAGGAAATGTAAG
This sequence comes from Musa acuminata AAA Group, assembly GCF_036884655.1. Classification (NCBI taxonomy): domain Eukaryota; kingdom Viridiplantae; phylum Streptophyta; class Magnoliopsida; order Zingiberales; family Musaceae; genus Musa; species Musa acuminata. The sequence continues at coordinate 10,301,950 of NC_088329.1, read as the reverse complement.
TTTCAGAGTCGATCAACCAGCTGGGGAGAACCGATGCAGGGGAGAAATGGATTAGGTAGAACCTTGTGGTCAACGAAATTATAAATTTCAAGAGAGACAAGTTTGATCTGTCGTTGCTCTCACAAAAAACATTACTTGCTCCATCTAGTCAAACATCCTGTCAAACAACCATTCACAAAATGATATTTAATAATTTGATCTCAAGATTCTTCCTTTAGAAAAAGGAAGGAAGAAAGAGAGGGAACAAGCATGTCTGCTATTGACAGAAGGGGAGGGGGGAGGAGGTATCAGTCTAAGTTTAGACTGGGCCAAGGATGTCTGCATTCACAAAGTGTAAGCTTTGGGTAGAATCAAGTTTATTTATATACAAAAAGACTGTGTCATCTTGTATATACATATACAAGATTATGAAGTTTCTTTTTTACTAAGAATATTAGTTTGTACTAATATCAGTGACCAAAAAAAAAAAAGATACGCAGAGTGAAGTCCAAATAGTTGAGATATTGAAGTTTGTTGTTGAACAACTTGCATCTCATAAATATCCAAGATTGTTAATAATAATGAAGTTTTTCTTTTACTAAGAATATTACTTTAAACTAATATCAATTATGAAAAAAAGATTCATATAGTGAACTCCAAAATCCAAATAGTTGAGACATTATGGTTTGTTGTTGTGTTGCATACATAACAAGTGTTTTCCCATTATCAGCAGGCTTTCCTTGAAATTAATCTTGAATCAGTTGATGAAAAGCTATAATTGGATGGTGCACATTAATTTCTTGTTACCAACAGATGCAAAATGCAAGTGAATACAATGCCTTTAAACGCAAAAGCTAAGAGAACTTGGTTGTTTCTTTCATCTTGTAAGAGAGAGGAAGACCATTAATTAACCGATATGCTAACATAGTTTTATGAGGTCTCTGACATGTTTGCTTAAGATAGACTTTGTAAAGATTGTGTTTCAACTGACCTGATGTTTGCAAGTTTGGGTTCCAGAAATGTTCAGAGGACATTCTACCATCTTGGTGGTGATGTATGCCTTGCTCTGGAATTCCTTGTATTGTGTTTGAGTCTGCAAAGATGTCAATATACAACACGGAAATAGTACTAAGCAATAAGCATCCATTGCAATTTGATTAGTTTAGTTCCAAATAATTAAATCAAACTCATCCAGCAATCCCACCAAAAAAAAATAGTAAACACCTAGAGCTAGCAGAAGACAAGAAATATTAACCGAAACAGGAAAGACAGGATAAAAAAACAAGAAACAAAAATGAAGTCTTTTACTGTTTCTAAAATAATCATCCATGAACAACAGTTTTCATTGAGGAATGAGTGACGATAGTTGGCTGCAAGAAACAGTCTATGGTTTGCAAAATAAATCTGGAACATTTTTTTCTCCTTTTGAATCTTCATCTAACATACCACAGGCAAAATGACTGCATGGAGACTCAGCTGACCCCTCTTTGTAACCAGAGCATATCTTGTTCACTAAGCAGCTTGTTTTAGGTGAGGGGAAAAAATAAGAAAAATTCTTTTTTGCTCTAAGCTTTCAACTTGATGAGACATCCTTCTCATCATGTTTATTGTCCTTAATCAAGGGAGTCTTGCAGATATGTCATGCCAGATTTCAATGCAACTAAAGCGTTATGTTGATCATAGTTGTCCTTGATGTAGTTTACTGCTTTTCATGTTTTAACATAAATCAAATGGATTGTAAGATTATTTGAAACTACTGAAAATATGCATTCCCTCTCTCTGCTTCCAGGGCAATATTACAGATATTGACTCTCTCCAAGTCCTACATCAGGAAAAGTACGACGTTGCTCGATCTCATCTTGCCTTCTCATTTGCACAAAGATTCGCCCATAAGTTGGAGACAAGCAGAGAATATATTCCTAGACCACTCTTCTTGGAAGCCATGTCCTTACCTCATAAGCATTTTATATTGTTCTTGTGATCTGTTTTCTTTTCCTCTAGTAAAATAACTTCCATATTCCAAAAAACACTTCAGGGAGATCCTGAGGTTAGATATCTGAAACCAATTTCTAAGATTTTAGAAATTCCTAAGAAACTAATCAGAAGATGCATGACTGCAAAACCATTCACCAGCTTCTCCATAACTCAAAAAACAAAGTTAGCTGCACATTTCTTTGAGCAGGTGAAAGATCTATAAAATGAAAGTTGCAAAGAAAAGCAAACATAATTTGTCCTTGGTACAAAGGAAACATAAACATCGTTCATTGTGTTTCTGAATTTAGATCAATTGACATGCATATTTCTGGTGGAGCATGAATTCATTCACAAAATTGTATTATTAAAGTATCAAAATCTCCACAACTCTTTTTCTTCACCACCAGTCCTCAGCAGGTTGGTCGCAGAACAACCAATCAATGTAGCACTCTTTTTTATGTTTACTGAACTGCACATAATGGATGTTTGGACCTCTTCTGATGAAGACGAAACACTAACAAGTAATATACAAATTCTAATGAACCAAAGGACAAATTTCTCAGCTATCCTCGTCTCAGAAAGACAAAGAGTGAACCTCTTGATCCTAATCCAAGCCTTATTTTCTCATCAATATATGTTATTTGAAGCTTGACCTCGCTTTCACCACCGTACTGGAAGCCCAGTGATCCTACCTTCAGTTGAGGGGGTTCAAATATGACTTGAATCCATTTACCATCTAATACCTTCAGCTTACCTGGAAAACCATAAGGACTCCATATTATCTAGTGAATAGCACAAATTCTTCACAATATCCAATTTGCATATATTTATCATAAAAATGTTATCTTGGTTGTATTCCAGCAAAGTAGAGAGAAGTTTGAATCATCACAATAAGCAAGGTGAAAACAGAACAAAGTGGAAGACGGAGATATCAGTGCACAATTACCTTTCAAGGACACTTCTCCATCGAGGAAACCAAAAGCAGAGAAGGATACTTTATTCCTCACAATATCAGGGGCTTCCACGACCTGCACCATTTCATTTGTCTTGAAGACAAGTCGTCCAATTGCGCTCCTGTAACCTCCTCCAGGTGATGTCGGCACCGAGCAATAGACCACATCCCAATCTGAGTTATATGACAAGACATGAGCTTGCTAAACCAATGACCGCAAAGTTCAGGCGAGAACATGATGATTTCATCACTGCCAATTTTTTCTAACTGATGGTGTGTAAAGGAGAGCTGCCACAAATCTTACACGACAAACTGGAGTTTCTAATAGCTTACAGGCAAGTCTCAGCATCTGAAATCCACGAAGGAGAACGATGTTTCAAGAGTCAATTAAGAGTCCTTATCTTGGATTCGATGCATGATGGTTTGCTGAGAACTTTAGATATGTAACTACTGGCTTAATTGGATCTTGGTCTTTACCTCCAAATATGAGAGGGCACTTAACAGGCTCATCGACGCAGTATCCTGCAAGCTGACTTGCCACACTGGCCACCTCTTTGTGCTCGTCCTTCGTAAGCGAAACTCCCCGATCAGTTCCCTTCACCTACAGCAAGATGTGATTTTTTTTTGCTACACACAACGATTGATCTGGAAATCGTACCTTAAAATGCAGACAATAATCATCAAACCTAGCAGGGGAAATTTCAATCCAACTCCAAGCTCCCAACCAAAATGTTGTGGAGCTGATGCATATTCGATACTCTTCTTTCCTCCTAGATCTTCATTTCTTGCGCAAAAGGAAAAATATCTGAGATCGAGAAAGAGGACCGAACCTTGGAAAGGATGGAAGCGACGAGATCGTCCGGGGCCGCCACGAAGGGCTGCGCCGAGACAGAGGCGCGGACGATTGGGATCTTGCAGCGGTGCGTTTGCGGAAAGACGACGCGCTGATTGGAGAGCGCAGGACGGGAGACGAGGGTCGCGGGGGGGAAGAGAGCGACCGACGAAGCCATTGTCGTGCCCGCGTTAGCTCCTCGTCCGCCTTTGTGCCTCCTTATATATCTATTTTTTCTTCGTTTTTTGATTGGCTATATTTAGATTTTGGATAGGGTGCGTGGGGCCAGGAGCTGTGAACATGAGCCATGTGGCGAGATCTGTGGCCCCGATTGGACCATGTAATATTTGATTAGTGGCAATTGGATTGTAGGATGGACTGGCCTTGAACGTACCACGGCGTCGCTTAAGATTCGACTTAGGTTGCGACCTTGTATCTTGGATTTACAAGGCAGGAGCCGGAGGAAGGCGAGGCGAAGGGTGCGGCAGACGGAAGGAACGGACGGGTAGCCGGCGATGGGACGCAGCGGGCGGTCGAAGGCGTGGCACGCGCCGCAGTTGACGAGGCGTGCCACGAGGAAGTTGGCGCCGTGGAAGGCGACGTCGAAGGCCTTGCAGAGGAACGCGTCGTCAGGCTCGCACTAGAGGGAGGCGGTGCCACCGCAGAGATCCCAACGCTTGTTCGTGTCCGGTGCACCCGCCAAGCGACGGCGACGGAGGGCGGGTTATCTTCGATTCGGAGGGGTCAAGGACACAAGAAGACATCAATCATACGGTGAGACCAAATCTTTTAATGTGAAAAACCCAATGCGAAAAAAATCATGGGACCGTAGTCCACCTCAAACTTCCACTATGATAACAGGTTTACAGTAAATCTTCTCTAGAATAACCAAAGGATCATAATAACATCAAGAACATAGATCTTAGTTCAAGAATAGCATATCATCATCACACAAGATGAATCTAAAAATTCTAGATCTCACAAAGTGGGTATAACAGAAAAGTACCTCAGAGATGGTAAACTGCATATCAACACCTTTATGATTGTAGAGCTTCCTACAAGGATTCTCTGTATAAAATTTGAGTCAAAACTGATAATGTTTGGCTACCGATCGTCAAGCAAAAAACTTAAGATCCTAATTTTTCTCTCTCCTTACGTCGTCGCTCACTGCATGCATTCACTGTACGCTCGTTGCCCTCTCTCTCTCTCACCCTTTGCTACCCTATATCTCTTTTACCTTTTAATTAATGATTTGGGCTTTAAAGGTTCAATTGTCCAAGCCCACATATGGGCTGGACCCAACAATTCTCCCCCTCCAGCTCATATGGTGGGCTGTACTATACCCACTCTTCGCCTACATGCTTCAAGCTTCTCTTTAGGCAAAGACTTTGTCAACATATCTGATCCATTCTCATTGGTATGTACTTTTTTCAATTGTAATTCTTTCAACTTAAGCACATCATGAATCCAGTGATATCTCACATCAGTATGCTTGAATATAGAATGGTATGTTGAATTCGTAGAGAGGTGAATGACGCTCTAACTATCATAGTAAACAGTATATCCTTCTTGTTTTAAGCTCAATTCCTGTAGAAACTTTTTCATCCATAAAGCTTCCTTGTATGCTTCAGTAAATGCAATGTATTCTACTTCTGTGATTGATAGAGCAACATAATTCTATAACTTAAACTGTCAAGAGACTGCTCCCCCTACAAATGTCATTAGGAACCTCGAAGTGGACTTCCTGGAATCAGTATCACCTGTTATGTCTACATCTATGTAGCCTTCTAACATAGGTTCATCATTGTCAAAATATAAACACAACCTAGAAGTACATCTTAGATATCTTAATATCCATTTCACTACTGCCCAATGTTCCTTTCTAGGATTAGAGAGAAATCGACTGACAATTCCAACTGCATGAGCTATATCTGGCCTAGTACAAATCATAGCATATATCAAACTGCCTACTGCAGATGAGTAAGGCACTCTGGACATTTCTTCTTTTTCTTTCTCACTTATAGGACATTGATTCAAACTAAGCTTGAAATGACTTACAAGTGGAAAACAAACTGCTTTGACTTTACTCATGTTGAAACTTTCACAAACCTTTTCAATGTAAGTCTCTTGAGGTAACCAAATCTTTCTTTTCTTCCTATCATAAAGAATCTTCATGTCAAGTATTTATTTCACCGATCCCAAGTCTTTCATGGCAAAAGACTTACTTAGCTCTCTTTTAAGCTTTTCAATTTTACCAGCATCATGACCAACAATTAGCATATCATCAACATATAGCAGGAGAATAATGAAATCATCATCTGAAAATTTCTTAATAAACACACAATGATCAAATGTAGTTCTATCATACCCTTGGCTCATCGTAAAGGAATCAAACTTCTTGTACCACTATCTAGGTGCTTGTTTGAATCTATATAAGCTCTTCCTAAGCTTACACACCACAACTTTGAAACCTTTTGGTTGCTCCATGTAAATTTCTTCTTCTAAGTCACCATGAAGAAATGTTGTTTTCACATCAAGTTGCTCAACTTCTAAATTCAAGCGGGCAGCCAAACCAAGAACAACTCGGATAGAGAACATTTTCACCACAAGAGAAAATATTTCTTCAAAGTTAATACCTTTCTTCTGATTGAATCCTTTCACAACTGGTCATGCCTTGTATCTTTGTTGTGAGCTATTATTTTCGGTCTTCAATTTGTAAACTCATTTGTTCTTGAGAGCTTTCTTCTCTTTAGACAATTTTACCAAGTCATAGGTGTGGTTATTATACAAAGATATCATCTCTTCTTGCATGGCTTTAACCCACTCATTCTTATGCTCATGTTGAATAGCTTTTTGGTAAGTTTCTGACTCTCCCCCATTAGTAAGTATAACATACTCATGTTGAGGATATCTGGTAGATGGTTGTCGCTCTCTAATGGATCTTCTCAATGTAATCTCAACTGGTGGTGGATGTGCTTGTTCAGTTGGTTCAACATCATCAAATGTAGGAGTATCATCACTGGCATTCTCACCACAATCTTCTTGTTCATCTCCCCCATGATCATCATGAACTACAGATGAAGGAACTGAACCCAAACTCCAAGAAATATAAACAGAGATTTTTGGCTTCTTAACATTATCACCATCATCAAACAATTGGTCTTCAAGAAATACAACATCTCTGCTTCTAATAATTTTCTTGTTCACTGGATCCCATAATCTGTAACCAAACTTTTCATGACAATATCCTAAGAAGATACATGCTTTTACCTTATTATCAAGCTTGGACCTCTCATCTTTGGGAATATGAACAAATGCTTTACACTCAAAGACTCTCAAGTGATTATAAGATATATATTTTCCTTTCCATATTATCTCTAGAACATCACCTTTTAGAGGAACTAATGGAGAAAGATTTATGAGATCAACTGTAGTTCTCATAGCCTCCCCCAAAATGACTTCGGTAACTTGGCGTGAGAAAACATATACCTAATCTTTTCTTCAATAGTTCTATTCATCCTTTCTACCACACCATTCTGCTGAGGAGATATAGGAACTATTTTCTCAAGGTTGATATCATGGAACCTACAATAATTCTCAAAAGGACCCCTGTACTCACCACCATTATCTGATCGAACACACTTTAGCTTTCTACTAGTTTCTCTTTCAACACTACCATGAAACTCCTTGCAAATATTAAATACATGGTCTTTAGATTTCAAAGCAAAAGCTCATACTTTTCTAGAATGGTCATCAGTAAAAGTAACAAAATAAAGAGCACCTCCAAGAGTTCTAGTTTGCATAATACAAATATCAATATGAACTAAATCAATAACATCTGATCTTCTAGATGATGGATATGTATGAAATGCAACTCTATGTGTTTTTCCAGCTAAACAATGAGATTTAAGAGATATACCTTGCAACTATGGTAAGAATTGCTCTCTAGCAAGAGTTTGAAGTCCCTTCTCGCTGATATGACCAAGCCTATTATGCCAAAGATCTATACTTTCATCCTTCTGAATTACATTAATCTCTCCTTTTTGTAGCTTAGCTTCTATGACATAAAAAGAGTTAAGCTTCTTTCCTCTTGTCATAATTAAAGAACCTTTAGTGAGTTTTCATTTGCTTTCACCAAAATAATGTGCAAAGCCCTCATCATTAAGTCTGCCTATAGATATTAAGTTAAGACGAATATCTGGAACATGCATTATATCTTTGAGTATCAATTTGCTCCCAATACTGGTCTCCAAGCAAATATCTTCAATACCTACAATCTTAGATGTACCACTATTTCCCATTCTGACATTACCAAAATCACCAGCAGTGTAAGATATGAAGAAATCAACATGAGAAGTGACATGAAATGAAGCATCGGAGTCAATTATCTAGTTATTGTCCTGAGCTACAAGACTGACACAATCGTCATCACAAACAATAGTGATATTACCTTTAGTAGTAACTGTATTGGTCTCTTTCTCATTTTTCTCCATTTCATTCTGTTCTCACTTCCAAAACCTATACTCTTTCTTCATGTGACCTGGTCTGTTACAATGGAAACATTTGATATCTCTTCTAGACTTGGATCTTCCTCTATAACCATGTAGATTTCTACTATGACTTTTTCCACGTCTTTCTTGTTTTTTAGTAACAAATATAATAGAAGAAGATTCATCATGTTCTTTCCTTCTATCATCTTCATTTAGCAAACTGTCTTTAACCATATCTATAGTTAGATTCTCCTTTGGCATGGAGTTACAAATTGTCACTACAAACGTTTCCCAACTTTCTAGTAAAGAGCTTAGAAGTAATAATCATTGTATTTCATCATCTATATTCATTTTCATAGCAACTAACTTATTTGTAAGACTCTGAAATAGGCTTATATGCTCAACAATATTACCACTATCTTTATACTTCAAATTTATAAGCGTAGAGAAATTTTATTTCCTATTGTCTTTTTTGCAAAGAGATTTTCTAACCATTGCCAAATAATATCAACTCTGTTTTCATCAGAAATATGCTCATGCAAATTTATATCCATCCATCTTCTAATATAGGCAATAACTTTTCTATATTGAACTTCTCATTCTTCATCGTCCATAGTAGAAGGTTTATCTTTAACCTTGATAGGCTTATATAAATCTTTACAATAAAGTAGATCTTCCATGATACGCCTCCAAGTGGAATAGTTTGATGAGTTCAATTTAATCATACCATCTAACTGTTCCATTTCAATCACACAAGTAAAAACTAGCATCAAATAACCTGTTGCTCTGATACCACTTATTGGGAAAAACTTGTTAAAGCGAAATAATTATTTTCCCTCTTTGTATATCAAAATGGGTTCCTCGTCAAAATACCAACATGATATCAAAATACTAATATCAACAAAAAAAATAGTAGAGCAATAAATCAATAACATAGTGAGACCAAATCTTTTAACGTGAAAAATCCAATACGAGAAAAACTACGGGACCATAATCCACCTCAAACTTTCACTATCAATAGTAATGATAACAGGTTTACAGTAAATCTGAGAATTCTAAGTCTCACAAATTAAGTATAACAGGAAAGTATCTCAGAGAGAGTAAATCAACACCGTTAGAATTATAGAGCTTACCGTAAGAATTTTTTTATATAAAATTTAGGTTAAAACTTTAAATAAAATTTAGGTTAAAACTGACTATGAAAACTCAAAAACACTGTGGCTCGCTCACCCTTTGTCGAGCTATATCTCTTTTGTAATGATTTGAACTATATCTATTTTGCATTTCAATTAATGATTTGCACTTAAAGGTCCAATTGTCCAAGCTGGACCCAACAAATTGAACCAAGGATGATCGAGTATATGGTTCACAACATCAATTTGTCGATCAAAGAATGAGTCATGAAAGAGAAACACAACTATGATGAGAAAAATAAGATCTCAAGACGAAGAACGGGTACACCCTCCGTTAAATTTCAGTGGAGTATGTTGCTGCATGAAGAATTACATTAAATATGCAGCATATTCTATCTTTTCTCTCTCTACCTCAGTTCAACTGATATTTAATCTTTTCTGTTTCGACAGACCAATCGATAATTGATTCCTCAAGCTCTTCTTTTCCTTTTTCCTGCACATTTATAATCTCTTCAAGCTCTTCTTCCTTGCATCTGTCTTCCTCTTATCCGTCTGCACTTTTGCAGCGACTATGCCTTCCTTCTTTGGAATTGCGTGCGCTCCAGCAGCTCCTTCCGCAGGAGGGGGAAGGACATTCTGATCTTGACCCTTCGGTCCTGGAATCTTGGAAGGTGGAGTTGATGGCGCGGAAAGCAGAGGCATTTTACCACCGGAAACCATGTTCGACTGATCCACATTCAGAGCCGTCGTGGATTCGGAGATGCCTGCCTGGCACTTGGGTTTAGGTTTAAGTGCATGAATTACCGTGTACAACCTGCATTGATGATCATATAAGGAGCCCATTTTCTCTCGAGGCAAAAGGAGATCATACTCGTACATATTTGTCTACCACATTGCGGATGCAAAAGATAATTTTGAATTGCAGCCGAGGTGCCCACTCAATTAGTAGACAAAGCATAGGGGAGAGTGGGAACGAAAAAGAACTTTACCTTGCATGCCTTGCATACTCGTCATAATTTTCAAGAAGCATCTTGCCTGCCTGTTCATTCAGGGCAGACTCAGGGAATGGCTCTATCAGCAGGCATCTGATAACCTGTCATGCAAAATTAACAGGCAATGAACTTGATTAGCCCGAGAGAACTTTTTCTTTTTGTTGCCTCTTCAAGAATTCATTAAATGATCATTTCATATTAGCACAAGACCATAAGAGGTACCCCGATTAAAAAAAAAGATGTCATCGGTGACGATGATACCTAGTTGCTCATGGAAAACGAAAAACAACAACAAGGTCTTAACCCAGTAGGTTAGTGCCATGATAATGCGCTCAAGAGTGTGAAGGAAAAAAAAGACAAGAATCGTTGGTTGTCATGACCCCTAAAAGATACTGGCCTATGAGTTGGCATTTTACGTAGGTGGAAACATTTGAACTTACAAGTAGAACATGTCTTAGTCCAAGACTCGGATTCCAATCCTTCTTCAGTGTGTTGACACAGATTTCTCCATTCGTTGCAATATTTGGATGAAATATTTTGGTCAGGAAGTAACCTGTGGAAAACAGAAGAATGTTAATACTTAGCAAGTATTCAACCCGAACCAAGTATTTTTGGAGATGGAAAAAAGAAGAAAAAGACACTGCAGCTTAGTCTTTAGTGGATTACCCTTCGGTGGCAACTGAGGAAAGTCATGAGATAATAGCAGCTTCATGCGGAATACACCATTCTCATACGGTGTTCCAGCTGCAAAAAATATGTAGCATAAACTTGTCAAGAATTAGATGCATTGTTCAAGTGAAATAACACTGTATTTTCACAATCACCTACCAGGACCCTCAATATCAGCAAAAATAGTAGAAAAGTCATCATCATTTAGGACCACTTTTATTCCTTCTGGAGGTGTTTCATCTAGGTTCTTCAGTTCCTTTGCTAGTTGTTTGATGACATTTGGTGGAAGATTCTCATTTGTTGCCTGCTCACAGTAACAAACATGCAAGCAGCAGTGACTTCATCACAAGAACGTATTAACAAAAAAAATAGTCTCGAAAATTTAAAACTGAAACTGTATTTACCATTGTTGGAGAAGAAGCCTTCACAGTGAAAACTATGTAGGGATCTTTTTTTCCTCACTTCGAAGTATACTAGCACCCAGTTTATTCTTTATCCAGGCAGTGTTTGTGACTTCAACTCAGATGCAGTTCCAGAATTATATTATGACCAAAATATTCAAATTTGCGAAAGACAAACCTGCAGAAACACTCTATAAGCATTAACTTGACTACTCTTATGAACATACAGAGATTATTCTTCTTATGATACAGCAGGCATTTAGCAGGAAATGATGTATGGTCTTGAGCTGAAGCAGTTTTTCATAACAACTTACGATCAAAATTAAATGGCAAAAAAACACTCTTCACATTGTTTCTTGCTAGACATAAATCCAACTAATTTTATAAGAGCCACAAACTGAAATTCTTCCAGAAAACATCCACAGCTTCTGATACTAGATACTATTTAGACTACCAGTACTAGCAAGATTTTTTGTAGACTCATCAAATTGGGCTATGTTGCAGAACCCTTAATTTCAACAAACAAGAATGCAAGACCAATCCATTCTCTTATTTATGTGGAAGAGCTATAAAATTATAAAACTCATTCTCTATATGTCATACTGCTGCCTTGACTTCTCAATGAAACATCAGAGACACAATGTTGCAGGAAGCAACAACATTGTCTATGCAAATTTACAGTATCCAACAGTTCTTCTGGAAATTATCATTTTTAGCGGTTCTGAAAGTACCAGTATTTCTTTTCCAAATAATGCTTTCAACTGAATCTGTGATAACCAACATCAAACTGACTACTCAATCTTGAACCACGAGATTACCAGAGCTCACCCCATATTCCAAAGTAATTAACAGCCAAATCTTTGTATAACAAAAAGGGTCAAAATGTCCTAAATTTTAAAACACAGTATGAGCCCCAATTTCCGATGAGGTCTGCCAAGTGCATTTTCATGACTAGCGCGAGAAAATCATGATCCTCCGAAGCACAAGAGAAAAGAAAATATGTACCCACAAAGGAACCTTATATTAGAAAGTTGAATGCTTATGCCTTCAAGTGCTTCAAACTTGAGAAAATATCTCAACAATTAGTTAAATGAAAGATTCAGCAATAACTAGCAAATCAAGATTTAATTCTAACTGGTCTACGTTTTACTATAGTTTCTTTAACATGCACAAAACTTCTATGCAATTTCCAAACAGATATAAGGGCATTTACCATTAGCCTCCTTCACAGACACTTCACTTGATCAAATAAATGATTAAGCCAGTCATCTCATCGAAAATCTTTCCCTCCCAAGAACAGCATTCCACGTTTTCCTACGGTCTTCAAACCCTTTACTGCGAAATACAACAATCCAGATACTTCTTGGGAGTCTGAATAGCCTAACTAAATAAAGCCCTAATTTGCTGTGAGATCCATCTGTCTGAACTACCCCAGTTTAAGACAAGTAATCCAAAGACAAGCGCCTAACTTGCTCGTGATACAAGAAACAAAAACCATCAATCGAGGAAGGTATCGCCCTGAATCACAAAGAACCAAAAAGAAACCCAAATCATAACGAGCATCGCACCTTCCACGTACGCATCATAATAAGAACCGCAAGATTGTCGCTTTGGTCACTGAAAAGGGGAAAAAATCCATCAAGAAAGCTTTTCTTTTTGGGGCGTACCGACAACAAGAATGGACATATCGTTCTTCAAATCGCACATGAAAGGGTAGAGACATGATGGAGAGTCAGACTCAGAATGCTTAGAGTAACAATTAGAGGAGAAGGAGACGAGATCGCTCACCCGAGGGGATCGAAGTTGGGGTTTCTTGAGACCAAGAATGCTAAAGATCCCGAATCGAAAGACGTTTGGATGAGGTAATACGTGGCCCCATCGCTGGTGGCACATTTATTCGGTGTGGATGTGTCGGCGTCGGACATCGGATCTGATCTCCTCCTCTATGACAATACTACCCCTTACTCTTACCTATATACTACCCCTACTCTTACAATATTCTTTCTATTGACTATAATACCCTTATTTTGTGATGTGATCGCTCGTAGATAGCAGTGAAAGGTCGATAAATTGAAAGAAGAAGGGTGGTTTTATCGTCATAGAAATCGATTGACGAGAATAACCTTCGCGATGGACCGTTGGGGCGCGTTCTTGGCTAGCCGTTCACAATTTTCTTTTCTGGATTTGGAAATTTTTCGTGATGCTGTTTGACTTCGGACTAGTCAACGTGTAGATTCAAACTGCCATAAATAGGAATTTGTTCAATTTTTTTTCCGACTTACCATTTTTTGTCTGTAATACTTAACCAAGTGTGAGTTGTTCATCATCTAATAATCCCTGTATTTTTATTTTCCTCTTCAACCAAGTGATAATAAAAAATATGACAATAGTCTCTACTAATCAAGACTATCATACATCTTATTTTTATCATTTTTTATTCAAAAAATTATTTTCTAAGGTATTTAGAGTATCTATTAAAAATTGACCATTAAAAAGGTTTCATCGGTTATGTTTTTGATACAAAATTTTTTATATATATTGATGATGAGATTCGCTAAGTAGGAGTTTTCACATCAAAATTTTTTATATATATTATATATATATATATATATTTAGAAAATAATAAGTTTTATAAAAAAAATTTATTTTTTTTTACTTTATTCTCTTTTCATTTATTTTCGTAAAGTATTTTTTATTTTTTTAAAATATATAATTATCTTTTCATCCCATCGTGATCACGTTGGAGGTCGATGTGATCGTCTCGAGAATAAAATAAAATAAAAAGTATTTTATAAAAAAATAAAGATTTTTTCTTTTTTTTTAAAAAAAAAATGTCTTGAAAAAAAGGATATCATATTAGATAATAAAATTAAAGTGCCACATCCCACTCACTCCCAATGTGATGGTCTCTTTATCATCGTCCTATGACTGTGACACCAACGCATTGCCCTCCCCATCTCACGCCCTTTTGGCACGGCCGTCGGCGATGGCTTACGAGGCGCCATGCAAAGCTTGCAGGCAAATCTTAAATTTATAATTGAATTTACGCAGCCATTGATGACTCACTTTGGATCCACCCTCGCTCGGTATCATTTTGATTACCGAGCACGCAACATTTTATGATGGCACCGTCATCACGTTAGCAATTAATTGATAGGACACTGTCACATATAATAATAATATGTTGCAAAGATGCTTCACGTCTGGAGTAGGTAATTAGCTGAAGTTGATAGGACACTGTCTTCACACAAGCAGAACTTGCAATGTCATATACGTGTCTCGCTCATCTTTCTCTATGTTAGCTGAATGGTATGGTGTTCGGTCAACCTTCTCGGAGCAACAAGTGTGGGAAGTCTCCCAGGAAAGCAAAAGAAGACATCTTGACAACCAGCACCTCGTTGGCCTCGTGAAGGCCTAGTGTAGTTTCCGTGAATCCAGCTTCGTCTTCCGACGACGAAGCTTTTGGACGGGGGAGAGATGACTCAGGCCTGTGAGCACAAGTATTTTGATCAGAATATTGATGATGTTTCTTGTATGATTATACGTGCATGTACGTGTATATAGACAGACATCCAAGGGGACAGGCGTCATCATCCCTGCGGATGTACCATGCATGCGTTGGAAGTTCGCTCCTGTAATAATGGCCGCGGTGGGGAGGAGGAGGAGGAGGAGGAGGCAGCGTGTGATGCTCGTGTCCGAGTGTCATATTCTGAGGACGCATCACTTTGGGTCCCAACTCCGCTGGATCCTATGTCGCAAAGGTTGGACGTCGACAAGGCTCTTTCGGTAAGAAATCGACATGCTATTTCTTATCGCCTTCCGCTCCTTTTGCCTTTTTGACTTCTTTCCCTTCCTTCACGGTAAAACATTCTCCCTAGTAATGTCATGTCACTCCGGTGAAGAACGGTGCGTTTGCTTTGCACTATATAAAGTGAAGCAAACGAAGCGGACTTGCTCCGGTAAAGAACCGAGGTTTGTGAGATCTTTCCGCTTGCTAACGCTGCCGCTGCCGACGAGGTACGGCCTCCATCTTTCTCCTCCCGCATGATATATATATATATATATATATATATATATATATATATATATATATATATATACCATCGACGCCTGCTACTCCTCTGTTGTACTGCGTATGTGGCCGATCTATATTTCCATGATTTAAAAGTAGATAAATGTTGTTATTTGGAGGCAATATTTTCTTATCCTATAATAACCCATTTGGGTCTTTTAAAATAAATTATCAAAATCAAATAATCTATGCACTTTTAGATTAATCAAAATAACATGATCCATGCATCGGACCCTCTTTCCAAAGGTTGATGTATCAAATCGTCTTTGAGAGTTTAAAACCTCAATTAATATATTTCAGTAGTAGGTATTAGTTAATTAGTAAAGGCCATAATAGTTTATCGCAAGGTGATCAATTATCGTCTTCGTCACTTATCATTTATTAAAAAATATATGAGTGATTTTTTTTAAAAAATATATCTTCTTGTTTAATGTCCTCATTTTTAGTTTCCTTATTTAGCTCTCATTTTTCTTTGATATCCTAAATGCCCTTTGAAATCATTTGTTGCTTCGACCTCATATAGACGTTTTTCCTTATTATGATCACTTTAGTCTCACCTTGATAAAGAGATCATTGCATAGTAGCGATGGCATGTCGCTCTCATTGAGAATTATCTTTTTGTTGTAATTATTATCAAGGGCGAAGGAAATGAGAGCCTAAGCGGCATGAACCCTGTGAGGGATCGAATGATAGTGGTGTAGTTTTAGACCTAATTAGCAATGATGTGGTCAATGATAGTGGTGAATCTTTATACCTAATTAGCAACGATGTGGTCAATGATAGTGGTGAAGCTTTATACCTAATTAGCAATGATGTTGTCAATGCTAACGATCGGACGGGGGCCAATTGTGATAATGCATAGGAGGAAACGATCATGGTAGCAAAACATGGGCAAGAGCACGCTTAAGGGTGTTAGTGGTTGACGCTAAAACATAATGTTAAAACCGATCATAAGAGACACGAAGACGATAAAATCTCGTAACGAAATGAAGGTGGTGAGGTGGAGATGACCGTGATAGTTAAAAAAGTAATAGAGTAAAGATAATCATGGAAGTACGAAACGAAAGAACAAAGGTAATCCATTAACGATAAGAAGAGACATTTAAGATATTAGAAGTAACGAGGCTACCAAATGAGAAATTTAAAAATAGGGGCAGGAAAAAAAAAAGATAAGTCACCTAAATAACATAAAATTTATTTTTTCAATAAATTAAATTTAGAGATTGGAATTAAATTAAACAAATGTAATGTGGCGAGTCCATCACTAACCGCTCTAACCGGTTGATCGGCATCACCTAAAGAACATAATGTGCTCCTCTGTTGGTCGCAGGCTCGACGAAGCAGAGGTTGGGGACGCCGCAGCAGTCTCCACCTCACTCTCCTCAACTTCTCCGGCCAGTCACCGGCATCGAGGCAGTGGAAGCCAAGAAAAGATACATATCCACGTAAAATAAACAACAGAGAAAAAGGAGGCGAGGAAGCGGCCGGAAATCCCCTTCGGTGCTTTTACTAGTGGCTGACGGTATCCGACATGACAAGTATAAAGACAAAGCCTCCACTACCGTACTGCTTTTCTGCTCGCTTCTTGTTCTTGAGATCTCTCTCTCTCACTCGAGACCCTCGCTTCTTTGTCTGTTAACAGCCCGGCGTCATCTATCCGGCGGCAGCATGACCCCCTCGCCCACCCCGCACGTCCGGCAGCGGGACGAGGAGCGCGGCAGCGCCGATGACGGCAGCGGCTCGCCCGGCGATTGGTTCGACATCCCTCCCAAGAACGCGCCGGTGGAGCGCCTCAGGCGGTGGAGGGTACGCTTCTCTCGCCCTACAGCCCGCGTTCTCGATGGTCCTTTTAAGTCTCCGTTTGCCGCACGGAGTTGGCACGCCATGACTAAGAGAGCTTCAAGATTGTTAGTTCGTAAATGCTATGAGAAATTATTGAAATGGGGATATCAGCAGCCAAGAAAGTACATAGAAAGAAATGGCAGATTTGTTGTGCACGAATTGAGGTGAAAAGAAATCCCTGGTTTTCCAATTTTCTATATGTCTTAACAATCTAAGAATCCAAGTGCATTATCAGGTAGGCACCTTGAAAGTTTAGAGGTTGGAAGGAGCAACCAAGGGAAATGACAGCTAAAACTTAAAGACACCCTTGAATGAAAAGGTGAAACAACCAAATGATAAATTAGACAAGATGTATAAGTATTCCTTATCTGATATTAATTCTTTAAGCAATTTGGTACCCATAATCGTTGAAACCCAAGCAATTTGGTCTTCAACCTATATAACTTATAATGTTGATGTTGTTCAGTAGTTCTAACACATAAACATGGACTTAAATAGCATACAATGACTGCTATTTACCATTCTACCCTGTACTGTTATGTGATCAACTGATTGTACCAAGTAATACAAACACTTTTGTTTCTTTTTTTGTATACTTTTCTTAGCAGCACCATGGTATGGCATACTGTATTGATCTCTGACAGTGGCCTGATACTGGACTAGTATATGATACAGAACAGTTTTTAGATTTGCACACAAGCACCCTAATTAATCTACATATTAAACTATTATGTGAAGTGAACGCTTACTGCAGTTATAGATATTGTTGAAGAAAACTTTACTGTAGATTCTTTTTTGTGTGTGCTACCATAATGCTGTGATTATGTATAACTTGTTCCTTTAACTGATTGTGGTTTTGATTTTATTTTGATTTTAACAGCAAGCAGCACTAGTGCTGAACGCTTCTCGTAGGTTTAGATATACGTTGGACTTGAAGAAGGAAGAAGAAAAGGAGCAGGCGAGGAGTAGGATCCGCGCACATGCTCAAGTCATTCGGGTATAGCTTTGGCTGTATTTAGGCTTAGTTCTTGCATAAATAAGCTTTTCCCATATGCTAATTGACTTTTGACTTATCAGGCAGCACTTCTGTTTAAAGCAGCAGTGGAGAGGGCGAAACCAGGTACTTTTGCCGCAATCCGTTTGTAACATCTTTGCTTTACAACCAGTTAAAAGATAGTATGTGGTTTACATGGATTTTCCTTGACTATAGTATTGTTCCGATTATCAATTTGTGCTTCAGAAAAAAAACACACTCTTGAATGTATGCCTTTGACTATGTTTCTTTTACCTCAAATTTATCAGGGAATCTCTTCTTTTTTGTCCATGAATTTTGCTAGTTCTGGTTGTTATTTTTTGTATCTGATACATTGGAATTTGGATTTTCCAAGTTTCTGATCATTTTTTATATTTTAAATTTATATTTAGTTTTTTCATCTATTTTTCGAAGTGTTCTCATTTCTGCTGATCAGATATCCTTTTTTCATCTGTAATACAGGTACTCCCACTATACCAGTACTTCCTTCTTGTGGTTTTGGAATTGGAGAGGAACAGCTTACTAAAATGACGAGGGATCATGATTTCTCTGCTCTACAAAATTATGGGGAGGTAGGTAAACCTTTTGAATTGTTTTTTGTTGATGTGTACCTTTTTCTTCGATAATTCATCATTTGGCTATTGCTTTAGGTCAAAGGTCTCTCCAATTTGCTAAACACAGATTTAGATAGAGGAATAAGTGCAGATGATGTTGACATATTGCATAGGAGGAACATGTTTGGGGCAAACACTTATCCTCAAAAAAAAGGAAGGAGTTTTTGGGTAAGTTGTGTTCTGATCAATCAACTGATTGCATGAGTCTTCCAAGCCTTTGTATTTATTTCTATATTTACCTTTTTCCTTTAGGTTTTCCTTTGGGAAGCTTGCCAAGACTTAACTCTTGTCATGCTTATGGTAGCAGCGGTATTATCATTGGTCCTGGGTATAAAGACAGAGGTAAGATTGACTTTGTCATATGCGGAGCTGGTAGTTTGGAGGTTTCCCCTAAGTTTTCATCCACTAATATAGTATCTGAATAAAGCCTTTCTTTGCATACTTCTTTCCTCGGTTATTTTTGTTACAATTTTTTGCTGCTATGGTATGGCACCATGAACTATAATATAGCCTGGTCTAAATTCACTCAAGTACCAACTTCAGCAGGAAGATATAAACTCTAGATATTAGGTGTCAATCTAAAGAAATATGCATTAGTTGCCCTTTCTTCTGCTTAAACCTGTTTTAGTAGGTCTTAGTATACTAATTGCACTTAAAAGAATTTCTGATGAGTATACATTAATGAACATATGTGGGTTGAGTTTGTTTGTCACTCATTTATTTATGTTCTATTTATGACACTTAATTCAGGGTATTAAAGAAGGTTGGTATGATGGTGGTAGCATTGCCTTTGCTGTTATTCTTGTTATCGTGGTAACAGGTAAATCCTTGCACTTTTAGATAATTTTTTGTCTTATTTGTTTGGTCTGGTCGTATTCATGGATTACTGTTTTCTACCATGTGTCGATTGCTTATTAACATGGCATAGTATCATGCTGTGTATTGGTCAGTATGCTGCTTCACTAGCCAGCACTTATCGAAAATTGCCTTAGCCATGGGTTGTCACTGCTGGTACGGCTAAGACAGCATGTCTTGCTACCTTTCTAGCAAGACACATGTCAATCGCCATGCCAACCGGCTTAGCGATCTTTGACGGTAAATAGCTAGCAGTAAGGCTGCCGCAAAAAATTACATGTCATAATCTTCTAAGGTTGCAGCTTGTTCATATATTTTCTTATATACATGTTTGTAAGGCAATGATTTTCTAGATTCTATCTGTTCTTTTAAGACAAAAGTAGTTTGTTTTTTGTAACGATGGTGTTTTTTTTTTTTTTTGGACAACAGCATCTATTGGCATCTCTTAAGCTTTTTTTTTTCTTTTGCATTCTTTCATCTTCTCTAGCTGTCAGTGACTATAGACAGTCACTACAATTCCAGAATCTCAATGAGGAGAAGCGAAACATACAATTAGAGGTTAGTTGGTTTTACTGTACAGTAAAAATGTTCAGGATTTTTTTTCCTTTTCATCTACTTTAATGTTTTACTGCATGATTTCAGGTGACTAGGAGCAGTAGAAGAATTAAAGTGTCCATTTTTGATCTTGTAGTTGGTGATGTTGTTCCTCTCAAGATTGGTGATCAGGTAGCCATGCAGCAATTACTCCTCTTTTCGTCATGTTTTTCCTTCATCTTCATTGTTAAAGGGCATTATGAATGCCTATTAGGTCCCTGCTGATGGGGTTCTAATAACTGGTCATTCTCTTGCTATTGATGAGTCAAGTATGACAGGGGAAAGCAAAATTGTAAGTATCTCCGTATTGTCTTCATTGTGACGATCATTCAATTGTAGCATGCAAAACCTCCTGTTCCATATATCATTTTGTTCCAAGCTTTTTGAAGTTATCCAAATTCATAGAGAAGGTATTATATTCTTTTTGTTGTCAAAAGAATGTTCCCGTAGGACTTCACAAAAGTAAAACATTATAAGCTCAATGCCCAACTCCCAAAACAGAGACAAGCAATTGATATAATATAGTAAGAAATCATTCAAAGTTAGATTTTTTGGCTTATAATTTTGATATATAAATGTATTGCCACTTTTTTTACACTTTTGGATATTTCAATATAACTTTCTTGAAAAGCTTAACATGTACAATTTTAAAAATTATTGAATGTATTTACCTTTTTATTTTGTTTGGGATGGTTCCTCAATGTTTTAGCTTGTTAGAATATTTCAATGCTCTGTTGCAGGTCCTCAAAGATAAAAAAACTCCATTTTTGATGTCTGGATGCAAGGTTGCTGATGGTTATGGTACTATGTTGGTATGTATTTTCTGTGCTGGCACCTTCCTTTTGGATTTTTCATCTCTTTTCTGATCACTATATTGTCTATGATGAGTTATTGTTGGTGCTACATGATAAAAATCACATAACTTGTACTTTCTGTGCTTTTAGAAACATAACTTGTTTCAACTAACTTCAACAACTACATACCTAAAGATAAACAGATGCATAAATTGTCAAATGGCTTCTTAAATTAACGAGTTACTGCAACACAGTTTACCTTCTGGCTTATATGAAGATGCATTTATGAAGGGACAGATAAGCCTCTTGATGAATCTCAAGTTTTTCCCTTCTTGTTCCCACTTGATAACAGGGCACCTTATTTTATTTCCTCTTCCATCGATTTATATGCCAAAATCAAATTTTGAGTCACAGAATGGGTAGCTTTTATATAGATTGAAATCCTGATTGGTGGTCTTTCATAGACAGACACCTGAAAAAGGTTCTGATATATTCTTGAGTATCTTAGGTGGCATCAACACTAAAGGGAGATAAATGGACAAGTAGGAGAGAAAATTTTGATAAGTGAAATAGATACTTGTTGCGACTTTTGAGAACGAAGTGTCTCAGAAGTTATGTTAATCTTTTTGTAACAAGCCTCATTAAGTCCTAAAGGTTCAATATCACTGTCACCATTTCAGTTCATATTTAGATCATTAACCTGAGTTATGGAGATGCCTAATGATACATGACCAGCACACAGGTAGATGAGCTTTTAATCTTTTATTGACTGGTAATAATAAACTTGTGTTGGGAAATTTTTGAACTCATAATATTTCAACTGTGGTCGATATATCTAAGTAGTCAAATTCAACATATATCAGAATTTTATAACATTAACATGGTACCCGCAGTATGATCTTATTCATATTGCATTCAGGTAACTGCAGTTGGGATAAATACTGAATGGGGTTTGTTAATGGCCAGTATTTCAGAGAATGCTGGTGAAGAAACTCCACTGCAGGTTTTCTTTCCTAAAGTATTTTATATCCTGTTTTCTTGTCATTCAAAACTGTGATTTTTTATTGTTTAATGTTGTTTATTTGTGAATAGGTACGCTTGAATGGAGTAGCTACTTTCATTGGCATGGTAGGGCTAACCATAGCTGCTGCCGTTCTTGTGGTCCTATTAGCCAGGCAAGAAGACAGTTTATTCTCTGTTTGCCTACAATATTTTCAAATTCTTATAAAGTGTGTTGGGAACTTTTCAGATACTTTACTGGACATACAAAAAACCCTGATGGATCAGTTCAATTTATAAAGGGACAAACGGGTACAAAGACTGCTATAAATGGAGTCATTAAGATCTTGACGGTTGCAGTATGTTTAAATATTACCACCTTTTATTTAAACCCCTTTTGTTTTTCCCTCCTCTCCTTTTCTTCATTTCTTTGCTTTCATGAGCTATATTATCCTTTTCGATTGAACTTGAGTAGGTGATAATTGTGGTTGTTGCGGTACCCGAAGGGCTTCCTTTGGCTGTTACGTTGACGTAAATATGCATAACCTTATTTCATCTTACATAAAAAGAGCTTGTATTTTCTGCATTCTATATTTTTCTTATTTCTTTAAACATATCAGTCTGGCTTACTCAATGCGAAAGATGATGGCAGACAAGGCTTTGGTAAGTGTTTGTGTTATGTTGTATTGCAATTTTTTTATTGTTCTCTAAATAATTCTAAGGTGACAATTCACAGGTGCGTAGGCTTTCAGCATGTGAAACTATGGGTTCAGCTACAACTATTTGCAGTGACAAGACTGGAACCTTGACCTTGAATCAGGTCTGTTAATTTTATCATGGATTCAGTCTTTCCATTTGTGGCAGTGGTGATTGCACATAGTGATTAAGGTAGTATGTGCTTTTCAATTCTGAAAATAATTTTAACTTCTTAGATGACTGTTGTTGAGGCATATGTTAGTGGAAGGAAGATAAATCCTCCAGATAATGCTGAATTGTTATCTTCCACCGCATCGTCTCTTCTAATTGAGGGAATTGCTCAGAATACTACCGGCAGTGTTTTTAAGGCAGAGGTAAACTTCACTGTCTTAGTATGATGAAGTGTATTGTCCTTATTTGTGTGCTCAGACTTTCAAAATGGAGTTTTATATTGAGATTCATTAGTGTCAAATTATGTTTTTTTTGTTTTCCTTGTCATTATTTGATGTCATTTGACTTGTGGATATTAACTGAAAGTAGAAGGATACTGCTATGAAGGTCTTGCTGAAATATTTGCTGTCATTTAGGTGACTAGCTGAAGGGATAAAGAAGCAGGGCAAAATTGAGATCTCAGATCTTATTATGAATACTGGAACCTAAGTAAATTTGTAGATTTGAGGTGGCAAATAAAGGAACAAGCAATAAATTTTCAAGGTGACTAGCGAATTTTAATGTATTAGGTTCCTGGTGTGGGAACCTTGCAGGAAAGACAAGCAGTACCAATTATATCAGTATTGGAAATTGATGGCGGGTCTTTAGCTGCATGATTTCTCTCTCGATGAATTTTGTTGGTACATAAATAGATTAAGGATAGTCTTTGGTAAGGATTGCTTGTTGTTTAAAATCAACTTAGCAAGTGGAACCCTACTATCTAATGGCTTAGAACAAGTACAGGAGGCTAAAGTAAACATAATTGATTCTGATGGTGAAGAGGGTACAGGAGCAAATTCTTCTGTCAAATCTGATGAATAATGGAAACTAATTGGTTCAGGTGTTCTTGTATTGTCGGCATTCCTTTTGCAGACATGGGAGTGCTAGGGAGTCCCCCTATTATTTGTTATGATTGTTATATATACATGTATATTTAAATTCACACCGTGCAGAATTTATTCCTCAAGTTGTTGCTTTGTTGTGCCAGAAAAATATTGAACTTTTTGCCCTTAAATTTCTCTCATTTTGCAGTAATATTGCTTTCTTTATTCTGATGAATGCGAATGATCACCTGAGTTGGAAGGTATTGGCACATACTGTCAGTGTACTTTTGCACGGGAAGTTCTTGACTTCTTGTATTTATTTTTATGAAGATAAAGAGAACATTTTAGGGGAAAAATGCTAGGAAAATATACAATAGTTAATATACAGTTTCAGAGAGGTTTTTTTGTGGGTGGTAACACAAGGTGAACCAATATATTTTAGGCATCTTGATGACTGAGAGAGGAAGATTGAGTGGGATATCATTTTTAGATGAACCTCATAATTTATATTTGTTGTGAATAGCTTACTTTTTGTTGGAGGGTGGCATTCCTTTCTTAAGCTTCTTTGTCCTTAAGCTATCTTCCGCAATTCTATAACTTTATAGATACCAACTTTTTCCTAGAAAATTAGATGTTTGGTCTCTTTATGGGCTTTTTCTGACACTTCTGTTGGATATTGTAACATTTTGATGAAAAAATTGCTTTATAACATGCAAGTTTCCAATTGATAGACTGGAGCTTTTGAGGTCACTGGCTCACCCACGGAAAAGGCCATCCTATCTTGGGGTGTTAAGGTATCTTAATAAGTGTATCTGCTGTCACTTTTGGCTTTAGATTTTTTTTTATCGTTTGTTGACTTGTTGCTCATCATCGAAAGCTGGGAATGACGTTCAATGATGCAAGATCAGAATCTTCGATTATTCATGTCTTTCCTTTCAACTCTGATAAGAAACGAGGTGGTGTAGCGGTGCATCAGGTATTGATGGTTATCACCAATACAAATGTGGAATTGGTAATACACCTGTTAAATGTGATTTATGATTTCTTCTCTTTATACCAGAAAGCCTGAGACGTTTTCTCTCTCTTTTTGTATGGATTTGTCTGTTTTGTTTGGTTTGCAAATATTTTGAATAGTTTTGAGGAAAGTATTTTAAATATCAGATGGACCAAGGTTTTTTTCTTTTCACGCAATCATATATGTTAAGAGTTAGGACTTAGGAGACTAACAAATAAGTGAATAACAATTATATGCTATATGTTCACTGGCCTTCATACTCATCACAGGCAGGTGATGACATTCATGTCCACTGGAAAGGTGCTGCTGAGATTGTCCTGGCCTCGTGTACCAGTTGGCTTGATGCGAATGGCTCCAAGCAACCATTGACAGCAAATAAGGTTAGACTAAAGTTCTGGCCTCTTACAAGTGAAGCAGATTCTGACTCATCCTGTCATTACAGGTTACTGGATTCAAGAAATTAATTGAAGACATGGCAGCAGCTAGCCTTCGTTGCGTTGCTTTTGCATACAGGTTTTATGATTTGGAGAGAGTCCGAAATGAGGAACAGAGAGAGAGCTGGCAGTTGCCTGAGGATGACTTGGTTCTGCTTGCCATTGTGGGGATTAAGGTGCTTGTTGTGAATTGCAAGTGACAGTAATTTAGATATCCTGGAAGATGCCACTTGCTGATGTTAGCAAATACCTGTAGATAATTTTTTGTCATTTATTTAGGTTATATGCTTATATAGAAGGGCGAAGTATAAATAAATACAAAAATAATTTTTAAAATGAACCAGAGACATAATAACATGGAATGCCTAACATGAGTAATGATCTTTTATGTGGTCTTGAAATTCTGTATAAATGTCATGTGATTTTCTTCTTTTTTTTTCTTTTTTTGTTTGTTTCTCTCTGGTATGTCTCACATTGACAACATTCTTCTGGAGCCTTTCAATGGTGGTTGTAGGCCATCCAGTAAATAATGCATCCCTTGTATCATCCTCATCCAAATTTTATTCCAAATGAAGACCTCTGCTAATTAATGAGCCGGTTATATTCATGTCCTGACTCTATAGTGAATCAATTGGTGATTGTGACAAAGCTACTATTCATTTACCCTCTCACAATCATTATATCCTGAGTCTTAGCATATTGCAGCAGTAATACATCTTGGATGACAGAGAATCTGATGACAAGCATTTACCTCTCATCTCATTTATTTTTATAGAAACTGATTATAACCTCCTTTGTTCTTTTAATTTGATGACTTCAGGATCCTTGTCGACCTGGTGTAAAAGAGGCTGTAGACTTGTGTACTCATGCGGGTGTCAAGGTACTTCCAATGATCCTTTTGATGGCTTAATGCAATTTAATCAAGGTTTAAGGGTGGCATGATATGCTCATGCCAGTCTGCTATTGACATGGTATACAAGGGCGTGCATCACACTTTGTGATTTCTAATACCAGGCGCAAACTTAGTGCTGGCTCTATAACTGGTGCTTCCTGCCATTTTTGACCTTAGTGGATATCAGTCATAATATCATATTGGTTTCTTATGATAATGGGTTTTATATGTAACTGACATTTGACTGGGTAGCTCTTTGCACTGACAGCATTTGGTCTTCTTCTTAATGATCTTATCTAAATTAACTATGAAGATAGTCTTTAATCATCCAGAATGGATGTGATCGTATTAGAAAAAGCCTGGTTTTGACATCAAATTGTCATGCTTGGGTGTGGTTAACTTGAAGTTGCTGTTCATGATGACAGGTTCGCATGGTCACCGGAGATAACCTTCAGACTGCCAAAGCCATAGCCTTAGAGTGTGCGATACTTGAGGATGCCAATGCACGAGAGCCAACTATTATCGAGGGAAAAACATTTCGCACCAAGACTGATGCAGAAAGAGATGCAATTGCTGAGAAAATAACTGTAAGTTGAAAATATCCTTTCTTTATATTCATGACAATCTGCTTTAGTTTTCTCAGAGATGATAGAAGTAACAAAATAGATAAATTGTTTTATTAGACCTTTCAAAATAGGATTCATTGTTAACAATATAAGGCATTAATTAACATTTTTATTGTTATGTCACTTGATATGTAAATGGAGTACATAGCAGATATCACAATAGTTTATTTTGCAATTCTTGATGTTTTTTCAATGTAGTTATTATATTATTTTTAAGATGCTTCCTAGATCCTAATACACGTTACTGTCCTTCTATGCCTTTCTTGTAATTTCTTGCTAGTGTGCCTTTGTTTTTCTACATTTTTTTTCGTTTGATAGAAACAATATGATTCTTACCCAACTTATTCCGATGTTAAAATTATTTACTTTCTATTCTATTTTTCACATTTCATGAGCCTTTTCTTTGATTGTTGACTTGGCAAATGTGTGATGCTAGATGTGTGCTAATACACTGGATTTGTTAAAAACTTTAAGGATTTTCTGCTTTAGTTATGTAGGATGTTTTCTGAAATTGTATATAAATATAATTTTTTATAAAAAATTCACCAGAAGCGGTTTGGTCATTAAAAACAACTATTTGTTAGTATATTCTTCTATGCTTATTTATATAAAGCACATCTTTTCGTATTGTGACTGTTTTGTGCTGCCAACCATGACTTCCAAGTCCTAAGATGTTTATGCTTTATGTATTATGGTTATTATATGAAAATAACTAAGAATGTGAATTTTTTTAGCATGTATCTCACTTTTAACTTTTACTACTAAACTAGAACTGTAGAACTCATACTGTAATCTAATGATCATAAGATGTGTTAATCTTCTCAATCTTTACTAGGTTTTTTCATTAGTTATGCTGCAATATCTCGGTTATTTTTTCTCCTTAAATCATTCCCTGGTCTATTTCAGTTCCCAATGGTGCTTTGAAGTTGATTTAGTGTGCCTCTCAATGCTGTTTCTTCTGGGCATGCACCTTTACTATCATTACATGACCTGTAGAATGGATATTTATTTAAATGTCCTTGTGTAGGTGATGGGGAGGTCTTCCCCCAGTGACAAGCTGCTGCTTGTTCAAGCATTAAGGAGAAGAGGTCATGTGGTTGCTGTAACTGGTGATGGCACCAATGATGCCCCTGCATTGCATGAGGTCTGCATTTGTCTTTGAGGTGCTGAGGTTGTCTTAAATGACCACTGATTTTCTCGATAATTTTGGTGTTCAGGCAGATATTGGTCTTTCTATGGGCATTCAAGGTACAGAGGTAGCTAAAGAGAGCTCAGATATCATTATTCTTGATGACAATTTTGCATCAGTTGTAAAGGTACTTGTGGTTAATCTTGACAGCAAGGCGAAATCAAGAGAAGTTCTGCTTCAACTTATGTTGAAGCTTACGTTATCCCATTTTAATCATTTTTTTTTCACCTTCTCCTTTTCTTTCACCCGTTCTAGGTTGTCCGTTGGGGCCGCTCTGTGTATGCAAATATCCAGAAATTTATCCAGTTCCAGCTCACTGTCAATGTTGCAGCAATTGTTATTAATGTCATTGCTGCTGTCTCCTCCGGCAATGTTCCCTTGAATGCTGTCCAGGTTGGCTAATTTTCGGCTTCTTGCATTTAGATTGTTTAAATAATGCAAAGTGCATGGTCAATTAAAATTAACCAAAATAATGCCAACTTGTGTAGGGCATTTAAGCTTCTAATTTGATATAAAAAAATGTTGCCATTTAGTTGCAAGTTTTACTATTGTTAAAACGAGAGACAATTCTGACTTATATTGCAATTCCTACTTTTTCACCTTTTTTCCCCTAAAAGTTTGATTGAGTCGGATTCCATCTTCCTTAGTGTTGTCATTATTACAGACAGCATAACTGCTTATTTTGCCTAAACAGCTACTGTGGGTCAACCTCATCATGGACACACTTGGAGCGCTGGCATTGGCAACAGAACAACCAACAGACCACCTAATGGATAGACCTCCAGTGGGGCGGTGGTCAGCATTATCTTTTTAATCTGCACAACACTTGGTTCTCTATATGTCTATCGTAAATAGTATTTGTTTTATTTCTCGTTTCTATCCATCTGTTCATGAATTCATGCTTTGGTTTTTCTTAGATGGAAACTTTTTAGGATGATGCTGCTAACTTGGCGCATATCAGTTTGGTACTTTGGTTTGTAAGAAGGATGTGAATTTATATTCACATGAATGCATATAACAATTTTCTACAAGGTAGGTGACATGCAAGATGGCTGCGGCTAGCATGACACCAATATTCAGGGTGGTTCACAACCTAAGAGCACCTTTAAAACAACTAAATTTAAAATTTGTGAAGGTAAATAGGTAAAAGCAAACAAAGCAAGGATAGAATTTCATGCTTGTTAAGGATTTACAGTAACTGTGTAAGACGTAGAGATGTGTGATCTGATTGGATGAAAGCATGATAGAGAATGAAGTTCAAATTATTTTTATCCGTTTATTCTTAATTTGTTGATTGAATCCTTTATCATATTTCCACTGCCACTGCTACAGATTTTGTGACCGCTATTCTTCATTCAAATTTATCTTTGATTTTTTACTCCTAATTATCAGATATTGCTTATTTATTCACTTCTACTAAAGATTATTTCTTTCTCTTCCAAGTTGTAGTTTAGCTTATTAATACTATTCAGTATTCACACATATTTATAAATTTAATTCACTTGAAACACTCTACCATGATTTTGTGAAATTCTTCAAATTCTTGTTCTCTTCTTGATAGTCATATTTGCTGTGGCTGTCATCATGCTCAACTTACTTTGTTTATGCTATTTCATGTACCAAATATTATTTTTATTTCTGAATCTTCCACCTGTTTCTCAGGGAACCTCTTATTACAAATGTCATGTGGAGAAATCTCATATTTCAGGTGATGGATGTTCACTTATATTGATTTTTATCTAATACTTGCACATTTCTTCCAAGTAGATCCTTACATTTGTTTTTATGTGATTAATTGCAGGCTTTGTATCAAGTCACAATTCTTCTTGTGCTTAACTTTGGTGGCAGAAGTATTCTGGATTTGAAGAACGACAACCGTGCGCATGCAGACCAAGTGAAAAACACATTGATATTTAATACCTTTGTCCTATGTCAGGTAAATTAGTTCAGACTTCTTATGCAGTTTGACGATGTATATTGTCAACCAAACATGAAATGCCAAATTCATTTCTATCTATTCAAACATTGGTTGGTGTATCTCTAGTTCAAATGATTGGAATTCTCCTTTCAGATATTCAATGAGTTCAATGCTCGAAAACCAGATGAATTCAATGTATTCAGCGGAGTCACTAGAAATCAATTCTTTATGGGAATAGTAGGCATAACCATTGTGCTTCAGGTAATTTGGGTATCAAAAACATTTTGGAGTCGTACATCCAGAGTGCTTCTGTATATATGTTTATATAATGTCATCTGCTGAGTAATGAGTTTTCTTTGGTAGGTTTTGATCATCGAGTTTCTTGGGAAGTTTACTTCTACTGTCAGGCTCAGTTGGAAATTGTGGCTAGTTTCAATTGCGATTGCGTTTGTAAGGTAAGTTGCGCTTATGCCGGAGACCAAGTTTAGTTCCTTTTGTTTGTAGCTCAGACGTAATTTTCTTTCACATGGAGATTGGTCCAATTCATAATGCCAAGCTCGCTATTGCTTTTCCTCTGTGCTATGTTTTCTGGTACAATCCGCGGTGTAGTAGTTTATCTATCCAGAAAGTTTTTATGGAAGACATGATGCCTAATGATTTCTGTACTCATCTACTTCTCAGTTGGCCTTTGGCACTCGTCGGAAAGCTTCTTCCTGTACCCACGACACCTCTGCGGGAGTATTTTGGCCGATGCTTTCGGCGTAGTAGGAAAGAAGGTAAACAAACACGTGTCTGTCAGTACCATACGTTGGCTTTCCCCACGGCTGACCCATGATCTTTGTGTCGGTCTTGCAGATGATGCGGGCTCCGGTGCTCGCCCTCCGATGAATGGTTCGTAGGTGTAACTGTGTCTTCTTCGCCATTGTCAAGATTCTCAGGTATATATATATACATACATATATATATATATATATATGCACACACCATAAAGGAGGATAATGTTGATTATTGTGTAGTCTGTGCTTTGGGATGGGTGGTTATGCCATCGTTGTAGTTGGACATTATGATTGTCATCTTTGGTGTCAGGACGACTCAGTCAATCTCAAGCTGTTAGATATCGGGTTGATATTTTAGAAGTCCGAGTGTTATCCTTGCTATGTATTACATATATATATGTAATACATATATATATACATATATACATATATATATATATACATATATATATATACATATATACATATTTATTCAGTGGTTCTTTCTTCAAGTTTCAAAGATTTGGTTACATATATATATATATATATATATGTATATATATATATATATATGTATATATATATATATATATATGTATATATATATATATATGTATATATATATATATGTATATATGTATATATATATATATATATATATATTTATATATGTATATATGTATATATATATATATGTATATATGTATATATATATATGTATATATATATATATATGTATATATATATATATATATACATATATACATATATATATATATACATATTTATATACATATATACATATATATATATATATATATACATATATATATACATATATATATATACATATATATATATACATACATATATATACATACATATATATATATACATACATATATATATATATATATGTATATGTATATATATATATATATATATATATATATATATATATATATATATATATATGTATATATATATATAACCAATAGCATCACCCTTCTCTCTCTCTCTCTCTCTCTCTCTACAGAAGCGGACACTAAAATTGACCCAAACGTTGTTATCCATCCACGGATGCATCAGATGGGCCTCGTACTGGTGTTTGTAAGAGGTAGGCCTCAATCGATCCAAGTCCCGACGATGCTAATGAGATCACAAACACGCTTGGTAGAAGCCGAGCATCTGAAGCTTTTTGCGCCCAAAGACGTAGTTGATTAGCCGACCCCCCCCACCCCGCCTTTATTTCTACTTCGCATCAGAAGGCCAGTTTCGGTCGTTGGAGTAAAACGACGAGCGCCTCGAAGACTTGACATGTCGAATCCAAACACTCGCCAATAATAGCGAAACCATCAAACGAAGGTAGTTGCCTTCACCGCAGAGATTTCCAACCAAATCCAACAGCTGCAACATCACAACACGTCCCCTTTCCTTGCACCTTACGACAACCTCTTTTCTCCTCCATCTGGATAAGGCAAGCAGTGACGAGGATGCGAGCAGCAGTACAGCTAGAGAGCAGGGGCAAAGCATGCCCACGTGGAAACGTAGAAGAGCAAGCCAACTTCGTCTCCTGATCGATCGAGGTTGCCGTTTTGACTAAACCAACGTGATAAGACATGGCTTCAATTTTCTCTCATGTCATCCTGTGTCTTTCAAGTTCTTCCTTCCTCCCTCCCTCCCTCCCCTTTCATACATGAACCGCTCATCCATGCGTCTTATCCTTATCTCAGACTCTTAGCGAAGCGCTGCATTGTGACTACTTTGTCTTCTTCTGATTTCTTATTCCGAACCGATACTATTATTATCAGAAACAAAAAAAAATAAAGGAAAGAAATGGAACATCCATCCCTCATCCTGTGATCGTCAGAGGGGTTTGATTATTCATAACCGCACACTTTCAGCATTATTGAATTCGTTTTTAAAGATCAAGTGGCGTGCGTCAGCTACGTTCGTTGACTCGCTCGATCATGATGAAAGGACGGAGAAATATAGCAGCATGAACTCCAGAAAATTCTCACCAGAAAAAGAAATAATAGTAGGAAACACCACACCCATGTGTTCTGGTTTCAGACGCTCCACTTTGTTTCCTTGTCCGGCTCGCAAGTCAACCGTCCTCCTCGGTTGTACGAAACCATCGGTACCATTTCTCCGAGCAGGTACGTACGCGGGCGATGGCCCGCCGCCACCTTCGTACGTGGACTTCCTGAGCTCTCCTTTCGAACATGTCATGCTGTCCTACGCTGCACCACCCCTCGTTATGATTGCCCAAATAATGTAGTTAATGTCCTCGTCGCGCCACTCGAGGTTTTTCTATGCTACAGCGGCGATGGTGGGAGGACCCATCATGAGAAGCTAAAAATCTTGGAGGAGAAGAAGAAGAAGATGATGGTGATGGTGGTGGCACATGCAGGCAGTCTAATAATTCTCGATCCGCCATGTGCTTTGCAAAGGAAGCTTCGTTATTTTTTGCTTTCCATTGGCTACCTACCGATTCATGTTAGTTTGCCGTGACTTTTGATTTCCAATCATTACGTGCGATCAACAACAACGAAAGCAAATATATTCAATTATGATCCCTATTTAAGAATTTTAATATATTCAATTTGTGTAAATCTCGATAGCTATCCATCCAAGTTTGAGGTCCGAAATCCCATTCGATTATCTATTTCTCTAATGTACTCGATCTAAACTCGATAAAAATGTAGTTTTCTTTTGATCCTACATTGCACTTTGCTTTCATCACATTAACATAATTGATTAGTTGCCTCGAGGACTTCCTTTGGTGTTGATCATGCCGTCCTGAAACCATCATAATTACGTAACTCATGCACATGAATTGTGTTTGGTTAATGCAAGAATATGTAGGCATCCACTGATGTCGCCATTGGTAGGCAAAGAACTCCATCACCGGATGTACAAAAGGACAGTGGCACAGTGGGCACCACCACCACCCTAGCAATCCGTACTCCTATAAAGAGAGTTGACATGAGCAGTAGTCGACTCGAGAAGCACTAGAGATAACCTTTGGTGATGGCATTGCTTTCATGGCTATTCTCCTTATCTTTTTTTTAATCTTTTTTTCTTTTTCATCTTGAGCTGCATGCATCACATCTGAATGGCTAAAAAGTCGCGTCAAAATGATGCTTGCTTTGCGAGTTACTGTGCAGCAAGCAGTGTGTAAGGCAGCCCCATCTTTCGTGGGCAAGAAAGCTCAGTAGCACCACCACCCTCCCTACAAGCGTATGCATTGACCACCCTAACCTAATCCCAAAGAAGAAGAAGGAGAAGAAGAAGAAGAAGAAGTCATGCCAAGTGACAAGGATTGCCGACTCCGGACGTCCAATCCATCTTCTCCTCCTGCATAAACTATTCAAACATGTTTTGCTGCCCACAAACGTGACCTTGTAATGGTCTTCACATGAAGTCGCTGCATCGAAGGAGGCTATTGAATCTTCCCAGTTATTCCACGGTTCTAAGGAACTCTGCGTTTGCAGACGCATGCAGTAAGCTAATCAAAGCGGACTCGTTAAAGCCAAATCCTAAGAGCTGCTAATGTCAAACAACAAGCATAAAATGAAAGCATATATGTATCAAGACACCTTCTTTCGTTGTAAAGAAACAATTACACAAAGAAAAAGAAAACCTATTGTTGGCTCTATCTCAATATCCTTTTTCTCTTTCGAGATGTCCGTGAGATCGTAATAGATGATTAATTTTAGACTTCACAGGAGCATGCATGAAGCTTATTTTCTACCTTTAGGAGGATGACTCTAAATTATCTTAATATATGCAGATTTATGAATGAAATTTTTTCTCCAAAAACGCATTTCCTGAACTAAGAAATACTTTACCTTTTAGTGTATATATATATATATATAGAGAGAGAGAGAGAGAGAGAGAATAAAAAACCAAAGCGGTAGCCGTTCACTTTTCAACGAAAAAGGGACGGGGGCCATCCCGTTGACTTTTCAACGAAGAGACGGTGGCCAGCCAGTCTGATGTCATGCACGCGTGACACGGGACACGGTACATCCGTACGTACCCGGTGGCAGAGTGGGCCCGGTCGATTTCCCTCACTGCCCTCGGCCGTTTGACCTTTCTCCCTCCCCAGCATTTATTGCGCTCCCCTCTGACGCCATTTATATCACCCTTCCTGGTTTCGCTCACTGCATTCCAAGGCTCCAGTTGGATACCGGCAATCCCTCGGTAGGTTTCCAAACGCCTCTTCCTTTGGTCATCTGTTTTACGTTTGCTAGTTGTCCTAGGATCGATCGACCGATTTGATCTCTCTGTGTTGTTTTTGTTTGACTTATTGGATGAAGGGAAGGGAAGGGAAGGGATGAGGATGGAAGCGAAGACGAGCGAGAGAGCGGAGTCCGAGTCGGATGGTGTCAAGAAGGAACAGGAGTTGGACTTGAGTGGGATGTCGTTGGACTCGCTGCCGAATCCTTCCATCAATCTCGGCATCATCACCAAGCTTGATCTCTCAAATAATAACCTTCAGGTCAGTTCTTCATGCACGCACAGAACTGCTCTTCATCTTACCAAGTCGATCGTATTCCTTGTTTCTGAAGCGCGATACATTAGGAAGCTTTTTCTTTTTCCGATCAATTTTGTTTTGGGCTTCAGATTCGAGTGCATGCGTCAACATTTTTGGTAGTATTCCTTTTTCCCGTTTCCCGAGTTCATCAATCGGTTCGGCAGAAAGTAATTTCTAGTTAGCAGAAAAGAACAACATTGGGACGTTGACGCTTGTTGGGAACTGCCAAATCTGCTTGGTTAATGCGTTATTCTTGATGGCGTGCCATTTTTGCTCTTCTCTATTCTCTTCGGTTTCTGTTGGTGGAAGGAAGGAAGGATAATTAGCTGATGGCTCTCTGTTTCCGTTTTCTGTCTTCTTTGTGCTGATGGGCTGGAGAACAGAGCATTCCGGAGTCGCTGACGGCGAGGCTGCTGAACTTGGTGGTGCTGGATGTGCACTCCAACCAGCTGAGGGCGCTGCCCAACTCCATAGGCTGCCTCTCCAAGCTGAAGGCCTTGAACGTCTCCGGCAACCTTATGGAGTCCCTTCCGAAGACCATCGAGGACTGCCGGTAAGCCTTCTACTCGCAGCATGTCACTACTCCACTCGGTGGATTCTCGAATAAGTGTGTGCAAGCGCAAAGGAGTCGTCTTTGGCCAAAAGGCAAAGACGAGAGCCTCGTGGAAGAATCCCCATGGAATATGTTCTCTCTCCTTGAGCGAAGGAAACATTACCATCCGATGCATGTTCGATATGGTAGAGAAGAGAAGTGCGATACCGAGTAGTAGAGCTTCGATTCTTCTCATGTCTCTGAACAGGGCTTTGCAGGAGCTGATTGCCAACTTCAACCAGCTCACCAAGCTCCCAGACACCATGGGTTTCGAGCTCACCAACCTCCAAATGCTGGCCGTCAACACCAACAAGCTCGCCTTCCTCCCCTACTCCACCTCGCACATGACTTCCCTCCGAGTCCTGGACGCCCGCCTCAACTGCCTGCGCGCCCTTCCCGACGGCCTCGAGAACCTCATCCGGCTTCAAGTCCTCAACGTCGGCCAGAACTTCCAGTACTTGCAGTCTCTTCCCTACGCCATCGGGCTCCTCGTCTCCCTAGTCGAGCTCGATATCAGCTACAACAGCATCACCGTCCTCCCCAACTCCATGGGGTGCCTGACCAAGCTTCGGAAGTTCCAAGTCGAAGGCAACCCCCTGGTGTGCCCGCCCACGGACGTGGTCGAGCAAGGCATCGACGTCACGCGGGAGTACCTCAGCGCGAGGATGAACGGGAGCGAGACGGGTCCCTCGTCGAGTAAGCACTCGTGGATCAAGAATCTGGTCAAGTGCGGCACCTTCAGCGGCCGCATGATGTCGAGCAACATCAGCGTCAGGGATGAGAAGGACGGGCTTTTGATGTCAGACTATCGTTCCATCGATGGGCTTGCTTCGCCGAGGTACGTTGGCATCTTCTCGCCTCGACGACTGTTCTCGCCCCGAAGGGCTTCGCCGCGGAAGTAGCAGGAAGAGTTCAACAACAGTCGCAGCAGCTTGTTGGGGTTCAGCGTCGAGTTGATCATACATGACAATAACGAGTTCTCCGTCTAGAGAATAGCTGTTTAGAAGCGCATCTGTAAGATACCACGGACTCAAAAACTTCCTCTCCGACATATAAGTCACTGTGCAGTCCGGTCGTGATCGATACGATCGTAATGCATGAGCGAAGGAGATGTTCTCCGGCCGCCTCAATTCGTAGCTTCTACACCAGCGGTGAAGCGAACATGCCAACGGAGAGAAAAGACGAGACAGCGGGCGGCTAAATACCTCAACGAGGCATTTAGTCGAACGGACCGTGCTCAGATTATGTGGGCTTGGGTTTCCCAAAACCATGGTCCATTCGGCCCGATTTAGAGCTTGTCAACAAGTATTAGGATCCCTTTTATAACCGATCGAAATCAGTCATCGATCATTTCAAAAATGAATGTTAAATATTGCTAAAAAAAATTAAGATAAATGCTTTTTGTTTGTGATATAAAAAAGATATTTAATGACCTCTAATATATTCCATACTGGAAATTAAGAATGTGATTACAAGTCAAACAAAATTTTGGAGGCAGTAAGGGGGAATGTTGATATACGAGGCATGCACCTTCTCCTTCTCGTGTAGGCTCGAAGGAGGAAGCGTCAAGTACTTCTTCCTGTCAGTCGAATCATTCTTCGTTATAAATGCGAGATTCCGATGCTCACAAATGATCACCTATTGGAACCCAACCAATACGCAAGGACGAATCGAGCGTCAAATATGAGATCCAGCATCGATCGATCACGTAACAAGTTCGACTCAAAACAATTACTCTCTCAGATCGATGACCGACGCATGACGAGCGGGGGACCGCGATTCGCATGAGGTCTGAAACCTTCTCCTATATCGTACGAGTCCCGTCGATCGATCACAACAGAGGTAAAAAGCAAACACTATGTAGAGTAATGGCTGTACTCGTTTCATAATTGGACAAACCTCTCGGGTGCTACGTATCAAAGAAATCTGTAAGTTGACCGTCGAGTTCTACGTGCAGTTGAAGTTTAGATGTTGCATTCGATCGAGGGGAGTAAGTGAGGTGTCAGATCCAATCAACCTAAGGTGTTTATAGATCAACGCCTTTGGGGCGCAAAAGCTGAGTGATATGATACGTTGACACAGACCCAATCATCATTATTTTACGACTCCTCCCTCTTCACATGCATGTCTCGATGATGCTGAGCTCCCGGAGAAATAGTTTAGCTGGTGATGCCTTTTTTCTATGAAGATTCCCTCTTCCTCGTGTTGTTTGTCTGCACGCACGCAGAGAGCTACCGGAGGAGGAGGAGGAGGAGGAGGGGATGGAATAAGCGGCTTCTGTAACAAGCTCGGGTGTTGTATATATATACACGCTAGTGCTTTTTGCGACCCCATGTGCGTCATGACGTTGAGCATGTGGAGGAGGAGCTCCGGTTGCTTCTCTGAGGGTGGAAGGACGGAGTGCCTCGCCTGCCATGAAGGCACGAGGCAAAGGAAAAAAGAGAGGCAAGAAGGCGACAGCGATGCTCGTCTTTCTTCCGGACCTAAAGGCTGTGCTGTGCAAATATTTAT
This sequence comes from Musa acuminata AAA Group, assembly GCF_036884655.1. Classification (NCBI taxonomy): domain Eukaryota; kingdom Viridiplantae; phylum Streptophyta; class Magnoliopsida; order Zingiberales; family Musaceae; genus Musa; species Musa acuminata. The sequence goes on along the minus strand of NC_088329.1, from coordinate 10,263,520 downwards.
ATGAAGTCAGGCAGTCAGATCAGAGGGCGCATGCAGAGAGAGAGAGAGAGAGAGGGTCACATTTTAGGGCGTTCACTTTTTCTTTTCTTTTGTGATCAAGGACTTGGTTCTGCTATTCGGGGGGTACTGAAGCCACCTCTCACAAGGCTCGAGTGGGGGCTCCTTTCGCTGCACACTTTCTCTGTCTTGTCTTGCTCCTCCCACACCCTCCACATGCCTCTTGTACCATTTCCAAGCCATCTCTGAAGATTACAAGGGATACGCACAAAAGAGATTGGATCGAAGCTAAATTCTATTTACCTGAACACGAGAAACTAATCCGGTTGGACTGATGCATGATCACAGCGATCAAGGACTGATGCATGGTAGCGTCGCTTAGAACAGCCCTTCTCTTCCGACGTTGCCTTTGCATGCGGTGCTCGTCCCATGTGCTTCCTTCCTTGCCCTGCACTCGTCCGTTACTCCTCCTCCTCCTCGCATGCAGCAGCATTCATGCATCAGCTCTGAACACAATGAATCCTTCACCTTTCACAGCATTGATTGCTCATTCCTGCCTGGCGCTCGTGGAGAACGCTTGCCGCGATCCTGCTTGCGAAGACACTATCACTGGAAAGTTCTCCACCGAGCTACGGCTGATAATTAACGAAGACATCTGAAGAACAATTCAGGTCAGAGATCACAACATGTACATATATTTATATTACTTTTTTTGTTTCTTTCCGTTTTGAGTAACGATGACTCATCGCAATTACTTCTGCAGAGTATGCCGCTATTCTATTTAGTCTTTGTACAAATCTCGTAATATAATCACATCATATGATCAGGCGGATCACGTAGGCGCTGAAACTGATATATAGCCTATAAGCCTTGTGGCTGCCATTACTCTTTTCTTGAATCTGGAGCTTACCTTCGTGCCTTCCAAGCGTTGACTCTGTGCAGGGTGATCGATCCTCTTCTCTCTTTGTCTTCATGGTTTCATTTGAGGTCTGAGCTTTCCTCCTCTCTATTTGGACAGGGTGCAGATGCATGCTCTGGGGAGGGGTTATTCCAGCTACGATCTTTAGAAAGTGGTCCTCGGATCACCCAACATATTGGTACTTCCTTAAGCAACCACCATAAAATAATAATTTGGCACCGTGAAATAATGTGGCCAGTGATCAGATGCCTTTGCAACTCATTCATTGCGGTCTCTGCATCCCACTGAGATTTATACATCTCCGGAATGTTATGTGTCATTCCTGGCTTTCTCGTAATCTTACAAGGGAAGTTAACCCCTGCAAGCCCAAGAAATGCCGTGAGTTAAGTAATGGCTTCTGCCATTGGAGTCAACCAGACTGCAGCATGTGTCATGCAGGAGATGACAAGAAGAAAAACAAGGGAAAAGAGAGATATGGAATTAATTAGAACAAAACTGAGAGGACTTTGATGTGATGTGGTAGATCACGGTGACATATCAAGAGTTTTCGATATGCCATTTGTGATCTAGCCAGCCAATGGGGCTTCATGGGCTGGTGAGGGAGGTGATAAGGTAAAGAGATGGACAGCTGAGATTTATAGCGACAGGACAATGTGTGGTCGACAAGGGCCCCTGTTCTGTATACCACATGAAACAGCTATGGGTTAGATCCTCTCTCTCTCTCTCTCTCTCTCTCTCTCTCTCTCTATCTATCTATCTACGTTCCATTGACTATTTAACAGCTTTGCACTACCTTCCCCTGTAATTTTGTTATGCTTTTCTTTCATCATCACCACCATCTCATGCGTCTCCCCGCCAGCCCTACCTCTCCTCCTCCTCGAGAGCTCTCAACTCAAGGCTGAATTCTGGTGATATCTCCCTCTTCGGTCACCGAGTAATGGGATGGGAGCTCGTCAACCGGGAACTGCCATCTCTTCCTCCAATTCGGACTTCCGGGATCGACGCCAACGCTCGCGAAGAAGATCCGTCGGAGTCCACAGGCAATGAAGAAATAGGCTGTTGTGTTACGCCCAAGTCGGAGGAGACTGTGCTGAAGCCTGCGTTAGTGTGCCCGCCGGCGCCAAGGAAGCCTCGGCCACCTAAGAGAAGGTACGGCTCTTCTCCGAAAGGCTACTTTCCGGTCCCCGATGACCTCACCCTGGTCTTCACCCCGGTCTCCCGCCTGGTGATAAAAAAACTTAGAGTGGATTGATTGGATTTTTCTTCATCTCTTGTAACTTTCTTCTTTGTATGTGTGTGTGTGCTTTGTATGATATATATTGAGATTCTAAGTCATCTGTAACTCGGTGAGCTTGAAAAGTGTCATGCCATAATTCACGGCTTATATGTTGGTCTTTCATATTGATTTATGTCACCTTATTCCACAAATTCTCTTGAATTTAAGGCCCAAATATGGCAAGCTTGTTTCTTTCGATTGCTTAGAATTTGCTTTTCCATGCTAATAGTTACATATCTTGGAATTGGAACCTGCATTCATCTTTCATACTCCCTCTCTCCCCAAATGCTATCCTCTTCCACCCATGATCAACGTGTCTTATAATACAGTTAAGTCGTGTAAGGTTCCATCCGGAGGTGTGTCATGGAAACTCAGCGAATTCTTCCATCGGAAGGGAAGGGGATGGGGATGGGGATGGGGACAAGGGAAGGGAAGGGTGTTGGTAAAGATGGTGGAAGGCGAACGATCTGAGAAAACGCAAGAAAGCAGATTGACCACTTACCTGCACTTCACGCTGGCACATATGACTTTATTGACTGCAAGTCGACAGGAATGACTGCATCCATCCAGAGAATTACCGTCAGAGAATCTCATGTTAGGCTGTCTGAATTATGCCACCGAATGGTATAGCATAAGATAGTCATGTCATCCTCCTTTTCTAAGAAGAAACAAAATGGAGAAATCTCCATTGCTGTTCTCGCTACACACTTCTCAGAGTCTCAGACCAAAGTTGATGGACATTAAATATCATAGATCTGGGCATAACATCACATGGTTGGAGTAGTTAATACGGTAGACAGTGTGCATATGCTGTGGGGAATAAACACACATACATATGACCCACGTTGTCTTCTTCAGCTCACTCATTACTGCTGCGGTGTTTCCCCGGTAAAACTCATTCATCCAAGCTAGTGATCATCTATCTAAGACTTCGTTCCAAACCTCTCCGAATAGTTGCTGGGTAGCAAACAAAACTTCCTTTGAACACGTGGGATGGTTGCGTGGTTTCAACTAATGGCGTAGCTCCGAAGTGTGTCCAAAGAGAATTTAATGTCCTCTGAGCAAAGGCCAGAACGCAGTGACTCGACAGCTTCAGCTTGCAGTCCAAAGTTACTCGGCGGGGTGGTGTTTGGATTGGAAGAGGGCTGATGATCCATGTTGCCGTGGGATAGATAAATACGTTACATGGGTTTCGAGATCTAATGCATGCTTACCTGTTACTGCGAGACTCAGCGGTGTGAATGTGGCGTCTGCAGCTGTGACAGAGAGAGGTCGGAGGCGATTCGACTGGAGACCGAGGCATGTGGTGGTGATGGTCGAAGGATGCAATGATAACATCGCAGCACTGGCCGTGGTTATTACTTTGGTGGTGGCTCGATCAGTGATGAAGCAGAGAGAGGGTGACAAAGTGATGATGATGATGTTGTTGTTTAGAGAATACATACCATGTGATGATCACTCTACTAACTAAGTTAGCATCGGACCTAAATATATCAGTCCACATGTGGAATTCGAATCATCTTTTTTAGAGATCACAGACAACAACAAGATACTATTCATTAGCATGAAATAACAATATAGTTCCAAAGATGTTGGAACAACAAGATGTGCAATAAAATGCATTGTGTTCTTTGCAATTTTGCTAACAAAAATTCAATTGTCAAAAGAACCAAGTAAATACACACTTCACTCATCTATGTGTCAGTACTTCTCTTGTCCCATCTGACTCCTCCGATGCTTTCTCATTTTCACCGTCTGAGTCCTTTTGTATTATTGCATTTCTCTGGTGATAGCCAATGATAAAGTCACAGTACCATTTTCTTGACATTATTTATTGGGCAATCGATGGTGAGTGAAAAGGACATCCTTTGAAATAGACAGATCACCACCACAAATTAACATGAAATGTTCATACATGATTGATAGTTTGAATCGCACAGGAGGAGGGAGAGGTAAAACAAACAAATAAATAAATAAATAAAATTAATGGCGGTAAAAGATTAATGTACGTGTTTCTTAGTGTACTTGTGGACAATGTCTTAGGATTCCCTTCTCCCCATGCAAGTGCAGCCAAAAGAGAAGATAGCAACAAAAAAGTTTGACCTTAACCAACAACTCTGCAACTTTGTGTGACAAGAACTGGACGCATGCATCGCCAAGATCCAAATTACAGTGAAGTTTTCCTGTTCTATCTCTTTGATATCAATTTTTTTGTTTTACTTTTCTTAATATCAATTGATGTACCGACACTCCAAGGCAGTATGATCCGTCGATTTCGACGCATGTGAATCGTAGAATACGACAGCACGATGGGGGTTGACTACAGGACATTCCACGAATCGACGTGACATGTAGATGGTCCTATTTGGACCCGATATGTGTTGCTAAGATGGATTTGGGATCGATTAGATCGTGTTCGACCACAGTAATTCGAGCTTCGCCGTGCGAATGATGGGCAAAGCAACAAAATGTACGACGATTCACCCACGTCGCTGCTTCTCCTTCCATTCCCTCGCCCTTGCATCCGTGTATCGCTCTCGAGCCGAAGACAACGTGTGCATTAGATGGGCCGGATCTGAAGAAGGCGCATTCCTCGAGGATCAGATGTGTATCACATCACCAAGGCTGGGGTTCATACAGGGTGGGTTCGGACCAACCGAGATTGGATGGACTTGTACCAGACCACGTTATGGTGGGTTAGGTCGCGGCCAATTTGAAATAGCTTCGGGTCAAGCTGACTTCGAGTCGAATCGGTCGTGACAATGCTTAGATCGAGTTTATGCTACCAGACAAACCAACCGCTCCAGTCACGGCTTTGGCAGTAGCGTTTCGCTCGGCGACCGAGCCCACCTCCTGCGAGAGGCGTGACCACTGTCACTGAGAGCCAATCCAGACCGAAGCAGTGTCGGGTTCCCGTCTCCCTTCCTTCCCCGGAGTCCCATCTCAGTTGGTTTCTTCTTCCTCCGTTCTAGGGTTTCCCTACGTCCGTCTCTTGCTTCCCCTTCTCTTCTCCTTCCGAACCGTTCTCGATCAAAGAAGACAGAACACAGTCTCTCGGCCTCCGATGGCGTACGTCGACCACGCCTTCTCCATCTCCGACGAGGACATCATGATGGGCGACTCCAGCCACGCCATCCAGAACCGTCCGCCCGTCAAGGAGATCGCCTTCGCGGTGTCCCTCCTCGTCTTCGGCTCCCTCGCAATCGTCGTCGGTTCCGTCATGGCCGCCAACCGCGTCGGCGGCGATCGAGCCCATGGTAACTAGTTTCTCTCTCGGATTTTCGTGAACGACTATTTAGGCTTTCTTTTTCCCCTTGTATCAATTTAATATTTCGGTGGTTTTGAATGGATTAGGGGTTTTCTTTGCGGTCTTGGGGTCGGTGTTGTTCCTGCCGGGTTTCTACTACACGAGGATAGCTTATTATGCATATAAGGGGTACAAAGGCTTCTCCTTTGACAATATTCCCTCGGTCTGAGGGCGGTTTCAAATTTTCCATGATGCGTTGTTCGGCTTTCCAGTCCCTCTGCTGTATAGATTTGTTTGGTGAGACTTCTCCTAGGGTTTTTTTTTTATGTCTTGATCCTTTTGTTCTTCTTGAACAGCTTGCTATGTATACATGCTATTGAGTTATGATGGTCGTGTTATTGAAATACCGTGTAGCTTGTTAGGTTTTTGAGTTGGTCAGACTATTACTGGATTGATAAAACTGGATCAAACTTTTTTGAGGTTTTTGTTTATGAGTAGAAAGAAAAGGGTGATCGTTCTTCTTTGAGCGTGAAATCAACTATAAACTATAAAGTACAAATATGCGTCACAAACTGTTGTTAGATCTGACTTGGATTTTGTTCAATCATTCTATAAGATATCTTTCTTTATTCGTGATTTGTCTTTTGAGAATCCTTCTCAACTGATCTTGCAATCTACAATTGACTTGATATTTTATTGTCAATTAATTTGCATCATTTGAATGTTCTTAAAAACAAAATATATGATAAGCCCACCCGGTGACTGAATATATATGTTTCTGAAAGAAGCCCCAACTCGAGAAACCACAGTAGATCCTTGGCAGGGAAAAAATCTTGACTAAGAACTCAGCCTATTTTTAACGGATATATCTTGCTGAATTTCAAGTTCCTGACAAGTATCTGCAATATAAAATGATAGATATCAATTTGCATGAGACTCCATATTCTTGTAAATCATTAGTGCATACTCGATATGCCTATAATTATTGTACTGCACAAACCTAATCTCTTCTTGTTACAAGTGGCATTTGTTGGAGGGAGCAAAACATTTCTTGATACTTTTTTCTGTGCCACACATTGTTTCGATGCTTCAAGTTCAATCTTATGTTCTAGTAATGCACTCAATTATTCTGGTGGTTTCACTGTTAGCAGATTGTTGATTAATCACTTTGATTCATTATTCTCTCAGCTGCCCAACTCAGTGCTCTTGTTTTGTTCTTCTCATGGATCCCTTGATTTCGTAAAAATGTACATGTGACCAATTTGTTATTCAGAGTTCTAAAACATTCAATGCAACAAATGAATCTTCAGTTCAGAGTTCATTAAAACCCTACATGTATTTGTTCCTTTCAATTAGGTTGTTTACACAAGACTTCTGTGTTTGGTTAGATCTAAAGTTTTCTTTGGTGAAGTTGCTGACGAAATAAGATGCCACGGACAAAATTTTAGGAATATATTGTAATTTCAACTGATGATTCTCCAACAAAATGACCCCAATTCGACCATTTCTTACACCTGCCACCAAGCTAAGTTGTTACTAGGCCACCTTATTGTTCACCAATATCTCTTTATAACTGTAATTCCAAAGAGATGTGTCTTCCATCCACACCAATCTAGATGATAACAAGGCACATGCACCCCATATAATTATAAGAAACTTTGGAGTTTTGTTTCGAGGTATTCCAACCTCCACTATCCTTTCAGAAGATATGATAATTGGCATATGTTACTGCACAACTGCATGTAATTCTTATTCAAGTATTGATTATATCTTTCCACAAATCAATGGGATTTGTCTCTGGGATCTTTACTTTGGAAATCCATGCTTTTATTTTGACTATAGTAGTCAAGCCAATGAATGGTTTCCTGGTTCTATCTACCAGGAGGAGGCAACCATGATTTTGAGCTTGTTGTATTAGCTCCTAGATTAGACTAATAACTCCTCATATAGCAACATTTAGTATAGATTGAGAAAGATGCAAATCAGTTCTCTTTAGAAAATTATCAGGTAAACTTTTTGAGTGAACTTGAAGTTAGTGCTTGTGTCACTTTCTAGGAGTTAAGCGCTTCAGATTTCCGACCTGTACATAATTGAATTTTTTTCCTAGTAATTTTGTATTACCGTACCATTCATTAGCTATCCTTGCTCTGTATTTTTCTCAAAGTACTTCAATATTTGCTTTATACATTTGGCGATGTGCAGAAAGTTTATCATGTGGTAGCTATTCTTGCTTTTAAATCAGAGGGGCATTGTGGTTCTTTAGAAAGGCTACATTGCTCATGGCAAGGATGCAAATTTAGATTGTTGTTCTCACATTTGAATCAGTTTTGGTTCTGCTGATCCTGCAGGCTTGCTGATAAAAATTTACATACTTTTTTCAATTCAAACCGCAAACCTTATTTGATGACCACACCTTCATGGGCTTTTTCTCTTGTTTTACCACATCAAAATCATTATTTGTGTCTCATTGGTACTTGTTATGTTTAAATTGCCTGCAAAATCTCACAATTAAAATTTTGGATAATAAAGACTAGCAACAAGGAAGTGAAGTAGTTTCTAGTTTGCCAGAGCAATTTTTTCAGCTAAACAATGCATGTACTTGCAACAAAATAGAAATGGAGGCTCTGGAAGAATCTTAAGATGTCAAATGCAGATACTCGAAGTTGGTTGTGCCTAAAAACCATGTTGAACATTGCATACCGTCAAGTTTGTGGGTGAATCATAATGAAATGGTGAGAGACATCTTCAGGGATCATGCTCTTTCTTTCTTGTGATAATGATGGAAGGAGATTGCTTCAAAATTCCCAAGCTGTAATCTGTTCTTTCTTGCTGTGATAAATAGACACTGATACTTATTGCAATAATGTGTGCTTGGGGGAGGATTTGAGAATATCTTACCAGATACCTGATGACTAAAAACCATCCTTGGAGATTATGTGAAGACAATTCTTTTTAATCATCTTAATCTCTTCAATGGTCACTGTGCCATTACCACAAACTACTATTTGAAGAGCATTCTTGCAGGTGAAAATATTAGAAGCTCAAGTTCCTTTATATGACTTGGTCTGGTCCCTGATGATGTGGCTGTGGTTCCAAGCAACTCAAAAGAGGAAAACCACTGATGTGTTCTTTTGAAGAGCTTTGTATGTGTAGAACTAAAATATCATTTCGTTGGTTCGAGTGCATTGGATTTCAATGGGAGAAAAATAGAAGCAAAATTGTGGATGTTGGTATTTATTATATCTAACTGATTTGTCTCCATAATCTATTGGACACAAAGCAGCCGTACCAAGCAGACCTCCCCTCAGCAAGACGACAAGTCTTCCATTAACGTTAGCAAAGAGCGGAGAAGCCAAGCCTACTGTACATGCCGAAGTCACGGAAGCTGAAGCGCTTCGGTCGACGCCACCAAAGAGCTAAACCAGAGAAGGTAAACAACTCCCGAGTGCTCTGAGGAGATCGCAGCGCTCGCAGGCCCGGACGGTGCCCCTAAGAAGCCAAGAACGGGAGAGAAATCGATGTCCATGAGCTCCATCGATGTGGCTGCAGGTCCAAGGAAACAAAAACTGGCCGGCCACGGAGGCAAGGAGCAGGTGGCGGGCGAGCGGCTGGAGTACAAGAAGAGGGAGGGAAAGGCGGTTGACGAGGGTCGCCGCCCGCTTTCAGCGGCGTCGCAGACGTGGCGGCTACGAGGAGCAAGATGAAAGCGGTGGTGGGGGCGTTCTATACCGTTCATCGCGTCGCAGAGCAGCGGAGGGAGCCCGTTGACCGACGTAAACCATGCCCATGTGGACGCCGCGTGCAGCAGCCACGTGCACTTATTCGCGGGTGTAGACGACGCCACTTTCTTTGCTAATAGGAATGGGACCCACTCGGATATCACTAAGATTTAAACTTATCCCAGTCCTTTATGTCCATAATAAGATGTATAATACTGTCTGTGCACACAGGCCTTTCTTTGCATTCTCTTTTCACTTTAATATCACCCACACAATGGAACCTTTCATCTTACAATATCTCATAGTGGCAGGCAAATCTAAATACATAATGTGGGATTTAGCGGGAACACTTTAGCAGCGTGAGGAACTTAATTACGCCTACATACAGTGTATATGGTGGCTATGGTTAGAAAGGTGACGTTTGACCGCCATCGCACCCTATATAAGAGCTTCGCGTGGGTGACAATACCACCCTTTAAAGAAAGACGCGGGCGGAAAGAGCAGAGGAGGAGAGGAGGGTGCGTGGCGATCAGATCAGCGGAGGAGGAGAACCGGCCGGAGGGAGGTCCTGGTGCTGCGGCGGAAGGGAGGAGGAGCGAAGGTGATGGCTTGGTGGAACAAGAAGGTGGTGTTCCCGGTGAAGCGCGCCTGGGTGGCCGTCACCGCCCGGGTGAAGTCCCGGAAGCACGGTAAAAAGTGGTTTGATCCGTTGATCTTCCTATCGCTCTGTTCTAGATTTACTGAACTCAGCTCTAGCCTTGCGATACTTCTCTCCCTCTGAGTGACAAATATGATTATATATTCAGATTGAATAGCAGATGGAAGCCACCATTTAGGATAGCTTGACATCTTTTGTTTCTCATTTTAAGAACAAAAAAGTCGGGAGGAGATGGCAGAAGATTCTGCTGCATGCATGGGCAACTGCAAAGTGTGTGCAGGTGGCCGTATCGGAGGGTGCATGAAGGTTCAGGCTGTGGGCAGGCCACTTTGTGCTCCTTTAGATTATGACCATGGCTTTTGGGCATCTCACGTACCCATGCTTTTAGATTGTGGACCACTCGACATTTGTGCGTGAGAGAGAGAGAGAGAGAGAGAGAGGAGGAGGACGAGGTTTCCTTTTACCATTTTTCCTATGCGTGAATCCTTCTCATGCCTCAATTATCACCTGGATATGCTGTCCCCACTCGGACATGTCGTCTTTGACTGCTTTACGGTGCCTCGTGACCGTAAGCAGACAACGGAGTCGATGAACAGCATGCGTCTTAGCAAAGAAGAATACCTTCGTAGGGGTGTGAATCCATCAAACTCTGGTTGCACCTGCAGGTGATGGAATCCTGAAGCTCCGCGACGACGTCCAAATGTGTGGCTACCAAGATGTGCAGGTGATGTGGGAGATGGTGAGGAGGTCGGAGACGGAGGTGTCGCAGGCCACCAAGCGAGACAAGCGCCAGTTCTGGAGGCCATCGGCCTGCTCTTCACGAACATCCGCTTGTGATGATCCGACGGAGCCTTCTCATCACCATTGAAGACACACATGTCTATTTATCGTCGGCTCTCCCTATCTTGTGGTTCTAATGTACATTATAGTGCCTTCAAGAACCTCTTCCTCGGTTGACGGTGGTGGATCATCTTATGCTCTGTTTTGGATTTGTCACAGCCATTATTGCTTCTCGGTGCAATTACTTGAAACAACTCGATCGGCCCAATCTTTTTTGCTCGCTCCATCGTCGGAGCTCTTTCGACTCAAGATTGGGCTCGAGTTGCCTTCGAAATGGCCCATACATCCAAACCTTAGTTCGCATAGATATAGATTCGAACAGTAATATTTCCTCCCCATGGGATTGACGATCAAAATAATGATAAAAATTCTTATCCATCCATGTTTCGATGCTAAGATCATTTGATGTTGATGGAATCTGTAAAGATGCATTCCGACCAGTCTACGTGCTTGTAGCTATTGATCAAATAATTCGGGTCACAAAGAAGCCATCAACTTCTACTGCTACTGCAGCAGCATCGTTCAGGAGATAAGGAACCAATCATACGTTCTCACAGGTGGCGGCTATAAGCTATCCATTCCGACTCGTTAACATCGGCAACTTGGCGAGAGGGAGAACGAAGCCATCAACATGGCGACGTTGATGTCTTGATACCGACAAACGAAACGGGGACAAAGGAAGCATCAGATAAATCCTTTGCGTCCGGCAAGCTGAGATGAAGATGATGATGCTGTATCCACTGGCTACGTGTCCTTCATGGAGCACGAGCACTTTTGGTGGTGGACAACAACAACTGCTCGCCACAGTTTCGAGTGTCCGTGATTTTATTTGGGAAGAAGATGAGTCTGAGGCCACCAACAGAGAGCAACTCTGGAGGAGGATAAAGAAAGGGACGGTAGAAGACGGTGCATGCCTTCCAACCACAGACACCAACCTATGGGCACCACAAACATGATTAGTGCACGTCTTCTAGCCACCGTAACGCAGTGTATTATTATTCTACTTGAGCAATGCCTAAAAGAAAGGTATGTCGAGCTGGATCGAAGCTAATGGTTTCTTCAACTTCATAGTCGCTTCACGAGAACAGAGTCGTGAAGGGTCTGCAAGCCAACATGCACTATTCCATCTTCTCCGGCACTTAATTCTGCCACGAAACCATGTGAGGTTGTGCATGCAGCACGTCATGTCTCACACACACGCATATTTCCAGGAAAAGAAAAACAAGAAAAAAGGGTTTTTGGAACGGGGAATAACCAGAGTAAATGTTAAGTGTTGGTGTAACCAACCTGCGAGCCGTGGCCTCGGGGCCGACGCGGCTCGGTTCAGGTCCGGATGACGGGGATCTCCCGGGGCGTCCCTCAAGCCCGCGGGGTCGGTCCGGTGCGATGGTCCGATCGGGACGGGGTCGCCGTTTCCTCCGGACAGGGACTCGTCATCCGCGCGTCCGACGGGGACCCTCGGCTTCGCACCTGCACAAAGGTCGGGTCGGGAAGCTCGACCCGACCCCTCCGACGATCAAGTTAGAAGATGTGGAGGGGGTTTCAGATGAGGAAGTGTTTTAGAGTGTCTCTCCCCCCAGTTCTGTTCAGAATGCGAGGGTATTTATAGGGAAGCTTACTGTTGTTTGATGTGCCCGCCTGCAGGAGGCAGGCTGGTAGCATCTGACATGGGCATTGGCGTGGCGTGAAGAACCGAGCCTGAGTAGGCGTTAATGCGCCTAGGCTAGTGTTCCGGTTCGGTTGACCGAGTGCAGTCGCGTCGATCGAGGCATGAGGCGTCGACTGACGTCAGCCGAGTCTTATCATAATTACTATCCTTATCATATTCCCCCCCGGAAAGAAGCTATGCGTCGGACGTTGTAACGGGAGTCCGAGGCATGGCTTTAGCTTTCAAACGGGCTGGCCGCGCAGGCGCGGTCTCAGGGAAAATGGAGCCGAGGAGCACGACGCAGGCGGGCTAGTCGCGCGGGTGTGATCTCGGGAAGCATGGAGCCGAGGAGCACGACGCAGGTGGGCTGGTCGTGCAGGTGTGTCTCGGGGAGCATGGAGCCGAGGAGCACGACGCAGGCAGACTAACCGCACAGGTGTGTCTCGGGGAGAATAGAGTCGAGGAACACGGCGCAGGCAGGCTGCGGGCGTGTCTCGGGTCAAGGGGCCGAGGAGCACGACGCAGGCGGGATGGCCGCGCAGGTTTGTCTTGGGGAGCATGGAGCCGAGGAGCACGACGCAGGCAGGCTAGCTACGTAGGTGTGTCTCGGGGAACATGGAGCCGAAGAGCACGACGTAGATGGGCAGGCCGCGCAGGTGTGTCTCGGGGACATGGAGTCGAGGAGCACGACGCAGGCGGGCTGGCCGCGCAGGTGTGTCTCGGGAACATGGAGTCGAGGAGCACGACGCAGGCTGGCTGGCTGTTGGGAAATCATTGGGGGCGACATCATATGCGTAGCGGAAGAACAAGAAAACAAAAATCCCCGATTCCCAAAAAGATGTTCGTCGTCGTGCGAAGATTGGTGCGCAAAAATCCGCAAAACACAAAACTGCGTATAGAGATTGTGTTACCTAGGGAGATCGTATATCCCTGTTTTCTTGCAGATCCTTAAGAGAGGGTGAAGGAGGTCAAGCGTCCTCCTCTCTAGCGGTGATCCACACAGCAGGGTTGCGACGACGCTCCTCAAAAATCCAGGCCTACTCTGAGGTGGAGAGGGAGAGGAGAATAGGAAAGGCAAGCAAAGACTCTAGCCTATGAGGCTGTGAATCCCTCCTATTTATAGAGATCCCGTGTCAAACCCTAATGGGTCCTTCCCTAGTGGGTATTGGATCTACATCCAATAAGACAAGGGCTCCGTCGGATATCTCATATCCGAACCTCTACTCATCGCAATGCCTACCATATGTGTGTGACCCTCTAGGCCCAATATCAAGCTGGCCGTGAGTCATACCTGTCAGAACTCCTTCTAACTTAGTGAATTATTATCTCTGTAATAATTCACTCGACTCATCGACTACGGACGTACTAGGCCACTACGCCGTAGTCCCCAGACGATACAGGGGAATCCAATCCATTGGACCTGTCTGTCCTCAGTTACCATGTACCTATAATCCCTCATCCATCTAATATCCCAGAGACCGTATATCGAGCATGGTGTTGTCAGACCCATACGGTTTCTACTCGAGTCTCGCTCTAATCGGATTCTCCCGGAGAACTCTTTCTCTCTCAACCCGAATGACCCTGGCCAGGGATTTGTCTGAGCAAGAACACATGAGATATTCCTCTCATGACGCCGAGAGTGGATGATCCTCTGTCGACACTCAATAGCCCTCGTAAGGTCGACTACCACTCCCAATGACCAGCTGTACTAGATCTGGGAACAGCCAAACCTATAAGTCTGGTATCAAAGAGTGGAGCACTCATACAGGACATCCTTGGTGTCTCAAGTCTAAGGACCAGATACACCACTAGGACTACGGAATCGCTGTCTGACAATAAGGCATCATCAACCATCCAGCATTCCGTAAGCGGATCAATCAGTGAACTCATTCTCCAATGAGCACATGTACTGTATCCCTAGTGTCCCTACACAAGCAGCTATGAGACCAGCTGCATCCATCATATGGACGGGTATATAGCACACCAGTCTATCCGGTTATCACGATGTCCTTCTCGAGTAACCTATGACCGGGATTATTTAGGATATGTGTTTAAAGGTGAATCGATCTCATTATCGTGATCTCATCATGATCCGATTCCCATTGCACAAATCCAAGGACATCACAATATATATATGCACATATGCAATTGTTATAAAGTGATATACGCCAAAATATAATAAGCAAAAAGATTATGTATCAAGTCACACGTGCCGTCACTCACGTGATTGGCTTGCTGGGCACCTATGACTAGCAATCTCCCACTTGACCTAAAGCCAATCACCTATGTGTCTGATCCCCATCAGACTCCTGTGACGCTCATAGACAAAATGTGACAACGGCTTTGTCAGTGGATCTGCAATGTTATCTTCGGATGGAACTCTTTCCACTGCTACATATCCTCGGGTTATGATCTCTCTGATAAGTTGGAACCTCCTTAGAACACTTCTGATGAGACCCTGGTTCCCTTATTTGAGTAATCGCCCCGTTATTATCGTAATATAAGGAAGTCGACTTGTCGCTATCTGTATCGACTCCCAAATCTGTGATGAACTTCTTCACCCAGACTTCCTCCTTTGCTGCATCGGATGCAGCAATGTACTCCGCCTCTGTGGTCAAGTCAGCAGTAGTATCTTGCTTGGAACTCTTCCAGCACACTGCTCCTCCATTCAAGGTGTACACATACCCTGAATTCGACTTGCTATCATCGACATCAGACTGAAAACTTGAGTCAGTGAAGCCTTCAACCTTAAGGCTATTACCTCCATATACTAGTAAAAGATCCTTAGTCCTTCTCAAGTACTTAAGGATACACTTTACTGCTTTCCAGTGCTCCAAGCCTGGATCCGCCTGATACCTGCTCGTGACACTCAGAGCATGCGCTATATCAGGCCTAGTACATAGCATGGCATACATGATAGACCCTATTGCTGAGGCATAAGGTATCATATTCATGTTTGCCCTTTGGAATTTTCCATGTCAAACCTTTTAACAATGGTTTCTATGTACCTGGACTGGGACAAGCCAAGCATCCTCTTGGATCTATCTCTATAGATTCTAATCCCCAAGATATAGGATGCTTCCCCTAAGTCCTTTATGGAGATGTGTCTAGATAACCAAGTCTTTACTGTGGATTGCATTCCTACATCATTCCCAATGATGAGGATGTCATCCACATATAACACCAAAAAAGGTGATAGCGCTCCCACTTACCTTCCTGTATACACAAGGCTCATCTTCGTTCTTAACGAAGTCATAAGATCTGATTGTCTCATCAAATCTTATGTTCCAACTTCGGGAAGCTTGCTTTAGTCTATAAATGGATCTAAGCAACCTACACACCTTATCTGGGCAGTTCTTGGACACGAATCCCTCAGGTTGCATCATATACACCTCCTCCTCGAGGTTCCCATTGAGGAATGCGGTTTTCACATCCATCTGCCAGATCTCATAATCATAGTGTGCTGCAATAGCCAATAGAATTCTGATGGATTTTAGCATTGCTACGGGTGAGAAAGTTTTGTCGTAGTCAACACCTTGCCTATGACGATACCCCTTAGCCACTAGCCTTGCTTTATAGGTCTCTACCTTTCCATCTACTCCGATCTTTTTCTTAAAGATCCATTTGCAACCGAAGGGTACAATACATTCGGGCGCATCAACTAGGTTCCAAACCTTATTGGAGTACATAGAATCCATCTCAGAATTCATGGCTTCTTGCCACTTCTCGGAGTCTATACTCATAATAGCCTCCTCGTAGGTGTGAGGATCAATATCCTCAGCATCCTCTCCTCTAATATGTCCCACATATCTCTCAGGAGGATGAGATACTCTATCAGACCTGCGTAAAGTTGAAACTTGTGTATTAGGTACCTGAACAGACTCGGGCTGTAGAGTGGTGCTTGAGCTTGGTTCTCTAACTTCGCTCAACTCTATCATTCTCCCACTGTCTCCGCCAAGAATGTGTTTTTTCTCAAGGAACACTGCTTTCTTAGCTACAAAGACCTTTTTGTCCTCGAGATGATAGAAATAATACCCACAAGTTTCCTTGGGGTATCCCACAAATATGCATCGCTCTGTCCTTGATTCTAACTTATCGGGGTTGTGTCTTTTAACGTGGGCTGGGCAGCCCCAAATCTTAACAACCTTAAGATCAGGCTTCTTCCCTTTCCATATCTCATATGGTGTAGACACTATCGACTTAGTTGGAACTCTATTCAGAAGGTAAGCTGCGGTTTCTAGGGCATATCCCTAGAATAAGATGGGTAGGTCAGCGAAACTCATCATGGACCGTACCATATCTAATAGCGTACGATTCCTCCTTCCAAAGACACCATTGAGCTGAGGTGTATAAGGAGGTGTCCATTGGGATAATATCCCATGGTCCTTGAGGAACTGAGTAAACTCTGTACTTAAGTACTCACATCCTCGATCTGATCAAATAGTTTTGATACTCTTTCCAGTCTGGTTCTCCACCTCATTCTTATACTTTCTGAATTTCTCAAAGGCCTCGGACTTGTACTTCATTAAGTACACATATCCATACCTTGAGAAATCATTAGTAAATGTAATGAAGTAGGAGTAACCTCCAATGGCATGAGTTGACATGGGTCCACATACATCACTATGTATGAGTTCCAACAACTCAGTGGCTCTCTCTCCAGTTCCACTAAATGGAGAGTTGGTCAATTTTCCACGAATGCAAGGCTCACAAGTTGCATAAGACATATAATCGAATGGATCTAGATATCCATCATTTAGCAACTTTTGAATCCTTCTTTCATGGATGTGACCTAGCCTACAATGCCACAAGTATGCACTGTTCAACTCATCTCGTTTCCTTTTGGACACATTTACATTCATGATATGTGGAGTGGTGTCTAACATAAATAAACCATTATGCAATGTTCCTTTCGTGATGATCTTATCATCTAATAATATCGAACAACCATTGTTCTCAAAAACAAATTTATATCCACTAACTGTTAAACATGAAATGGAAATAATGTTTTTGATAATAGAAGGAACAAAATAACATGCATCTAATGCAATAAAAGCTCCACTAGGCAGATGTAGGGCGACCTCGCCAACAGCTAATACAGCAACTTTTGCTCCATTACCCATCTTGAGGTCCATCTCGCCTCTCTCAAGTCTCCTAGGCATTGCCAGAACTTGCAACGAATTGCATATATGATAAGCACTACCGGTATCCAATACCCATGTGTTATCATAAGATTATGACAAATGGAGACTGATCATGAATGTACCTGAAGCTTCATCAAGCTTTTGTTTCGCCCTTTCTGCAAGGTACTCTTTGCAGTTTCTCTTCCAGTGCCCATCTTTATCACAGTGGAAGCACTGACCTTTGTCCTTTGTTGGGTCTTTCTTAGCAACCTTTGCTTTACCTTGTTTGCCCTTGCCCTTTCCCTTCTTAAGGGACCTTTCTGCTTTCCTTTTCTTTTTGGTCTCACTAGTGTAGAGAACTGGCTTCTCTTTCTTAATAGTACTCTCTGCCTCCCTCAACATATTGAGGAGCTCGGAGAGTCACCTCAAACTTGTTCATATTAAAATTCATTATGAACTGTGAAAAGGAATCTGGTAGGGACTGAAGCACAATGTCCACACACAAGTTATCCTCTAGGACCATTCCTAGACCTGTGAGTTATCCTCACCAGTGTAGAGAACTGGCTTCTCTTTCTTAATAGTACTCTCTGCCTCCCTCAACATATTGAGGAGCTCGGAGAGTCACCTCAAACTTGTTCATATTAAAATTCATTATGAACTGTGAAAAGGAATCTGGTAGGGACTGAAGCACAATGTCCACACACAAGTTATCCTCTAGGACCATTCCTAGGACCATTCCTAGACAAGTTGTCCTTTGTTGGGTCTTTCTTAGCAACCTTTGTTTTACCTTGTTTGCCCTTGCCCTTTCCCTTCTTAAGAGACCTTTCTGCTTTCCTTTTCTTTCTGGTCTCACCAGTGTAGAGAACTGGCTTCTCTTTCTTAATAGTACTCTCTGCCTCCCTCAACATATTGAGGAGCTCGGAGAGTCACCTCAAACTTGTTCATATTAAAATTCATTATGAACTGTGAAAAGGAATCTGGTAGGGACTGAAGCACAATGTCCACACACAAGTTATCCTCTAGGACCATTCCTAGACCTGTGAGTTTCTCTATTCACTCAATCATCTTTAGGACATGGTTCTGGACATGGTTCTAAACTTGTTCATATTAAAATTCATTATGAACTGTGAAAAGGAATCTGGTAGGGACTGAAGCACAATGTCCACACACAAGTTATCCTCTAGGACCATTCCTAGACCTGTGAGTTTCTCTATCCACTCAATCATCTTTAGGACATGGTTCTGAACCGGTGTCCCCTCAGTCATCCTAGCGCGGAAAAGGCTCTTGGATATCTCATATCGTTGAGTCCTTCCCTGTTCCTCAAACAATTTGCGGACATGTAGGAGAATGGATCTGGCATCCATCTTTTCATGTTGTCTCTGTAACTCAGGAGTCATAGAGTCCAACATATAGCACTGAGCAAGAGTGGAGTCATCAATGTACTTCACATAGCGAGCGATCTCATCCTCGCTTGCCCCTTCTTCGGGCGTAGGCATCACTGTATCAAGGACGTACACGATTTTCTCCGCTATGAGAACAATTCTCAAGTTACGGAGCCAATCCGTATAATTTGGACCAGTGAGGCGGTTGACATCAAGTATGCCACGTAAGGGATTTGAAAGCGACATTTTCTGAAAATAAAGATGTAGCAGAAATGTATAACATGCAGATTTTGCAAGAAATAAACTATCAAGATATGGACTTCTATCTTAATATGCTCTCACTATTTTACTATCGAGTCACGCGACACCCTCAGCACGTGAAACGGAAGTCTCCGGCAGACTTCTAGTGGGGATCAGGATCCAATCAGCGTCTTAGTGTAACATCGAGGGACTCGACCAATCACACTAAGCCTAAATGGTAGGCAACTCTTGCCGATCACAACTCTTTGTGATTCCCGTCCTGTTCGGCCTCCGAATCACCATGGCCTCGAGGGACTCGACCAACCATGATGCTCGGTTAAGTCAACACCTTCGTTACAAGATGAGTCTGATTTGATGATATACCCTCGAGGGACTCGACCAAGCATACCATGCCCTCAGGTCACCGGTGACATCTCTATGTCGTAAGCAAGATAGCGAATCGCGATATAGGTGAGTCTCGAGGGACTCGACCAACTCAACCTACACCGGGAATCGGTTCCTACTCATAACGATGGAAGGCCACGTGAGTCAATCTAATTGCCTCACGTTTACCGACTTAATATTATCGAGAGATGTTTCTATGATTTGGTCTCCTAATATGACATGTCACACATATACATATTTAATATATATCTACATCGCATGCAAATATATATACATATCTAGTATGTGTATAAGCAATCACACCAGATGATCATGGACCACAACCTAATATGATTAGGCCCGAGCCAGTAGGCCTAATCACTCACATCAAGATCTATGTGTGCAACGGTGCATCTCCATGCCCTGTGATCATCCATCTCGTCCTCATCGGTTTCGTGGACATCTTGATGCATCTCCATGCATCACGATCGTCCGTCTCGTGGGTCCCGCTATCGCATCCACGCTCCCGCTGCACCTCCTCATGTGATTACAACTTAATCATAGGCACGCAGGCCCGACAATAAACGAGAAATATAATGGAGGTTCGCAGACCTCAATAATAATAATCACAAGTACACACATCACACGGTCCATGATCATCCGTCCACACATCATACATCACATGTATAAATAATCATCATCATGTAGGACTACTAGATAATAATAAAAATAATAATCAACTAAACCTTTTAATTAATTAATATTTTCTGAAATCAGGGATATGTAGGGAATTTCTCAATTCCTAAGGGTATTTTCGTAATTTGGACAAAAGACAGAAACTGGAATTTCTCAAATTCCGAGGGGCAAAACTGTCTTTTTTCAGAAAACCCTAATTTTCTCTTTCTGCTGTCGCTGCCGCCGCCGGCACCCTGCTGGCGGCGGCCTGTGCGGCGGGGCGAGGGCGCTGCCCTCGCCTGCAGGCGACACGCTCGCTGGCGGCGCTGCCGCTGCAGGTGGGCTCCCCTTTCAGGCGTCGCTGCCTCCGCAGGCGGTGCTGTCCCGCCGGGCGGCCGCCCCTGTGGGGGGGGTTTCGCCCGCGGGAGCAGCGGCGGCAGGCGTCGCTGCCCTGCGGCGGCAGGCGCCGCTTCCTTTCGGCGGCAGGCGCCTCTGCCCGTGGGTTGCTAGCCCCGCCGGCAGCAAGCCTGCTGCAAGCAGGCCGCCGGCCGGCTGCTGCAGACACAGCGCTTGCGCATGCGCCGGCGCTGTGCTGCCTGGCTGCGGCTGCGGCTGCCGCTGCAGGTGGCTGCAGGCATGCAGATCGAGGGCAGCAACTGTTGCTGCCCTTCCTCGCTTTTGCGTCAACGATTTTGACGTCAAAATTCTTCCTAAACACAATACATGCAGTTCAAAACCAATCATTTGCACGAACAACCTGGCTCTGATACCACTGTTGGGAAATCATTGGGGGCGACATCATATGCGCAGCGGAAGAACAAGAAAACAAAAATCCCCGATTCCCAAAAAGATGTTCGTCGTCGTGCGAAGGTTGGTGCGCAAAAATCCGCAAAACACAAAACTGCGTATAGAGATTGTGTTACCTAGGGAGATCGTATATCCCTGTTTTCTTGCAGATCCTTAGGAGAGGGTGAAGGAGGTCAAGCGTCCTCCTCTCTAGCGGTGATCCACACAGCAGGGTTGCGACGACGCTCCTCAAAAATCCAGGCCTACTATGAGGTGGAGAGGGAGAGGAGAATAGGAAAGGCAAGCAAAGACTCTAGCCTATGAGGCTGTGAATCCCTCCTATTTATAGAGATCCCGTGTCAAACCCTAATGGGTCCTTCCCTAGTGGGTATTGGATCTACATCCAATAAGACAAGGGCTTCGTCGGATATCTCATATCCGAACCTCTACTCATCGCAATGCCTACCATATGTGTGTGACCCTCTAGGCCCAATATCGAGCTGGCCGTGAGTCATACCTGTCAGAACTCCTTCTAACTTAGTGAATTATTATCTCTGTAATAATTCACTCGACTCATCGACTACGGACGTACTAGGCCACTACGCCGTAGTCCCTAGACGATACAGGGGAATCCAATCCATTGGACCTGTCTGTCCTCAGTTACCATGTACCTATAATCCCTCATCCATCTAATATCCCAAAGACCATATATCGAGCATGGTGTTGTCAGACCCATACGGTTTCTACTCGAGTCTCGCTCTAATCGGATTCTCCCGGAGAACTCTTTCTCTCTCAACCCGAATGACCCTTGCCAGGGATTTGTCTGAGCAAGAACACATGGGATATTCCTCTCATGACGCCGAGAGTGGATGATCCTCTGTCGACACTCAATAGCCCTCGTAAGGTCGACTACCACTCCCAATGACCAGCTGTACTAGATCTGGGAACAGCCAAACCTATAAGTCTGGTATCAAAGAGTGGAGCACTCATACAGGACATCCTTGGTGTCTCAAGTCTAAGGACCAGATACACCACTAGGACTACGGAATCGTTGTCTGACAATAAGGCATCATCAACCATCCAGCATTCCGTAAGCGGATCAATCAGTGAACTCATTCTCCAATGAGCACATGTACTGTATCCCTAGTGTCCCTACACAAGCAGCTATGAGACCAGCTGCATCCATCATATGGACGGGTATACAGCACACCAGTCTATCCGGTTATCACGATGTCCTTCTCGAGTAACCTATGACCGGGATTATTTAGGATATGTGTTTAAAGGTGAATCGATCTCATTATCGTGATCTCATCATGATCCGATTCCCATTGCACAAATCCAAGGACATCACAATATATATATGCACATATGCAATTGTTATAAAGTGATATACGCCAAAATATAATAAGCAAAAAGATTATGTATCAAGTCACACGTGTCAGCACTCACGTGATTGGCTTGCTGGGCACCTATGACTAGCACTGGCCACGCAGGTGTGTCTCGGGGAGTATGGGGTCGAGGAGCACGACGTAGGCTGGCTGGCCGCGCAGGTGTGTCCGGGGAAGCATGGAGCCGAGGAGCACGACGAAGGCGGGCTGGCCGCGCAGGTGTGTCCCGGAAAGCATGGAGCCGAGGAGCACGACGCAGGTAGGCTAGCCGCGCAGGTGTGTCTCGGGGGGCATGGAACCGAGGAGCACGACGTAGGCGGGCAGGCCGCGTAGGCGTGTCTCGAGAAAAATGGGGCCGAGGAGCCGAGGAGCACGATGCAGGCGGGCAGGCCGCGTAGGTGTGGTCTCGGGTATCATGGAACCGAGGAGCACGACGCAGGCGGGCAGGCCGCGCAGGTGTATCTCGGGGAAAATGGCGCCGAGGAGCATGACGCAGGCGGGCAGGCCGCGCAGGCGTGTATCGGGGATCATGGAATCGAGGAGCACGACGCAGGCGGGCTGGCCGCGCAAGTGTGTCTCGGGAACATGGAGCCGAGGAGCACGATGTAGGCGGGCTGGCCGCACAGGTGTGTCTCGGGGAGCATGGGGTCGAGGAGCACGACACAGGCGGGCAAGCCGCGCAGGTGTGGTCTCGGGCATCATGCGGCCGAGGAGCACGACGCAGGCGGGCAGACCGCGCAGGCGTGGTCTCGAGCGCCATGCTGCCGAGTAGCACGACGCAGGCGAGCATACCTCGCAGGCGTGGTCTCGGGCAGCAGGCCACCCTAAGGGGGGCTCAACAGTCTATGGCCGAGGGATGTAGTTCGGACGGGAAGGCCGCCCTGAGGGGAGCTCGGCAGTCTAAGGCCGAGGGATATGGCAAAGGCCGGGGGACTCGACTCAGGCAGGCAGGCCGCGTTAAGGTGGACTCGGGCAATCTATGTCCGAGGGTTCTAGCAAAGGCCAAAGGATGTGACTTAGGCGGGCAGGCCGCGTTGAGGTGGACTCGGGCAGTCTATGTCCGAGGGATCTGGCAAAGGCCGAAGGAGGTGACTCAGGCGGGCAGGCCGCGCTGAGGTGGACTCGGGCAGTCTATGTCCGAGGGATCTGGCAAAGGCCGAAGGATGTGACTCAGGCTGGCAGGCAGTGCTGAGGTGGACTCGGGTAATCTATGACCGAGGGACACGGCTCAAGCGGGCAAGCCGCCCTGAGGTGGGCTCGGCAATCTATGGCCGAGGGGCGTGGCTCGGGCCGAGAGACACGACTCAGGCATGCAAGCCGCCTTGAGGTGGGCTCGGCAGTCTAAGTCGTTCGGGTGATCACCCGACATTCCGAGCCCTCCTTCTAGTGCCAAAATGTTGGTGTAACCAACCTGGGAGTCGTGGCCTCGGGGCCGACGTGGCTCAGTTCGCGTCCGGACGACGGGTATCTCCCGGGGCGTCCCTCGAGCCCGCGGGGTCGGTTCGGTGCGATGGTCCGATCGGGACGGGGTCGCCATTTCCTCCGGGCAGGGATTCGTCGTCCGCGCGTCCGACGGGGACCCTCGGCTTCGCACCTGCACAAAGGTCGGGTCGGGAAGCTTGACCCGACCCCCTTCCCGACCCGACCCCTCCGACGATCAAGTTAGAAGATGTGGAGGGGGTTTCAGATGAGGAAGTGTTTTAGAGTGTCTCGCCCCCCACTTCCGTTCAGAATGCGAGGGTATTTATAGGAAAGCTTATTGTTGTTTGATGTGCCCACCTGCAGGAGGCAGGCTGGTAGCGTCTGACATGGGCGTTGGCGTGGCGTGAAGAACCGAACCTGAGTAAGCGTTAATGCGCCTAGGCTGATGTTCCGGTTCAGTTGACCGAGTGTAATCACGTCGATCGAGACGTAAGGCGTCGGCTGACGTCAGCCGAGTCTTATCATAATTACTATCCTCGTCGTTATGTCTTTTGGATTCGGTGAATCGAGGGAGGCAAAGGAGGTGAGGATTCGGCTTGATCGACGGGGAACCGCTGCATGTCCCTTTATTTTGGGAACATGGGTCGGACCCCGTCGATAGGATCAGCGGAGGAGGAGATGCAGCAGTTCCTCATCAACGGCCAATCGGCATCGGGTCACCGTCCGATCCGGTCTTCGCGCGCCATGGGTCGGACCCCGACGGCCGACATCCGGTCTCGATGCCGAACCGGGAGGCGTTCGGCCGGCTCTTTGACCACTGTTCCTTTCTGGTGCCCATCGGCTGGTTTGCCTTTTGGGTATTAAAGCTTCGCTCCCCGCCGTGTCTCAACTCGATGCCGAACGATTTCTTCGGTCGCCGAGGAAAACACGAGGTTCTCTTTCTCTTCTTCCCTCTTTCGGTTCTCAAATTTGTAAACGATCAAGTTCTTGCGATAAAACTACGATCTTGTCCTCCCAAATAGAGAAAGAATTGATCTTGAAGCATAAGAAGTTGCCTGTTTTTTGGGGTTTTGAGCGTCTTCTCGGCCAAGAAGGGCGGATTGTTGTTGCTTCTTGTGTTTTCATGGATTGGCGTGTGCTCATGCAAGCTTTTATTTGCTTTAATCTCCTCTATACCCAGGAGTTTTGCCTTCTGTGATAATGACCTGATTCTTGGTTATCGGTGTATCTACCTTATATCTGTATCTTGATTCTTGGATATCTTTTAGTTGCCGTAGCAATTTCTTCTTGCGTTTGTTGCTGCTTTTGGTGAATCTTGAATCTTCTGTTCTGCGCTTGTTGGTCGTGATGAATTTGGATTAGATGGAAGATGAAGATGCTCCTTTTCGCGTCGAAGAAGAACAGAACGATTCCTTTGAACACCAAAATAGAAAGATCTATCCACGATGGCCTTTGGCTTCTAATTCTGCTCTAATGTTACCATCATCGTTTTTCTTTTTTTTTGATGTCCTGTTTGATGTCTTTTACTAAAAGAATTGATTTGATGGTTGAATTTGAATCCTCGGAGCTGTGTTATGCTACTTGCTGATCTGTATTTCCATCCATGTCCTTACCTGCTATATCTGGTTTGATTATGGCCTTAAAACAACCATAGTGCATGCATTCTTTTCTCCCAATCAGTGTTTATTGGGAATATGATTTCTCTGGATTTTTGTTTATTATTAGCTCTACATATCAGAAATTTAATCTTTATTTATAGTCTTTTCATTGATTTCAGAAATTTTTTGAAGGTTCCTCCTTCCAAATGGGCTCTGGAAGTCGTAAAGCAGGGCCCTATCTTGCCTAACTTTGCTATGGCATTGGTTATTAGTGAGTTGTTGATAGGCTGATATCTTGGTTACTTGGATTCCGTTGATCTTTTTTGAGTTAAAAGTTATTCTTTAGGTGACTACACTTGGTAAGAAAGGCTACAGCCATGATGACAATATGTTTCTAGGGGTAGTTTTTGTTCTTCCTGCCTAGAAAATTTTCATTCCCATGTCATGCTGAGAATTTAATTTGTTACTCTTTATACAGCAAATTTGTGATGCTGATGGATTAAAGTCACTTTTTTTTTGTTTTCGTTTCCTACAGGTGTTTTCGCTGTGGCATGGATGGTTCCAAGGGTAGAAGGACCGCTACCGGAATAAGTTTTTCCAGAGGTGGTTGCATTATTACTCTTAGAGAACAAAACTACCATGATAGAAGTGTCCGATGCTGTAGCCGGTTGGGATGTAGTGCTAGTCTCTATGCCATGAAAGGCACCCAGGTAGGAAAACAGGACAGAGCTTCCTTCCACTCAGGACCGTGTCAATCATTATCTGCTAATGGTTTTAGAAAGCCTCAACGAGGACAAAGATCCAGTTGTTCTCGTGAAGAAGCAAATGTTGCAGAAAGCCGTAATACCCGAAGAGATAGTGATAAACCCAAAAGTGGTAGAAGATTCACAGGTATAAAAGATTCAGACTCCAACCGAAGAGTAGAGAATAAAAAAGACTTGCACTCTGTCCCGTTAAGTCCATTAGTTGGATCTGCAAAGCTTCCCTGCTCATCAGATAGTGCAACTGGAGGAGTGGGGTCCAGCAGGATGAAATTGAGATCAATAACATCTAAGGAAGCCGCTAGACAGTCTAGATATCGTTATATAGAAAATTCGAGTGCATCTGGTAGCACCAGCATGACTCATGGGGATGCTTCACATGATATGGCATCCAGGTCAGAGGTCTTTGGTGTGGAAAATCCTAGAGGAACAGACATATCCAATGTTCTTGCACCAGAGTGTAGCTCTGCTGATTCCAGAAGTAGCAGAGCAGATAATAATTTAAGAATGAGATCCCTCAAAAGGGGAAGTTCATCTTTCAGAGGCAGAGGCCGAATCCCATCCTCAAATGGATCAAATCTAGGTACTTCAGACCTGAGTGTATCTCTTCCGGAGCATTTAATATCTTATCAAGCTACAAGAGGATCCAGAAACCAATCTACCAATAAGGTTGTTGTCTCAGTCAGAACAAGGCAGCCACCTAGGGGTGATACTAGAATAAGACCAGTAGGACAAGTAGATGAGTCCATTTTGGCACCAATGCCTCTAACTGTTACCCAACAGTCACAATGTGAATCAGGAGCTATTCCTCAAAGTTCATCGAGATCATCCGCAGATTTTCATCGTTTTTACCAGAATATACATGGAGATCCTGGAACCAGCACTCAGATTGCTCCTAGGAGACAAATTCATGAATCTGCAGCCAATCGCCTGCATATATTTGATGCTCTTTTACAAGATAGAGATGGCTATCCACACTTAAACATGGGAGGAGTTGCTGAGGTATTACTGACTTCTATATCGTAATGCTTCTCCTTTATAAACTTAGTCTACATAATTTATACATTGAACACTGGGTGCGTACAGTTGCAATGCAAGCAATGTGTGGAACAAGCAAAATCCTTTTGGGCATTATGATGTATAAATGCAGCTGTTTCTATTCATCTCAGTTTCTTCTTCTTAATTTATTTTGGATCACAAAATATTTTATTTGAGGATGTACTTAGTTTCTTCTGTTTTCTTTTTATGGTTTTTTGAAAATGCCTGGTGTAGAATTACCTCTAATAATTTGAAAGTTACTCAGATGTCTTTTGACATGCAGGTGTTATTGGCACTTGAGAGGATTGAACAAGATGAAGGGTTAACACACGAGGTTGTTATCTGCGTTCAGCTCCACAGATAGCATGCTTTTAATTATAAGAGCTATTTTATAAATCCAAAAATGCATGAAAAATCAAATTGGACTTTCTGGCGAAGTATTTATTTTATTCTTATTATATTATGCCATTAACAGCTGTGACATTATCCTTGCAGCAATTATTGGCCCTTGGCAATCATTTGTCTTTGGATAGCCGAAGTTTCCATGACCAGTACAGAGACATGAGAATGGACATAGATAATATGTCATATGAGGTTTGTTCTACCTTTGAGCCATGTGTAGTATCATGAAACTTGCTGATGAATATTTTCTTGAGTTCTCATCGATGGAAGAGAAATTTTTTTAACTTGCATCCGTAAGTCCTAAATATGTTTAATGTTGGGTGTTCACGATTCAAATTACAGTGGTTTGGTGATTCCTTTGGGAATAACTATTATGAGAATGTCATTCATTCTTCTGTTGTATCTGCATTTCTTTGCTAGTACCAAAGTGATTCAAATGAAAAAGTTGCTCGAACAAAGTGTGATCCACTAGTTCTTTACATTGCACCGATAGTACTCTCTTATCTGCAATCAACAACAAGATGGTTTATTGCACTACATTAATTCAAATGTAGCTGTTTAAGGTCAAGCAGCTCCATATTTTTATTGTCATCTCATCTGTGATAAAAAATAGAGCAGTTAGTGGCCCAGAAATATCATTGTTTTCATTCTTATTAGTCTCCATTTTTCTGGGAATTTTTGAGGTATCAGAGTTTGTTATGAATTTACAGCCAAGCATATCTAGTAACTCTACTTCCTTGAGCAGGACTTGTTAGCCCTGGAAGAGAAGATGGGTACTGTGAGCACAGCTCTCACAGAGGAAGCTTTATCAAGGTGCTTGAAGAGAAGTCCCTACATGTCTGCCTCTTTGATCTCCGGGATCTCTGGACGTGACGAGGATGAAGTCAAATGCAGCATATGCCAGGTACAGTCAGTCCTCTTGGCCAGACTTTCAAGATAGTTCATATCGAATTTTATTTGCACCATCAAAATTGTTTTTTTGCCGCGGAATGCACAATCGCTTGCTCTTGAGCTTTTCGTTTCTCGTCGTAGACAAGACACTTGTTTTTCTACAGTCCGGTAATACCATAACAAGAATAAACTGTAGAGTTCTAATTATTAGATCCATAATTTTACTCGAGAGTTACAAGTATTTAAATTTTTATTTATAATTTTTAAGTAAGATATTTCTTTATCTCTTCTGGTACTATTGACACTAAATGGATTTTTGTGGCTCTCCAATACGTTATATCCATCTCAGCCACAGCAATCAATCAAACTGAAATCCTACGTTTTCCCAGGAGGAATTTGTTATGGAAGACGAGGTGGGGGAGTTGGTGTGCAAGCATACGTACCATGCAGCATGCATCCGCCGATGGCTTCAGCTAAAGAACTGGTGCCCTATCTGCAAAGCCTCCCTCTTGTAATAAAGCCTGCCCTCAAGAAAAGATGTGGTATTTATTCTTATGCATTGGCCAACGAAAGCTTGCATTTCTTCAGCTTTCAATGGGGACACAATAAACCTTGTGTGTGTGCGTGTGTGTGTGTTATGGCCTTCTTCACCAATCCGTTCCTTTCTTGGTTGGCTGGAAAACCATACTTACCGAACAGAGTATATTGCAACTTTCTTTTTTTATATTAGAAGTTTATGTGTCATTGGGACTGCTCGTTACAAAGGTTAATATCAAATTATCTCAATATAAAATTTCCACGAGTCAAACAAATACCGGATATTTTATTTGGGATCAAAGCTTGCTTATCGTGAAAGAAACGTAAGACAATGCTGATTCATCTGATCGTGGATTGCCACCTGGATGATAACATCTGCGGTAGAACCTATGCCTCTCTCTTGCGGTTGTCAGCAGGAGCATGGTCCTTTAACCCTTGCTCACCTCGACCTTCGAGAGGGTTTATAACGAGTTAGTCATAGGGTGTATTAATCTCCGGTAGTGAGATTCATTCTCTCTGAGTGTTTTTTTTTTCAAGTAGCATGTCACCCTTGTCAATCATGATTTTGGGAAGACTTACACATTCGATTGCAAAGGGTATTAAACCCAAGTGATGTGGTCCAGTTCATCTTTTCGAATGCCTGGTACAAGGGACCATCCCCTGTTCATCCTAAATAAGCTTCGGTCTTGACAAACAATGCTCTCGCAATTGTCCTTTCTTGGTACCACCCTCAAAGAGATGAGCTCATCAATTGTCGACATAAATGAACATTTGGACGATACGAAGGGCACCCTAACGAGCTACTGGCTACACTTTATCGGTCGCTCAGGTATAAAAGCCAACTCCAAAACCTAAAAGAACAAGCTATCTCTATTATTTTTACTTCTCAACTAACTTAACTAATGGAAGGGTCGGGTTAAGAATATTCCCCAACGTGAACCACTTATATAGGATCATCGACGAGGCTAAGGTGTATCTTTAAGAAGCAGCTACTCCAAATCCGCCTCCGACAAAGAAGCAGCTACTCCACGGTCTAATCTCATCCCTTGTAGGCCCTGAATTAGCTTGCACTTCTAGGACTGACCCAAACTGTGACTACTCCACGGTCTAACAGCATCCAGGCAATAACAAAACACAAGATGGCACATCGATTCCACAAACAGTATCGGATCGCAGTTAAAGATCCGCATCCGGGGCTACGCTTCGGATTCAGATTCGAATTCGGGTTTTGGAGCCCCGCCCCGTTGCCGTTTTCTAGCGAATGGAACAGAGAGAGAGAGGAATAGGGAATCCGACCCGTTTAGCATTTCCAAGGGCCTCTTATACCGACGCTGCGCACGCCGACGATTCCATCGCTTCCCGTCGCCTTCTCCCTCTCCCTCGCGAGTCGGGCTTCTTAGGGTTTGGGTCCTTGGAACTACTTCTTCGGTGGCCTGATCTATTCCACTACGATAGCAATCTCCCCAGAGGACACGGTTAGGTTTTTCTTGCTCTATTGGGATTTCGATCTATTATGATCTCTTTTTTCGCATCTTTTGTGGAATTTCTGGTTAATTGCTTGACTTAGGGCCTCTCGTTTCGTCCGGATGATTCGTTGCTGACGATGATGATGAATAACGATGATAATTGTTTAGGGTTTGGGTTTTCTTGCGCTTGTGATTGTGGGTTCCGGGATCATTTAAGTCGGAATGAGTTAATTTGGGTTCGCGCTATATCTGTTGCACTGATTTTCCTGCAACTTGGTTCCGTTTGGTATAAAAGAGTCAATTTTGCACTCATCGGAGTTAACAACCACATCTTGTCTTTATTGACAAGTGTTTTGTCGTTTGATAACCAAGTGGGTCTTGGAACCGAGGAAGCTGACGGGTTCTTTTGATGCTGCGAATTAGGCTTGTGATTGTGTTTTCTGTTAATAGAAGGCCTATCATCACAAGATGTGTGACGTTTGGCTTATACTTGGATAGTTAATAGAATGGGTAATTCTAACCTATACATATGCATTCATTATAGCAAGGTATAATAATTATTAATTTGTTGATTTTTTTTATTGTGCATTCCACTTCTCTCTTCTGTAGATTTTTTTTTTTTTTTTCACTTGCACCGACCATCATTGATTTATGAACACTAGTAGAAAGGACTAATGCAATTATAATTTAATGCTAGCTTCTTTTTGTTTAAATAAAAATATTCTTACCAAACTATGGAGATAGCTACAGTTATGGTTGTTGTGCAGGACCCCTCAGCTAAACATGCGCTGTTGAATCTTTTACCAGTATAGTCCTATTTAACTCTTACTAACCTAAAGTGGGTAGGTTATAGCGAGGGATTCAACGCACACCTTACAATGTATGTGATCTAAGCTTACATGGAGGAAAAAGGGACCTCAGTCAATTGTCTTCCGTTGATACATCGTAATACTGACTCCACCGGACTCGGTATGTCCAGTGTGCACGTGTCTGTGTTGCATTGTCGTAGGATATATGGACTAGCTAACAGTTGTTTTGTTTCACAAAGATGTTTGCATAGTCGCATGAAAAAGTTTGCCTTATGCTGTACCAAATTTGTTCATTTGCTTGTTGGTCCCACCCATTATTTGGTGTTTGAAGTTACAAATAATGTTGCATGATATTCTCCTTCCATGCATAAATGTGAGTTTATGGCATCACTGAAGTTCAGATGAATGGACGTTGACTGTTTTGATGAAAGTTTTGTGAAAGATGTAGTTGTTAAGATGTGTAAGCTCCTGCTGAAATCAGTTATGTCTTTGTTGGAAATTGAAGCCTTGACAGAAGAAAGTTGATGATAGCCAACTTTTCGGTATTCTATGGTTGAAGCAGTCTCATTGGCATCAGTGATCAGATGTACTAGATGGGCTTGTCCTGTGCGTGAGTGAAACTTGCATAGTAAAAGTTGAGAAAAAGACTGAACATCTAGGATAGCATATGTGGAAGATTGTTGGCATCGAGGAAGCTTGCTTAGTTAAGAAACGTGACTCTGATTTTGACGAAAATGTCAATTGAGCATAATTAACATAGCTGGGTAAAAGGTTCTGGTCACTTTTCTCGCTTTTTTCTGTATAATAATAAGCAATAATTATCATGCACAACTTCCATGATCTCCGTGTTAACCCAGTATATATATATGCATTACCTGAAAATGGTGCATTATCATCAATCGACAAGCAGGCGTTTATAGTCATACCCTATGAAGATCATTATCTTCTTCATCAGTAGTTTTCTTTATACAGGAAGAAGACTGCCATGACTTCAGAAACCTCTCTCGAAAGTGAGAAAAAGATTTATCTGACCTTAGAGGATACACAGTCTAACATTAACTGGGATGATATCGTTTGCCCTATCTGTTTGGATGTTCCGCACAATGCAGTGCTACTTCACTGCGGTTCATATGATCGAGGGTGTAGAGCATTCATGTGCGACACTGATGATTATCACTCCAACTGTCTTGACCGATATAAACGTGCACATGGTTTGCCTACCATCACGACGGTCTCCTCAACTACAACCGGGACACCCACTCAAAGCATTCGAGTAATTCCTTTGGGTTCTGGCAGCAGCCCTACCTGCCCGTTGTGTCGAGGGAATGTGACAGGGTTGGTCGTAGTTGATGAGGTCCGCGCATACCTCAACATGATGAAGAGATGCTGCGAAGAGAAGCAATGTTTATATGTCGGCAACTACATGGAACTGCAACGGCATGCCAAACAAGAGCACCCTCATTCTCGGCCATCAAAAGTGGACCCAGATAGACAACAAGATTGGGAGAATTTTCAGCGCTCCTCAGAAATGATAGATGTCTTGAGTACTATTCACTCAGAAATGCCACATGGTGTTTTGTTTGGGGACTACATTATTGAGTATGGGGATGAGAGCAGTGATGAATTTGAGGATTTCCCTGGAGATGACGGCAATTGGTGGACCTCTTGTATTCTCTATCATGTCTTCGACAACTTCAGGTCAACGATAGATCGGCAGAGATTAAGAAATGAAGAGACAAGTAGAGTTCAAGCTAGATCATTCTATGATGCTCATATGGATGATGGTTCAACGTCATCTGCTGATATGCCAGAATACCATTTTGATGGAAGTGATGAGGAGTTTGGAGAAGCAGATGATGGAGCAGCATCCAGGGGAAGCCAGAGTCACCGCAGGTAGTTCAAAAATTCATTTCATCAGTGTTTCTCTATTTCAGACTTAAAATTTACTCTGACAGCACGATTCAGTTCCTTCTGCTTGTTAAGCTATTTTCAGACATGAATTTAGATTGCACATGATGATATTGTTTTTCCTTGATTTTGATGACCAAGAAGAGCCGATCATTATCATTTCAAACAAACGAAGGGAACATAAACCTCAATTGACACACTAGGGCTGCTTTTTGTGTGTTGCAAGATATTTAAAAGCAGAAATTAACTAGATCCCATTACTTGTAAGAGCTGCACGAATGCCTCGATGGTTTCTGCAAAATCTCAAACTGGCTTTTTGTTCATACAATTTTCTATCAGTTTATGGTAGATCTGCTTAAGGCCTTTTTTTTTTTAATCAGCATCTCGTCCATCTCTTGCAAAACCACTGACATGATTTGCAGATTCATAAATTTGTATCACAAGTTTCTATTGGTGTTTGGAAACTATTGGCTGTACCACGAGAAGAGAGGGGGGGGGGGTTGGGTTTGGGTGTGTGTTGTTGTCGTCTGATTGCCCGGGGGCTAATGTTTCTTCCACATCATCCTGCAGCTACAGGAGGCGCAGGTCTCGATTCCAAGAACACTAGCGTGTTACCGACCGCAGTCAGTGGGAGGTGCCTAACCTTCGTCTCTTTATGGTTGTTGGCCAAAAAGTTCCACATGACTCTGTGTTACCATTGTAAATGATTCCGTGCTGCTCGATGCTCCATGTTGCTGTTTGAAACAAAGCTTGGTTATATAACAATCCTATTAGTTCTTTTTGTTGCCTTCCAAGTGCCTAATTCCTGTAAGAAAGACTCTGGTCACTCGATGCTTTTTTATTTTTCTAGGTCACCGTTGTTCTCAAGTGTGCCAAAAAAAAGCTCGTTTCTTTTACAGTATCGGTGGCCTGATAATAATAATAATAATAGTTATTATTACAGGTTACGATTGTACGCGGGAATTAAAGACTGTAGAGAGTTGCACTGCCATCAAAAGTCAGATGGCAGTCATCCACTGAAGGGTGCAACAAAGGACGCTAGAAGTAGCCATCAATGCCTGACTGACTTCATTATAATTCCCCAACCTGCCAAAGTACTCAGTGATGCTAATGATTCATTCCTATCCATTCTCCTCGCCCTCAAAAAAAGGCACGCCCTCGACCTTGTTTGCTGACCGCCGCTCTCACCGCCGCAGAGCGACGATGGACCATTGCCCGGTACTTTTGCGATCCAGAATGAAACTGTACAAATACGGAGAGGCCACGATGAAGCTAAACACCACCGGCTTGTTTCCTCCACGGAACAACAACATGAACAGTAATCTCGTACTCGAATCTAGCTCATTCAACTGAGCTACTACTGATCATCGCAGTCTTCAAACGTTGTTGGAAGAATAAGGTTTTGCATCCCAACAAAACGAGAACGATGCGGCCAATAATTATCCATAATATATATATATATATATATATATATATTAGTGTGTGGGGCGTACGTTTGTCCTTTGAAATGTGTCAAAAGATTGGTTCCTTAGGTGCAGAAAAGAAAGAAATATAAAGCTACTGTTTACAGCTGCATTGATGATGATATCACAGTGAAACGTCAGCAAAAGGATGAGCACTCAAGTAAAAGAAACATGACCAGGGGAGCTTTCGAGTCTCACGCCGAACCACCGAATGCACCATGTCGGCTTTCGCATTCTCGTATTCTGCGTGGAGCAGCGGTGGCACCTTATGTTCCTGTTCCCCTCCATCATTCCGTTCCATGAAGAGGAGCATGCAAGGCTGCCACACCATGCTTTGCGTCCTGGTGGTCGTAGTAGGAGTCCGCTGCTGGTGTCCCGGTGGGCGCAGCACAAGGAAAATAAGCGCGACCATGCTCCTGATGCTGACTGCTACCACCCCTCGCTTGACCCACGCCGCTGCCAGCAGCAGCGAAGTCCACAGTACTGCCGGATCTGAACGATTCAAACACTGACGGCGGATGGCTCCGCTGGTGCTGCTGCTGCTGATCCAGGGCAAGCAGGGGCAGGAATTCTTGGTGTTGCACCAACGCCAAGGGTTGTGATCCGGGACAGTAGGACGCCGGCGACGGTGGCTCCGGAACCCTCGAGGCCTTGCTCGACGCCCCGCCCACCGGAAGGTCGCTGTTGAGGATGCGCTCCACGTCGTAGCGGCTCATGTCGAAGTTGGTCACCGCGTTGAGCCCCCGGAACTTGATCGCCGCTATGTCGTAGGCCTCTGCCGCTTCCTCCTGTGTGCCTGCACTCGTCCATGTCATCCATCTCCACATCATGTGGGAACGATCGCTTTGATGATCGCGCACTTACTAAAAGTTCCGAGATACAGGTCTTTGTTGCCTGCGACTCGCCCTATCCTCGCCTGCCATCGCCCGTGTTGATGGTGTCTTGCAATTGTTCGGATTCGAGCATTAGTTTTACAGGATGAACAAACCTAATCAACCTTCTTTCTCCAAATATGATGAATCTGACCAACCTGGTGACTCCTCTGTACATGGAGGCTCCTCTGGAGAAGCCACTACTCCTCCTGCTCGACAAAGCAAAGCCGAAGTCGTATGTGACTTGAATCCCACACCAGCATGAGAACGTACGTACGTCTGCATGGCGTTGGTACGTACGTGCCCATGATTCATTGATTGCTACTACGATAGATATCTAGAAACAGAGACGGCCCAACCTTCGGAGTGCCGCAACGAACTCCTGTCGCGTCATGTTCTTCATCTCCTGCAACTCCTCCTCGTAGTCCGACACCTACATGTAAGTACGCATACATAAGGTGTGGTGGTATGTAAGACAAAGATGGCCCCCATGATCACCTACCGGGAAGTTGGTGGTGGTGTTGGGACCCCAGTATTTGAGCGCCGCCAAGTCGTACGCCCTGGCCGCCTTCTCCTCCTTGTCATACCCTCCTACATGTTATTGTTCCGAACAGATGAAATGATGATGTAATGTTAATTTGCTCTACGTATTTGGCCCTGATTGGGACGAGAAGAACTCACCGAGGTAGACTGTGGCATGCAGAAAAAGACAATCCATCTTCCAGTGAAAACATGCCACGTGCGAGAAAAGAAAATAGAGAAAGAGAGAGAGAGAGAGAGAGAGAGTGAAGAAGAGATTTATGGCAAAATAGAATGGAGAAAATTTAGGCGGCGGCGAGAGCTCAGGCGCACCTTGACGGCCTTTCCGGCTTTGACCTTCCCGGCGGCAGCTGTTGTCCCACAGGTGAGCTTCGTACCTCCCCGTCCACCTATGCCTTACCCAAAATGCCTCCATGTTAGCAAAAAATACGCTCCCGAGTTGCGGCTGCTCACATCCATGCAAGCCAAGCATCCAGCTTGCATGATTTCGGAGCCATGCTAAATAGCACTACGCTATTGGCATTGCAGTACCTCGTGACGCCACGGTAGATGGACGTCCTTTGGCCGAACGTGTCCATCACCTTCTTCGGGTCCGCCACGGCTAAGGAGGTGGACTCTGGCTGCTCTGCTGGAGAAGCCCGTAGGATTCCAGCGGCGATGCTCCTCAAGTCCGAGTCATAACCGCCATCAAATTGTTCTCCAAGTGGATGATCTCCGGGGCTGCTGAGGAACTCCTCCAGCTTCGGCGCCTCCGCCGCCACAGTCTTCATGTCCACACAGTCGTTGCCACCCTCGTCTCCACCTGAATCCGAGATGAGTTCAACACAAAACGAAAATAACAGCTTAGATCAGCAAGCCCGCAAAGTTTCGTACTAGCAATCACAAGAAACAGTGAAAGAAAGAGAGAAGCAGGGTGTTGGGATAAGAGACCATGGAGAGCAGAGGCAGAGAAAGCTTGGAAGAGAGAAGGGTGTTGGGAGAGGGAGAAGGCGAGCCAGGGGTGAGAAGTGTCCATTCTTCGTTACGAGGAAAGCGCAGTGGCTATTCACGGTTCAGATATAAAGAAAAAGAAGGGACTCGGAGAAACACAGATTCAAAAGGAGCAATACGGAAGGAAGACCAAAAAGGAGAGAGAAACAGAGTGAGGGGGAACACGAAGCACGAGGTTCCTTTAATATACCATGCTACGCTGGTGATGTAATCTTGACATAAAAATAGGGAGGATCGAGTATGAGTGGGATAAGGGTGGGGCAAGTGGAGGCTTTTCACGCGCCGTAAGGGCGGCGTTCTTGACCGAACGGAAGAAGCGGAGGAATCAGAGGATGTGATGTTCCTTCAGAGATCTCTTATGTCGTTCAGCTTCGTTGCAGACGGCCACAGTGTGATGACAGGTTGGGGATTGCAATCATGGAAGCAGGATAGCGTTCGGAGATCGGTGGGGGGAAGGTAACGATGCGTTGTATGGAGTCGGGGGAGCATGTGGAGAGGTATGGCGACACGAGCGGCCATGCTGAGTGGAGTAAACAAGAGGGAAATGCCTGACACGTGACAGAGGATCAGGATATAGATAAATAGGGAATCATAATTTTATATATATATATATATATATATATATATATATATATATATATATATATTTATATTTCTTTAATTAATTTATTATTTGATATATAATTTAAAAAATTCCTCAAATATCTATAAATATATATTACCTAGATGACTAAAATCATCAAACTTTTACGGTAATTCTTGATGAAGTTTTCTTGATTTTTTTAAAGTAAGAGTAATTGTATTAAGTACAAATTATGTATAGACTAAAGCCAAAAACCTCTTAAAGCAATCTAGGAGAGTGCATCCTGGGAAGGTGGAATAATCTCACCCCATCAAACTCATCTTCAAAAATAGTAAAATAAAAATAAATTTTATCGAAAAATCTAGTCATGACTACATATACTGTATACTATGATTTATTACTATAGTCAATAGAAAATAAATGCAATGTCCAAATATGCGTGGACTTCTTGTGAATACATCATATTATTGAAATGTTTAACCATAAAATATATTCCATTGTTCATCATCATTCATGATATTATTAACTAATGGTAAATTGAATCTTCCCCTCTACTTGTTAAGTACTCAATTTTTGCTCTATACATGATCTTAAGTCTAAGAATCTCAATCAAAAGTTGAGCATTATTTTTGTTATGATACTCAAAATTATTTTTGTTATGATACTCAAAATTCTGCCACACATCTCCTGCACATATGAAAGTAACATTTGTTAGTTGTATAAGAAATCTTTTTCTTAAGAAGTTTTACATGAGTATTTCTAATTCTTGATATAAGTTTAACTATAGTAGCTTATTGAGTTCAAATCTCATTACAATCTTCTTCCATATATAATTAATATAGTCATAAGCGAGACGGTTAGTACTTTCTTCCTTTTACATAGAAAGAGAACATCAGTTTACAAGATAAATACCTCTTCTCTTCATATTGTCTATTGTATGTAGTTTGTCAAGAAAGGCCTATCATGTACATAAGGAATGTCTCTGTAAGCTCGGTCTATCCTATGTCCAACTACTTAGAATTCATTTATTGTACCTTTGTCTAATTTGATTCGATGCAAACGCAGCATTAAATTTATCATTGTTATAAAGTCAAATGATCATATCTAAAGAGTTATTCCTGATTGGAATAGTTTTAATGATCGGTCAAAGTTATAACATTTCAAGGGAAGTGGGATTGGGAAGACACCTGGTGGTGCCATTAGTAGTGAATTTAGAAACCTTTCAATCTTTGGAAGCCCTTAACTCTTATCGTACTCTATCATCAAATAATTAAAATATGCTTTTTCCATTCACCAAAGGGTCATACCACATATTAGTGCTAGTCTAAAAGAGATTACATAAGAAATGTTATTGATTAGCCAATTCCTTGCTTTTCAGAATTTCTTTTCAAACAACAAAATGAAATATTTTTACTAAAGCTACCCAAATTGATTCTTGTGATAGGTACCTAGTACAAACCTGTTTTGAGTATAAGGAATATTTGTTTTTATAAAATATCCCATAATTGTTTTACTAAACAAGCTTTATTCCAATCTCTAATATTTTTTAATTCAACCCTCCTTCATCTTTTGGTTTGTAAATGTTATCTTAATTTACCATATACTTTGCCTTACCATTTATGTCATTCCAAAAGAGATTCATAAGTAGTCTTTCAGTATCATGGAGAAGCTCAATAAACAAAAAAAATATATTAAATTAATAAATATAGTAAAGAGTTCAATACAAATCGGATGAGCTCAAGCCGTGCTACTTTAGAAAGAAGTCTATTTTTTTAAGAGAAAATTTTATTCTTTATTTTCTACCGGATAAGCTAATAGAGAGTTTTGTTGATGCCAGTAGATATGAGTGGAAGACTTCCCTCACTAACCCTTAAAGTTTGAGCAATATAAACCTTACCTTTAATGCAAACACCCACGTAGACTTTGTTTTTTGCATAATTTAGTTTAAGGCTAGAAGTTATAACAAAGTCTTTGAGAATGGCAATCAGATTCCTCACAAAAGTAGGAAGATAATAAGGTCATCAACAAAAGTTATATGAGATATATAAACGGAACCAACATGAGATCCCTTAATGTTGTCATTAAAGACTATTTCTTCTAATATACCGTTGAGTCCTTCTATTATAATTGTAAAGAGATAAAGAGATAGTGGATCTCTCTGTCAGATGTCATTCTTACTTCCAAAAAAACCAATGGGTGAATCGTTGAAGAGAATAAAAAATTTTGGAGCATCCAAGCAATATTAAATCCAATTAACCGAGGGAAGCTGAGCATCTCGTAGATAAAGTGTTTATTAATTGAATAAAAGGTTTTTCTTAAATCAACTTTAAAATAGATTTTATTCTCTCTTGTTTTCGAGTGCATATCCTTTCACCAAGTCATTAGCAAGAAGAATATTATGCTGTATACTTTGTTAATCATAGGTCCTCTATAAACCAATTACGTGAGTGATGACACGTATGATATGATATACTTTCTTTTTTTGTTATTATGTTATTTTACATTTTATCACTTTATATTACTTGTAGATAACAATAATGAGACTGATTCACCTTTAAATACAAACCCTAAATAATCTCGGTCATAAGTTACTCGAGAGGGACATCGAGACAACCAGATAAACTGGTGTACTATATACCCGTCCGGAGGTAACTGGTCTCATAGTTGCTTGTGTGGGGACACTGAGATACAGTGCAAGTGTTCATTGGATAATAAGTTCACTGATTGATCCGCTCACAGAATGTTGAATGGTTGATTATGCCTTATTGTCAGATAGTGATTCCGTAGTCCT
The DNA here is from genome assembly GCF_036884655.1 of Musa acuminata AAA Group. Lineage (NCBI taxonomy): Eukaryota > Viridiplantae > Streptophyta > Magnoliopsida > Zingiberales > Musaceae > Musa > Musa acuminata. The sequence goes on along the minus strand of NC_088329.1, from coordinate 10,223,167 downwards.
AATGATATATTTGGTCCTTAGACTTGAGACACAAATGATATCCTGTATGAGTACTCAACTCTTTGATACCGGACTTATAAGCCTGAAAGTTACAGATCTAACTAACCTTACGAGGGCTATTGAGTGTTAATAGAGGATCATCTGCACTCGGTGTTATGAGAGAAATATCTCATATATTCTTGCTAAGACAAATCCCTGGCTAGGGTCATTTGAATTGAGAGAGAAAAAGTTCTCTAGGAGAATCTGATTAGAGCGATACTTGAATAGAAACCGTATGGGCCTAACATTACTATACCCGGTTAAACGGTCTCTAGGGTATTAGATGAATAAGAGACTATAGTTACATGATAATATGATAACTGAGAACAGACAAGTCAAATGAATTAGATTCCCTTGTATCATCTAGGGATTGCGGCGTAGTAATTTAGTACATTTACAATCGATGAATCAAGTGAATTATTATGTAGATAATAATTCACTGATCCAGAAAGAGTTCTGATAGGTATGACTCACCGTCATCTTGATATTGAGTCTAAAGGGCCACATATATATGGTAGGTGTTGTGACGAGTAGAGGTTCAGATGTGAGATATCTGTTGGAGCCCCTATCTTATTGGATATCCAATAAACCCCTGAATTATTGAATCCTATGGATGAGATCCAATAAGAGCCAATGAAAAATTATTGTGTAGAGACTCACTAATCTAAGTAGCATGGGTAGTTGGATGGAGATCCAGTACCCAATATGACAAGATCCATTATGGTAAGTTGATAGGGAGCCTCTATAAATAGGAGGTAACCAAAGAGCCATGTGCGTGTGGACAGCAAGAATGGGCAGCCCTTTCTTAATTCGTGGTGCGCGCGAGGAAGAGATTTGAACAACGATTTGAGAAGCATTTGCACAGCCCTTGCCAGCCCTTGCCATGTGGATTACCGATAGAGAGGGGGATAGTTGACCTTCTTTATTTTCTCCCACATATCTGGAGATTTTCAAGGATATAATCTCCCTAGGTAACACATCTTTCTTATACATGTAGTTTTTTTGTTTTACGAGTTTTTGCACACAAATCTTTGCACGATGATGAAACCTTATTTTTTTGTGGGAATTTTAGGATTTTGTTTTATGTTCTTTCGTTGTGCATATAATATCGTCCTAGATTTCCCAATATACTTTTCCCTTTAATGAAAGTAGCCTGATTAGGACTAATGATCTTATACATAACCTTTTACATTTTATCTGTCACACCTTGGAGATGACCTTATAAATAGAGTTACATAATGAAATGGATCAATAGTTCTCCAATGAATTAGCCCCTTCGTTCTTAGGAACTAAAGAAATAAAAGTACAATTCATTTCTTTAAGAATACGACCTGAAGAGAAAAAATATTGATAAGCTTTAATCACATCATTGTTTACGATAGACCATGCAATTTGGTAAAACTCAGTTGGAAATCCATCTAGATTAGGGCTTTTGTACTTCAATGACTTAAAGACAACTCTCATAATTTTTTCATCTATAATTGGGGCATTGAGGATTGAGATAGCTTTCGGATCAAGCTTTCTAGCAGGTTCCATATGAATACTATTAGGTTGCTTCTCTTGATTAAGGAATAAAAAAATTACACATTGTGTTCTTTAATCTCATTCAAATCCTCAATAAGATTATCATTTTTGTCTTTACATTTCTTGATGTGATTAGTGGCCCTTCTAGTAGTAATGGTAGCATAAAAAAACTTAGTACTATAATCCCTTAGAGTAAGCCAATTCTATCTAGACATCTATTTTAGAAAGCTTTCCTTAGCTTGCATAAATTTATCTCTAGCTTCTGCTCTTTTGCAGATGAGATTCTCATCAAAGGACTGAAAATGCAGCTTATGTTACATCGTCATAAGTTCCTTTTTGTATAACTAGACCCAAGTATTAATATTACCAAAGGTATTTTTATTCCATTCGTTAAGTGTTTTTTTACATGCTTGTAGCTTTTGACATAAGATGTAAGGTAGAGATTCATGCACATTAATATATGGTGAGTACTCCATATATTAACTAACCTAAAAGGTTTCTTGCCTCTGGATATTTCTGTCTTAGTGTATATACATTATAAAGTGATATGAAAACAACTGAGCACCATACTCAAGAAGTGAATTAGGATAAACTGTTAACCATTCTTAGTTAATCAAATATTTATCTATTTTAGTTATAATTTTCGTATGGGCGGCACCTTGATTACTCTATGACAACCAATCACCTACCGATTTCATATCAATCAATGTAGCAATATCTATACAATCTTTAAAATTTTGAAGTTGGCTTTTTGAAAATGGTCTACCCCCTACTTTTTTATTTATGTATCGAACAGTATTAAAGTCACAAAAAACAATCCAAGACACTTTAGTACAACCATTTGCAACGCTAATTAGATCAGTCCATAAAGCATTTCTTTCATGCATATTGTTGGAAGCATAAATACTAGTAATATTGAATTGACAACTATTCCTTTTATCCTCTACCTTAAGGTGGATGAATTGTTCAGTAGTGAAAATAAACCAAGCACTAATAAAGTTGGGATTCCATAAGACCCATACTTCACCATAAGTGTCAGGAGGATCATTAGTAAAAAGTTCTGCCTTATGCTATATTGAATTATTTTGAACACAAATATGAGGTGTTTTAATTTTTATTTTCATAAGAATAATAATATTACATGCAACAGACCTAATTATTATATTGAGATCTTAACATTTTTCATGTTTATTAAGTCCATGAATATTCCAGTAGGTTATCTTCACCGAAATTAAAAATTAGGTGGGAAAAGAAGTAAGAGATTCTTCCTAGATAAAAGGAAGGTTATGCGACTTGTGAAGGACATTATCATCCTTTTTCTTATCCTTAGATTTGATATTTTTCACTTGCATAATATCTTTACCTTTTTAAGCCTATATTTTTAGGGCGCGATAAGTTTGTTGAAGCATGATCTCCTAGTTGGTGAGATTTGTTGGGGTGTGATGAGTTTATTAAGATATAATTTCCTAGTTGGCATGTGAGGTTAATGGGATACTCCTGTTGTGGAAGGCACCAACAAAATAGGACGAGATGAAATTCTTGATTTGTCCTTCTCTTATCCACATTGATATCCCGATGAGTTGGAATTCTCACCATCTTCTCCACCACATATGCAGTTGGCACTGGAGGAGACCCACCTTGTTCCTTAGTGCAACTATTCAGAATAATAGCAACGACTTCGTGCTGAGGCGCTTAACGTGGCTAGTAGACTTGTGTGATCTATTTTTTGAGTTTGCTAGCAAGCATCATTTGCATGGCTGAAAGATAAGCAAACCCTACAATATTGTGACTTCCAAGAATATGAGACATTCATCTTACGGGTGTTCTCATCAAGATCATGATAAAAGACCTCATTTGGAAGATCACCATCAGAAGAAACTATTACACGAGCTCGTACAAAAGCCAATCTTGTTTGCGTAATTGTTGCCTTGTCGATATATAGTGGCTATCCCAGGGTGCTGCATAGCTTTGCAATAAAGCATCGACTCCAAATATGTAAAGGAAGACCACAGAAGAATACCTATAAAGGAACATACTATATGTTGTCTAACACTAAGTGAATGTTAGGGAACCAATGTCATGGAATCATTAGATGACCTCGAATAGTCCAAAACCCTTCAAGGACCTATTGCAAATCTTATTTGGAGTAGAGCTTACTCACAAAAAATTGTTCTCTAGCATATAAAGATCGATTGTTGATGTTTCCCATCTAGTATTGATGAATGAAGATACTGGGAAAAAAGATATTTTGAGACCGACCACGTAGCCAACCAATGCCATGGACCATGTATCAATCAACTCTTCAGAATCAACAGTCTCATACACATTAATTTTCTGATCAGCCTGGACTTCTAGAGCAAAGAAATTCAAGTGAAGATATAAACTTTCAACCAGGGCCTTGAAGAGACTACTCCAAGGCCGAGGATCTCTAGAAATGGGAGCAGGAGGTCATGATCTAGAGTGCAATCTACCTCGAGGCTGGGTCGTCGGAGGAGCATCCCATTGGGAAGAAGGTAATGCTTTTGATTTCCTCTTCATTATTGCACCATGACGGCTATTTCTTGATTAATGATCACCTTCAAATTTTCAAAAGGTGATAATTATGCATCATGACCAGCATAGTTCATCAACCTTCACTTTTGATATAATTTAATAAGCTAACTCGATAGCTTCCTTAATTATCCATATGAAAATATTTAAATATTAAAAAAATAATCATAATGGCAAATCCTAATCATAAATTATGATTATATCAAAAGTGTCTTATTCTATAAGTCATTCAATTCAAGTTTTAGTTATTGGCTCTACAATACTATTAATCTCTTCATGCAATATTGTAGTAGAAGTATGAAAACAACTCACCTTCGTCAAGTTATAAACCATATTTGCCAATTGCTTTCGCTTTGGCATGCTAAGTTTTTTTATCTATCTTGATAAAGATAACCTAATAGAGAAATACTATTGATAATTATATGTAAAATCTAAAAATTATTATAGATGACATGGCCTTAGTATGTGAGTGACGAATAAATTATTGTTCATGCTCTTAATGACTTAGGAGACGAATAAAAAAAACTAAGAGTAATAATTTAGGCACATGCTCATTAACGTATTTTAAAAATATATATAATAAGTTGATTAATCATAAAATATATCTAAAAGAATAAGAAAAGAAGATAAGACCAACTATCATAGCTCAATTCAATTAAAATTTTAAAGAAAATGACAATCAAAGAAATAAGAACTTCAATAAATGGCCAAACAAGATGCCTTATAAACATATAGGTAATACAGAGCCATTATCATTTATTGCACCATCAACTTTCCAACTATGATGGCAACCTCAACTCAAATAACTCAAGAAGTAACTTTAACTATAATAATCACTACAAGTACTAGTAGCTTAGTGTTCTGACAATAATAATCAACAAAAAGTAATCTGCTAACTCTGGAATAAAATTGGACACTGCAAAATTTTATCAATCTCAACCCAAACCTATTGTCACACCCAATCGAGCTCATGCAAATATCATGACTACTTTGACCGTTCATCTATGTAATTAGATTATAAACTTTGGTGCTTCTTATTATATCACTTCTGATTTACAAAATTTATCCATCCATATCGATTATAGAGACAATGAAGATATCATTATTGGTGATGATAACAAAATCTCTATCACTCATACTAGTTTATTAATACTTAATTCATATACAAACACTTTTATACTCAATGATATTTTGTATGTACTTCATATCAAAAAAATTTTAATTCTGTATTTTAATTCTATAAACAAAATAATACTTCTATTGAGTTCTTTTTTGACTCGTTTCCTATAAAGCATCTTAGTGTAGGGGCATCCTTGGTCGAAGATTAGAATAAAAATAATATTTACGAGTAGCTATTAACTTCACAAATCACTAAGTCAATTGCTCTTGCTTCAATTGTTATTTCATTCGATGAAGGGCATCGTTATCTTGGTTATCTATCATCCTTTATTTAATGATAACTTATTTATCATTATTCCCTTTTAACCTTTAAATCAAGTAAAATTGTTATTCATTGTAATGCTTGCCTCGATAATAAAAGTCATAGACTATATTTGGAATGACTTTCATATCTTGCTCCAAACTACTTAAGATTATTTAAATCGATATCTAGATCTTTATTCCAATCACTTTCTTTAATATTTTTTTTCCAACCACTTTCTTTAATAATTTTATATTTATATTATTTTTATAGATTATTTTACTAAATATGCATGGTTTCATCATCTTAAACATAAATATAAAGTTCTCACAATCTTTACTTATCTTAGAAAAATGGTAAGAACTTCATTTAGTCTACAATTAAAATAATTTATTCTAATAAAATAGGTGAATAATAAACTGTAACAACTTATCTCTCGTTATATGGTCTATTATACATCAACTCACTGTTACACATCTCAACTAGTTGGTTCTACCGAATAAAAGCACCGACTTATAATTGAAACTGATCTCACTCTCCTACATCAAGCCTTCATGCTGCTAACTTTTAGGTCAACAATCTTTCAAACTACCATCTACATGATTAATCAGGTGCTCACCCCAATACTATAGCACTAATCATCGTTTGAAAGACTATTAATGACTTTTACTTAAAAACTTCACATATTTACTCAAATATAATAATCACAAAACTTCAATCTTTTAAAAACTTAAAATATTTTATTATTTATATTATTCATGACTATGTTGCTATGCTTCACACAAGGTAATAACAAGATTTAAACCATGCATTTTTTATCAGATACTCTCTTGAACATAATATTTTTTTAGTGTTTTAATTCTTAAACTCATAAGGTCTTTGTATCACGTCATGTTATTTTTATTGAGTCCACATTTTCCTTCCAAAATCTTGCTCCCTCAGTAATACAAGACACTATAACAATCATACATCATTAGGTTCATATAAGTACCCCCTCAAGTGCGTATCATATCACATCAATAAGTAGTTTTTCTATAGACTTCTACTCCTTTATTACTCTGGTGTAGCAACACCTCACTCCTTTTTCATCCACCTCTCCACCAACTCACTTTGCAACGCCTGAAGTAATGCTCTCGACACCACAAATGATGTTTTTGTCATATCTTTAACCAAGTGATATTGAAGTGCATTAACCTGAGCAAGTACGTGTCAATAACTCTTTACCAATTCTTATACCATCAACATAATCTAATAATACCATCGAGTATAAACATCACATGATAACATGCTTTAAAAATGATATTTTCAAATCTTGCCAAATCCTTGATCTCCACATTATTATAAGCTCTCTATCCAACCCCTCCTACACCCAGAAGTATCACCCAAACATGAAAATATTCATACTGGCACAGAGTTATATGTGAGGAATATGATGCCTGCTCCATAATGGCACATGGACCCTTGTACTATCCCATCTCACATAAAATATCTTCATATGTAAGTGAATCTTTCAAATTAAATAAAATTTAAATGGATCTATTGCTAGATACAAAGCACATCTAGTGGCTAAAGAATTTCACCAACGACTAGGTATTAATTTCATATAGACCTTCAATCCAACTATTAAACTAATAATAATTTGATTTATCCTGAGTTTGGCTATCACTTAAGGCTAGCATGTACATCAACTAAATATTGCTAAGCTCCAAGAGCTAAGTATACCAAACTAGGCTCATTTTTTATATTAGTCGACTTTTTTAACTCTAAGTCCAATAACTCTTTATTCCTATGACAATAAAAGAGATATACTATATATTTACTAGTTTATATGGATGATATTATTATCATAGTTAATAATTTTATGAAGATTAAATAATTTTTTAAATAATTGATAGATCGATTCATTATTAATGACCTATGAACCTTAAGCTATCATTTAGGAGTGAAAATAATATTCATATTTTCTAAAAATTTTATTTTTAAAAAATATTTGAGATATATTATTAAAGATAAACATATAGAATGTTGAAGAAGTTACCACCCCACTCTTCTTCGCTGAGACTCAAATTATATGTTAGCAGTCCTACTACATATCTCATATGATATAAACAAGTATTTGGTTTCTTATAGGATTTATCTCTGCCACGTTTAGATATTTCATGCATAGGCAACAAATTATCATAATTCGTGTATTAACCATTCACTACACATCGGTCTGCATTAAAATGTATCCCATGATATTTTTAAGGAACTCTCAATCATGGATTTCTTCTTCGTAAACACTCATCCTATTATCTTCATACTTTTATCAATACTGATTAAGCTAGTAATACTGATGATAGAACATATATATCAGCTTACATTATCTTTCTTGGAGTAAACTTGATTATTTGGAGTTTTAAGAAAAAAAACATAGTCATAAGATCTATCACTAAAGTTGAATACGGAGTCATCACCACCATCGTTGCAGTTGTCAATCGGGTCATTAATTTACTATACGAACTTGACATCACCTCCCAATCTACTCCAATAATATACTGTAATAATGTTGGTGACACCTAGCTATGCTTCAATTGAGTGTTCTACTCTCGCATGAAACATATTGTCATCGATTTTTACTTAGAAATAAGTCGTTAGACGTCAACTTTCACTTAGAGTATTTTAATTATAATGTTATATCCTCGATGGAAACTTAATTTTATAGGAGCATAATAGATGATCATGATAGAAACAAATATGAAATGATAATTTTATATTACTTACATATTCTAGTCCTTAAACAATATATGATTTTAGGATCAATCATCATAATATATATATGTGTATTATTTGAGCATATAATTAAATGAAATCTCTCTTAAATTTATATCAATATCTATTAAATTATCAAGTTTTAATAATAAATTTTCAGCACGCAATACATATCGTATGTGTTTGGACGCCTTGCCATCCCACTTTTAAGAGGGATCAGATGTATTTGGACGTCTTGCGATCTCACAAATAAGTCTTTTAAGGATTAACTACAGTAGAATATACTGCAAGCAAAAGGACAATCTCAACCCAGTCTTGTAGTTTAGGGTACCATTAAGTACGAGTCTGGTGGTTGATGATGAGCAGGAGATCCGAGTCAAAGCCGATCATCAATGTGCCTTTTGCTTATCATCTACGATCTCAAGATACAACAACAATGGGAAATAAAACCGTGTGGTCTATCTTCTGCAAAGGTATCATCTACGATCTCAAGATATAACATTAAAAAAAAAAAAAAAGGCATGCAACCATGAAAAACAAAATCTATCATGAACATTAGCATTAGAACAACTGGACATTAGATTTGGTCAAAGCTACCAAAGCCTATGGTGTAGGCGCTGCCGGGCCCATGCCAATCCTAGTCAACATGACCCTTCGAATGCTTCTCGATATGAGATTATTGTCACAGTTCATCTTTCTTAATCTTAGAGATATGAATATCTTTATCACTATGCCCTATTATATATCTTAAATAGTTATTGCATGTTGAAATGTAAAGCTTCAATTTTCTTTTCTTTCGAACAAAATTAAAAACATAGATTTTCCTTCGGACAATTCTGTCCTCGTAAAGATGTATGTGAAAATTTTACATCTTAGAACTAAATAAATGGATACTATATAGAACAACAAAAGTACCAAATATCCCAATAAATAGACTTTCATGCAAAAAGAAAAGTATAATAAAAGTATTATTAGGATTTGTAAATATTTTTAGAAGTTTTAATTGTATTCAAATTAGTTAGTAAAGTTTTGATTAATTATTTTTAAGAGTCCTAATCATATCCAAATTAGTCGATAAAATTATAATTAAATTAAAATTCCTTATGACTTGTTCTTATAAACTTATTCTGAGGTTCAGGGATTTAATACGAGAGAGAATCAAGACACTTGGTTACTTTTGACCAATAATCTTTAAAGTTTTTAGAAAAAACTTTAAGGAGAAATTCTTTAAAGTTATATGACAGGTGTATTAAAGAGAAATTCTTTAGTTTTTTTTTTTTACGAATATGGATATAATTTATCAAACTATGTTATTGATTTTTTAATATACTTATTTTAATTATTTATCTCTAAAATTTTCTTTTAGTTATGAAAATTTTTCTCTGGATGTCCCTCTCCCTCCTCCGCAACAGTCATCGATGTAAGAAGACATTAAAACTCTTGAATGCCTAAGGATTGTCATGCAGTGTAGGAATTATCAGACACATGTCCATGGATTGCTTGCTGCTATACAAGTATGAACGTCGTTATACTGATTCCAGAGGTTTCACTGCAAGATTCAAAGTGATCAGATAAACGAGTCACTAACATTAAGCTATACGTATTCAAATATTAATGTGTGGATGCTAAGGCATGGATTGATTCGTGGCGCAGACACAGTCGTTCGCACAAGTGAGTCCCTGCAAAGGCAAAAAACGTTTGTTAGTACCTTGGCGTCTCGGCAACATCGTACGTATAAGCTGTAATCGCGTGTTACGGTCCAGTGAACAAAAAAGCTGGTCTAAAAATGCCAACACGGAGTACTTGTGGTGTTTATGGGGGCATTACGACGGTGGATTGATCGAGAAAGAACTCTGGCCACCACGTACGTACCACCTTCTTCAAACATTAATCGCAGTGACCACCTCCATGTAAACCAATATTCCGACTGTATCGCAAGTCACTCCTCCATCATCCAACATTCGGATCTTGATGTGGCCCTGTGGCCAATGAGGTGCTTCTTCTTGCTTGTTGTGGGATGGACACAGGCGTTGACGCTGAAGGAGATGGCCGAGTGTCCGTGAGCAAAACCGCACGAGGGCTGACGGTGTTCGGTACACCAACGTGCCCGCACCCATCCTCTCTCCAACTGTCAGTCCAACTTGCCTTGCACAACAAGCATCTCAATCTTATTCTTCCATCCTTGATTTGGTCCAACCTGCCTGATGTGTTTTCTCATCAAATTTGCTATACATATATAATGATTTTTGATCTATTGCTCCGTATTCAAGTTGAGCACATATAGTACAGGAATTCTGAAAACTCGCTCTCGTAATTAATTAATATTTGTTATTGTCATTTGACGATGACACAGTTTTATATGTAGAAAAAAAAAAAAAAAAGTCATGGTAAGAGTTTTCGGAAGTTAAAAATCATGATCATTCGAGACCTATTAATAATCTCCTTTTCTCGGTGGGTCTTGACATGCAATTTAATTTTCTTTAACATTGATTGGGATAAGATATTTTTCATTTTGAGGTCAAATTAACCAACGTTGGCGTTAAGTCGCTGTAGAACTAACAGGTGTATATGCAAGTGACATAGAAAACTTGAACGTCACGACATCGTTGACTTAACACCCAATCGAATGTCATGTCAACTGGTCGAGAGAACCACATTATTGGCACAACCGATAATAATTACAATGCTTACGTGTTGGATGACTCGAGTCGAGTTAGGCTCGATAACTTCATGTGAAATAATTTTCTACTAAATAGAAATATATATGGTTATCATAACGTGTATGAAAACATCTCGACTTGGTTGACTCAGCAAACAGCTCTCTCTAAGTTCTGTTAGACGTCCAATCAAATCCACGTAGGTGTAGTGTATCGACACATCAGAAAATCAAATTATATTTTAATAATATATAATTTTAATGTATATATATATATATATATATATATATATAATATAATATAAAACGTGTAAAGTCACGTTATTGGTGGGAAACCCTCGAAGACAGAACAACGGCGTAGAGGGATGGGAAGATCCTATGCGGGTCCCAGCTGGGTAGATTCCAGTCCACATGAAACTGCTGCCTTTCCTTTGAGGCCGACGTGATGGGATCCGCCGACCGCCTCACCGTATGCGAACACCCGGACGACACATCAACCCATCATCACTGGGTAACCAATCAATGTGAAGGACCGCTCGCCAGGCCACGCGGCGCACTCCCTCGTCACACAAAGACAGGAGGCAACAACCCGCCGTGACGGCCGTTCGGACGGAGGGCTGCGACGCCCACGGAAACGAAACGGATTTCCAGAAGCAGCTACGGGCCCTACCTGGTTTCCGCAGGCATTTGCTAATGTTGCGGGGTTGATTTGGGAATCCTTCTGTCTCCACGACGCCTTGCTTCTGCCATTAGTGCCACTCCTCGGGTTTGGTGGTTTGACCATAGCAACTCAGCTAGGAGTTAGCGGGGGGAGGCCAACGCCACCGTTATAATCACCGCCTCGCTCTCTCGTTCGTCTCGGCCACCCACCACACCCTCGCTGCTCTCTTCTTGTTTATTTCTCCGACTCTCTCCTTACCGAACCTCCACCCCACCCCACCCCCAAAGCGAAGGAGAGAGAGAGAGAGAGAGAGGGAGACCGCCGATTCGATTCCATCGACCGATCCGTCGTCATGCAGTCGGAATCCGCGAAGCCCTCTCCGCTCGATCTCCTGTCGGCCATCCTCGCCGGCTCCCTCGGCGGCGATGGGCTCCCCTCGGGAGCCGGATCCTTGGCGGCGATCGCCGAGAACCGGCAGCTCCTCGCGATCGTCACCACATCGGTCGCGGTGCTCGTCGGGTGCGCGTTGATCTTCTTCTTCCGGCGATCGAGCGGAAAGAAGCCAGCCGAGCCGCCGAAGCCTCTGGTGGTGAGGGTACTGCCGGAGTTGGAGGTTGACGACGGGAAGAAGAAGGTCACTGTCTTCTTCGGCACGCAGACCGGGACGGCCGAGGGGTTCGCTAAGGTTAGGGTTTGGTCTCGACGGGTTCGATTATAAGTTTCCAGTTAGCGTCTTTAGCCTAATTTTCTTTTCTTTATCTCTGTGTCAGGCTTTGACGGACGAGGCTAAGGCGCGATACCAGAATGCGATATTTAAAGTTGTTGATCTCGTAAGATCATCTTCCTTTTATGAGATCATTTGAGAATTCTTATGGTTGATGTTTGACAATTTGATCTTGACTATCTGTTCTTTCCCAAAATCAAAGGACGAATATGCTGCTGACGATGACGAGTACGAGGAGAAGATGAAAAAGGAGACCTTAGCTGTGTTCTTCTTGGCCACGTAAGTTGAGACCATCGAGTCATTAGCCTTTAGGATATCCGATTCCTTTTAATTTTAGTATGATCTTTTATATCTCCGCATGGGTACAGGTACGGAGATGGGGAGCCTACTGATAATGCTGCACGGTTCTACAAATGGTTTACAGAGGTCGGGAAACATGCTGATTTCATTGAAAATTTTCACCAGTAACTGTATGTTTATGATATGTTTGTTATTTATCGATTGATTCCAGGGGAAAGAGAGAGGGAATTGGTTAGACAATCTTCAGTTTGCTGTGTTTGGTTTAGGCAACCGGCAATATGAGCATTTCAATAAGGTTATCCTTTTTTTTTTTTTGTGGTTTATCATTACATATCACCTATTTCTGTGAAATTCCTGCTGACATATGATTGCAATATATTCACGGAACATTAAAAGGTTGCTAAGGTGGTTGATGAAATGCTCGCTGAACAAGGTACACTCTCTTGACTAGTTAAGTTGCTACCCGCTTAAGTCATGTTTGTTTCCTTAGTTGACTTCATGTTGTATACGGTTGATAATGTTTTCTGTTAATGACTAGCTTAATTGGTCCACTAATCTGTATATCCGATTCTTTAGGAAAAGTTCAACTTGCATTTGGAGACTAGTTGTTACTTAAAGGATATAAAGTTTGCTTTTGATAATCATAGACTATGAATATACACTATTCGGATCATAAAAGAAAATGAGACATTTCCAAGCTTACAATTGTTCTTCTTTTTATTTTTAAGTTTCATAATAAATGAAAGATTATATACATGCTAGTTTGTTGTATACTAGTTGTTAGAGCTGCTAATTGAAATACTAACATAGTTGTAAGTATTGTAATAGAAGTTATACTTGAATCGGAATTGATATAGGTTGCAGCTGTTATCACTTATTAGTAATTTCAATAAATTATGATGGTTATTAGATCAAGTGAAGTGGTGATTTATAAAAGCAATGATGCCTTCTCTGTTTATCATGAATGAAACTAGCTTCCCGTTTTCATTTTAATGTGTGGTAATTGCTTGAGTTGTGGAACTCAAAGCCAATCACTTGGGCTTTTTACCCTCCCTTTGTCCTATGATAGGTGGGAAGCGTGTTGTTCCATTGGGGCTGGGTGATGATGATCAGTGTATCGAGGATGACTTCACTGCATGGTGTGAAATATTAGCAATACTATATAGACCCTTTATCTCTCTTTTCTGATGTACTTGTTTATTTCATTATTCACTCTAGTGACGTAGAAAATATTATATTTCCAGGAGGGAGATTCTCTGGCCAGAACTGGATCAGTTGCTTCGGGATGAAAATGATGTTTCAGGTGCATCTACCCCATACGCAGCTGCTGTTCCAGAATACCGAGTTGTCTTTTTCAACCCTGAAGAAACTTCTTCCCTGGACAAGAGTTGGAATCTTGCAAACGGCCATGCTATTCATGATATACATCACCCATGCAGGTAGATGCTTTTATTAAGAAGTTCCTTGTAGCAAATTTATGACCAAGTCACGAAAAGCATAATTAACACAAGAAGTGGACCCTTAAGGGCTAATGTGGCTGTGCGGCGGGAGCTTCATACTCCAGCTTCAGATCGGTCCTGTATCCATTTGGAGTTTGATATTGCTGGCACTGGTCTTACGTAAGTTCAACTTTATGTAGTATGTTATCATGAAACTTGGCCTCTTATTAATTTCTATATGGTTTTATGCATTTTTTTTTAATAGCTGAGTATCTTGAGTATGCTATTTTACATGCCAAGACAATAACCAACCTCTATCACTGAATATTTTTTTTTCATACTTGCAGCTTGTCTGCATAAATGCAAATGTTACCTGCTATTTGTCTGGATCATCCATTGATGGATGTATTCCTGTAATCCATATAGTATTTACCTAGAGAAAAAGATGGAAAGAAAAGTTCTTTTGATTATTTTGACTATTCCTTTTTCTGTTTTTTCTTCGTTTTTTTGTTTGATGGTTCCAATTCCAACTACTACTTCTAGAATTTATTATTTCACTGAATGAAATTCCATGTCCTTTGCCAGAGCATTTTGATATTTTTTGTTTCATACTTCACTGAAGATTGTGAATCATCTCCCATGGTCCTCAGATACTGTTCAGGTGAAAAAAGTATGAGAAAGAATAATCCACAAAAGAGCTGTTTTCTGCTGAAACTAATTGGTAACTTATGTATCTGGAAATGCCCGTCATTCTAGGTTCAACCTCCTGGATCTGGCAAAAGGCACTAGCAAAGACTTATTTTGCTACTTAGTGGTTGTGTATCTTCCATGTCAATGCAATTATAATAAAAAGGGTTCTTCCTATTTCTCACAATAGACGAACATTTTTATGTGTCAGTTAAACAATCTTTATGTTCACTTACAACTGAATGCAATAATCTTTGTGAAGCTAGCATCAGTATACCTACATGCTTAGTTACCTTTTTCCCCAACATTAAATAAATATCATATGAAACCTATTAGGTTTATCAAACCTATTTGTGTTTGTGAACCTGTGTTTTCTGTTGGTTATCAATCAGGCACAAATCATCAAATATCGAACTTCATTATCATAATTACAAACATATGTTTACCTTTTCAATTTGTTTCTATAATGTTTAAAACTGTCAATTCATATAATTTTCCTATTTATCATAATAATGAATTTTAAAATGTTCCTTTCTGTACTGATAATACATTATTGTTTTTGTTTTGTCTCTAGGCTTCTGTTTGAGCAAGTTGCTCTACTATTTTAAGGTTGACCAATTGCTAGTTTATGATTAAATAAAATTTTCCAGCTGATCATATCAGGAACTCTCTTTTGTCAGGTATGAAACGGGAGATCATGTTGGTGTATTCACAGAGAATTGTGTTGAGACTGTAGAGGAGGCTGAAAGACTGTTAGGTTATTCGCCAGATACGTATTTCTCAATCCACACTGACAAGGAGGATGGCACACCACTTGGAGGCTCTTTGTCGCCTCCTTTCCCGTCTCCATGCACCTTAAGAAATGCACTTACTCTATATGCTGATCTTCTAAATTCACCCAAAAAGGTGACTTTTCCTTTCCTTGAACAAGTTATATTGGCTTGATCTTTGTTCTTCTTAAAATTTTTTTTTCTACATAATCTGCAGAGTGCATTAGTTGCCTTGGCTGCACATGCTTCAGATCCCATTGAAGCTGAGCGACTTAGATTTTTGGCTTCTCCTGCTGGAAAGGTTTGACTTTTCTGAGAATCTCTACAAGTCTTTTATTAGGGGTAAGGAATTTTTACTCAATTATTCTGGTACAGGATGAATATTCTCAATGGATCGTTGCTTGTCAGAGAAGTCTCCTAGAAGTTATGGCTGAATTCCCTTCTGCAAAGCCTCCATTGGGAGTCTTCTTTGCTGCAATCTCCCCCCGCTTGCAGCCTAGATATTATTCAATATCATCTTCTCCAAGGTAATAATTGATTTCTGACCTTTTTCTTTGTTAATTCAATTGATACAACAGACTTACAGTCAATTATTTGTTTCTTTCAGGATGGCACCAACCAGAATCCATGTGACATGTGCGCTAGTGTATGAGAAGTTACCAACTGGGAGGATTCATAAAGGAGTCTGTTCAACTTGGATGAGGGTAATTTCCTACATACAATTTTGTTTGGATGGTTGAACTGGAGTGCTGGCAGACTTTGTAGTTCTCTTTCTTCTAATATCATTTTGATTTCTTCTGATCAGTGCATGTAGTATATTTCTTTTAAGAATGCAAACTAAGCCTTCAATCACAGCTTAGGTTGTTATTTTGGGTTTGCTTCTTGGTTTGATTAATACTGATGATTGTCATTAGATGCTATCATGTGCAACATTAGCAGAAAAGTGAGACCCAACCATATTGGTTTGAACATCTATTTAGAGAAGAGAGTTCTTAAAGCTTTATGTTAGTGTCTATGTATGTCACCTATAAGAACTTACTAAAAAAATGTCCAAATTGGATTCATCGTGCAATGCATCTAGGACCTATACTGAATGCTAACTTGCTTGTGTTTTTCCTGTGTACTTGTGATTTTTCCTTGTTTTCTTAAGGCCTTTAACCAATGTATTCTAAAACATTTGCAGCTACTGCTACTATTTTTTTCTTTATTTTTTTTTTCATGTTATGACACTTTGGAACTCCTTATTTTACAGAATTCTATTCCATTGGTAGAGAGCCAAGAATGCAGCTGGGCTCCTATATTTGTGAGACAGTCGAACTTTAAACTGCCTGTAGATCCTTCTCTACCTATTATCATGATTGGTCCAGGCACAGGGTTGGCACCCTTCAGGGGCTTCTTGCAGGTTTCTACCTAAGTGTGAAATTTCTGCTAGTACATCTGTCACTTGAATAGTGGAAAACTTGTTTTAATGACTTGAATACTTCTGATTTTAGGAAAGGTTGGCATTGAAAGAAGCTGGTGTGGAACTTGGTCATGCTATTCTCTTCTTTGGATGCAGGAACCGCAAAATGGTGCTGATAACATATATTTTATTCAATAAAGTTTCGAACGGCCAAAATATTTCATTTTCTCACTTTATCATCTGATGATACTATTAATTTTGCAGGACTTCATCTATGAGGATGAGTTGAATGATTTTGTTGAAACAGGTGCACTTTCTGAATTGATTGTTGCCTTCTCTCGTGAAGGCCCAACCAAGGAATATGTGCAGCATAAAATGACTGAAAAAGTTAGATAGACTTCTGCCCCCCTTTATTCATGTCGTTTTGGAGTCTATTCATCCATTTAATTGTAGTATTAACTTTTGTTTATTTGCCCTAATCGTGAGACAATATATGCAGGCATCCGATGTTTGGAATATCATCTCCCAAGGTGGTTATGTGTATGTGTGTGGTGATGCTAAGGGTATGGCTAGAGATGTTCACAGAGTTCTTCATACTATCGTCCAGGAGCAGGTACCGCTTTGACAACTTTGCTTGAAGCATTGCATTGGTTTATGAGTTTTGCTGTTGGATGCCATTAACTTGATTCAAATGTTGGCATGGCAAAAGCCAGATTACATTTGGTTGTTCAGGATACCTGCCAGTAAAAGAATCATTCTCTGACCTCAACCTGAATTTAGATTTCAGATACGATAAGTACCTGAAAGCTATTTATTCTAAGTCATCAACCTGGAGCTAAGCTTGTACTCTTTGAGTACTACTGCCCAACTTCAGGATAAGTGCAACTGCTCTTTTCCATCTTTTGAATTTATCTTCTTGTGCCAAGAAAACATTGGATTTTGGGGGATAGAGTAATTTATGGCTCATGTCAACAAGATAGCTGCACGAAAATGGATCAACATCACTCTGATTTTTCTTGGTGGTTTCATGGCCATGCACGCAGCATCATTCTTGGTAGTTTTGTTTTTGTCCTCGGAAAAAAAAAAGCTCTCCATTAAATTACTTTGGTAGTTTTTTTTTTTTTTCTTGAAAAAAAAAACTCTCCATTAAAGTACTACTGGCTGATTGAAAAGCTTAAATGACAATGCTCTGTTTTTCATCTGCCATAAAAAATGCACCATCTCATGTGGGGGATTCACTTTTTGATGTTTTAATGCTATTTTTCCTTATGCAATGAGACCATCCATCCTTGATTAATGTTCTTTGGTTTCTTCTTTTAAAAATGCTTCTCACTCCGCTGCAGGGATCTCTTGATAGTTCCAAGACG
This sequence comes from Musa acuminata AAA Group, assembly GCF_036884655.1. NCBI lineage: Eukaryota > Viridiplantae > Streptophyta > Magnoliopsida > Zingiberales > Musaceae > Musa > Musa acuminata. The sequence goes on along the minus strand of NC_088329.1, from coordinate 10,204,877 downwards.
GAGAGTTTTGTGAAGAGCCTTCAAATGGAAGGCAGATATCTGAGGGATGTGTGGTAAAGTATACCTTGCATTTTTCCTCATTAAGTGCATCCCTTCCACAGCACTTAATCTAGAAAACTTGTACTGGAATTCGGTGGACCAGCAAGTCAAGGTTTCTTAGTCTCCACAAACTGGGTTCGATGTTTAGATTATGTTATTCTTTTAAACCTTCTAACTAGAGCGTCTGTTCGTGTATTACATGTATTCATATTATGATTAGGCTGATTCGGCGGGAGGGGGAATAAGTAGTCAATATTTAGTAGAGAATGGAGGAAACAAAAGACTTTCTTAAGTTATACGAGTCATGTACAATCAGACGGACAGGCCTTCCTGTGTGAGCAAAATGCAAACCATGATGTTATGCCTCACCGGGCATGAGTGTGGAACTTAGCTACTGGAATTGGGCCCATGAAGACAGGGAGATGCTATGACCTGTTTCGTGATCCGAAAACGCTTATTTACTGTTATATTGATATTGTTATAACCATATATCAGATTCTTGGATGCCTTGCGTTTCTCTGGTAATACTGAGGTTATTGTATGGCTGGCTCGCTACATGTTGTAGGCTCAAAGATCTCAGTGATGAGTTTACGTTTGAAACTGGCGGATCTGATCTTTAATCAATCAGATGGGTGGATTCAACATCCAAAGCAGACTGGGTTTGACATTATTTTGAGGTGCAATTTTGACTTTGAGTTCTAACCAAATCAAAAGAACACTTTCGTTATCAAATTACTCTTAAAAGAACATGGTTTAAAAAACGAGCTCCTAATTATTTGAGCCATATGATATCCTAAATTTTATGAAAAATGATGAATATTGGATTTTAACGATGAAATCAATTGATAAATTATTTGACCTAATCTATGTGTTGAGATAAGTGTACAAGATTAACTACGATAGTAGCAAGGCGTAAAGCAGATGATACACCAGAGTCAAAGATTCAGACGATGTACCAAAAGCTCGTCGAGAGCTCGTTTGAAGATCATCGAGAGTTCGTCAGGAGTTCGTCGAAAGACTTGTTGAGAAGTTTGTCGAAGGATCGCCGAGAGAAAAATCGATATACCAGACTAATTGCCAACTAGTTGAGTTAGGATTAAGAGGTAATTTTACTAACTCAGATAAGGGCCAACTAGGCCCTTAATAGGGTTGAATTGGGCTAGTTGAACAGCCCATTCAACACCTGAAGTCACGGTCGACGGTGGCACCGCCCAGGACTCGATCTCCCAGGTGCTTTGGGCGATGGTACCATTGGTAGTTAATGCTGTCAACGGTGGTACCATCAGTAGTTAATGCTGTCAGCGATGGTACCGTCCCTGTCAGTACCGCCAGAGCTCGGTCTCTGAGCTCTATTAGGTGGTGGTACCGTCCAGACTAGGCGATGGTACAATCCAATGTCAGGTGTCAAGCAGTGGTACCACCCAATAATGGCGATGGTACCACCAGTACCCCGAAATTCAGGGATATAATACTTTTTTGCTCTAATTTTGAAGTCATTGGGGCCTAAAATACCCCACCCTTTTCTGCATAAAAGACCACGAAAGTATTGGCACAATCTTGAATTTTTGGAGTGTTAAAGTGCTGTAAAAGTGCTAAAGTCCTCCTCCTCCCTTTCTAAGTATTGAGATCATTCAAGAAATGTGTGAGACTTGTAAGGATGATCTCCTAAACCCGTGAAAAGGAGAAAACATTGTAAAAGGTGGTTGGTCTTCGCTTATTAAATGAAGGCCATTAGTAGACGTCGATGATCTCGACGGAGGAGGAATCCGAAAGTGGATGTAGGTCACAATGACCGAACCACTCTAAATTCTGATTTGCATTTCGTCTTAAGCAATTTACCTTTATTGCAAGCTGCTTTATCTTCTTACTGGTTTCTCTACGCTCCCATAAGCTTTCAAGTTAAAATCTTTACGAAATGATTTTCGTCGGAATCGGGTTTAATCGAAATGAGGACTTTTAAAACTAGTAATTTTTTCGCTGCACTAATTCAACCCCCAACACCACACCCCCCCCTTCTCGTCCCCTAGTGCTGCTCTTGATCCTAGTCACTCTCATTCGGTTTGAAACCCAAGAGAGATGGCATTTGTCGGCAACCAAGAGAGTCATTCAATTACACATCCGCCCCTGTTCAATGGGATATATTACACTTATTGGAAGACTAGAATAAGAATTTTTCTAATTTCTATGGATTTCGGATCATGGAACATTATAAAAAATGGCTTTCAAAAGTCTTCTCTTCCAATGAATGATTGGAATGAGTTAGAGAAGAAGACTTTTGCTTTAAATGCTAAGACTATGAATACCTTATTTTGTGCTTTGGATAAAAACGAGTTCAATCGAGTGTTGATTTTTGAAACGATTTTTGATATTTGGCACACACTCGAAGTTACTCACGAAAGCATTAGTAGAGTAAAGAAGTCAAAAATTAATCTTTTAGTCCATACTTATGAGTTATTTCGGATGAAACCGAGTGAGACTAATGGAGACATATACACTCGATTTACGGATGTTGTCAACTCTTAAGATCCCTTCCAAAGAGTTGGGATCCTAAAGTAACGGTTATTCAAGAGGTCAAGAATTTAAATAACTTTCTTTTTGAAGAACTAATCGGGTCACTAATGACCTATGAGATGACTTGTAATGCTCATGAAGAGCTTGAGAACAACCTTCCAAAGAACAGGAAGGATATGACACTAAGAACTCAAGAAGACCACTTGAAAGAAAATTCAAGTGATAAGGACCATAATGATGACTTGGCACTCTTGACAAGAAAGTTTAAAAAATTCATAAAAAGTAATAAATTTAGAAATGACACTAAAAATAAATTTGAATCCATGAAAGAACAAGTCATATGCTACGAATGTAAAAAGTCGAGACATTTCAAAAGCGAATGTCCCCAAACAAAGAAGAAACAACCAAAGAAGAAGAATGCTCTTAAAACAACGTGGGACGACTCAAGTGCATCCGAAGAAGATGAGCAAATCAACACCGAGCAAGTTGCTCACTATACACTAATGACTATTGGAGATGAGTTAAGCAATTCATTAGATGCAAATTTATCTTTTGATGAATTACTAAATGATTTTCATGATTTATTCGATGAATGTAAATTAGTTAGTAAAAAATATAAATTGTTAAAAAATGAGCATGTTTCTCTTGTTAGTGACTTTGATAGACTAAAAATTGAGCATGATAGTTTAGCTCCTTGCACAAAAATGCGATCAATTAGATATGCTTAGAAAGGAAAACTTGCTACTCAAAGAAATCTTAAAAAAGTTTGAGGTTGGTAGCAAGTCCTTGAACATGATCCTCGCTAATAAGGGCCACGTTCATAGAAGAGGCGGAATTAGATTTGTGAGTAGCTTTCACCAAAATCTAACCACCTTTGTTAAAGGCCCTATCTTACATGTTTCACCCCGAAATAAATACAACTTTTGTTGCAAATTTGGACATTTTACGTACAAATATCCATTTAAGAGATATAGTCTACATAAATTGATTTGGGTTCCCAAAGGAATCTCAAATGACCCAATGCAACATGATAAGTTATGTAGATCAATTTTTGAGGCACCCAAGGACAAATGTGTACCCAAAAATCATCCTTTTTTTGTAGAAATGTTTATCGTCACAAGCTAGGAGCAAAAGATGGTACCTTGATAGTGGATGCTCAAGGCATATGACCAGAGATCCATCTCAATTCTCTAAGCTCACTAGCTTAGACGAAAGATATGTCACCTTCGAAGACAACATCAAAATAGGTTCAAACTCGTTCTTCTCTAAAGAATTTTTGTGCAAATGCTGCATTGATGAGCCCTTGAAAGATGATTCATGGGTTATCGCAATGTAAGAAAAGTTGAACCAATTTGAGAGAAATGAGGTGTGGAAGCTTGTTCCGAGGTCAAATGACCATTTAGTTATTGATACTAAATAGGTTTTTAGAAACAAGTAAGATGAATTTGGTATCGTGGTTAGAAACAATGCTAGATTAGTGGTCATGGGTTTCAACCAAGAAGAAGGTATCGATTATGAAGAAACCTTCACTTTTATGACACGGTTAGAAGCCATAAGGATGCTTCTTGCCTATGCTAATAGTAATAATTTTAAGTTATTTCAAATGGATGTTAGAAGTACTTTTCTTAATAGCTTTATTTTCGAAGAAGTATATGTTGAACAACCTCCCGAATTCGAGAATGATAATTTCCCTAATCATGTGTTTAAATTGACTAAAACTCTCTATGGATTGAAACAAGTCCCAAGGGCTTAGTATAAAAGACTTAGCTCATTTTTATCCAAAATAATTTCTCTAAAGGTAAGGTTGATACTACTTGTTTATTAAAAAATTTAAAAATAATTTTCTTATTGTTCAAATTTATGTTGATGATATTATTTTTTATTCTACAAATGAATCTCTATGTGAATCATTTGCTAAGAGTATGAACTTAGAATTTGAAATGAGCCTAATGGGAGAACTAACCTTCTTTTTAGGCTTGCAAATCAAATAACTTAATGAATATATTTTTATTAGTCAAACAAAATATGCATTAAACTTGCTAAAACGATTTAATATGAATAGTTCAAAAGCTATCAATACTCCCATGAGTACCTCCGCTAAGTTAAACATTGATAAAGGTGGAGAAAGCTTTGATCAAAAAGCTTATAGGGGTATGATAGGTAGTTTATTATATCTCATTGCAATTAGACCAGACATCATGTTTAGCATAGGACATTATGCTAGGTTTCAATCTAACCCCAAGCAATCTCATTTAAAAGCTGTCAAAAGGATTTTTAGATACTTAAAAAGGAACTCCTAAATTATGATTATGGTATCCAAAATCTAAAAATTTTGAATTACTTGGTTATGTCGATGCTGATTTTGCTAGTTTTCAAATAGATAGAAAAAACACATCCGAAACATGTCAATTCTTATAACATACACTTATCTCTTGGTCTTCCAAGAAATAAAACTCGATTGCATTATCCACAACCGAAGCTGAGTATATCGCAGCAGGTGCATGTTGTGCTTAAGTATATGGATGAAAAACACTTTAGAAGATTATAGAATTCACTTGAAGAATATATCTATAAAATCCTATTCAGCACTCTAGAACTAAACATATTGACATTAGGCATCACTTCATACGAGATCATATTAATAATCATAATGTAATCTTAGAATTTATTGATATAAAATATTAATTGATTGATATTTTTACAAAACCTTTGATTGAGGAATAATTTGATTTTATAAGAAGAGAATTAAGTATGCTAAATTTCTCGGATACATTCATTCCTCTTTAAATTTTTCTCCGGATTTCCTTATCGAATTCTATCTTACAAGATCATGAATTTATGGCATGCGTAATGAGTCATATGAACTTTATCATACAAATTTTATACGATGTTTGCGTATGAATTTTATATGATGCATAAACTTATGGTGTGAATTTTATATGATGTATGAACTTATGGTGTGAATTTTCTCCTCTTACAAGAATAGAATTTATAATGTTTATGTAAACGAGTGTGTGCACCTCATAATCTTACGAAGAAGGAACCACACAATGTCAGCACCACACCTCAATGCAAGCAGAGCTCATTGCCTATAAGCGGTGGCACTGCCGAGCTGGCGGTACAACCACCCAACTGGTCACGGGTTGTAGGCAGTGGCATTGCCCAGCTAGCGGTGCCACCGCTCGCAACCTGCCCTATGTAAAGAACAAGCTAGGGCCAGTAGTATAACCAATCCCAACTCATTCTACATCTTTCCAAAGTACTCTAAACATCTTGATCCTCTTGCTCTCCCTCTAGTAACTCAAAGAATCCCCACTTTTCTGCTAAATCAATCTCAAGCACCCTCTTGTTGATCATAAGAAGAAAAAACTACAAAGGTAATTTCGAAACCAAATTGATTATCCCTTTGCATTACGTATTCTTGCCTCTTATTTGTATTCATAATTGTAGCCTTCATGACTTTTAGAAGATCCTCAAGAGATAAAGGGAAGAGAAGATTAGATAAAAATATGACTCCCTATTTTTCGATTCTTATCAATATGCCCTTAAATTTCCAACCATAGAATCTAGAAATGTTCATAAGGGTAAATATGTTGATTTAAAAAATTAAGTGATTTGGAATATATTCAATGGTTTGCTAATCTAGATATCCTACAAATCCTATGTGAACATATCTATCATAGACTTGTTAGATTGTTTTATAATAATTTGCATGTGGATGAACACGATAGGGTCTCCACTTATCTCTTAGGACATCATATACTCATTATGGATAGCGTAATTTGCAACCTCGTAGGAATTACAGAGAAAAATAGAGGTTGTTATTTTAGAGGACAATGAGATGAAGTATCTATTAGGACCACCTATTCTGAAGCCTTATGAACCATCTTCGGTAATCCTAACTTGTCTATTCTTTCAAAAAGCTGTGAACATTTACTATCTTTCAACACCAAACTACTTCATCACATTCTGATAAGCATTAAAATTCTAAAACAATATCATCATGATGAAGTTAACCAAATGAAAATCGACATAATGTATTAGATTATGAAAAGACGTGAAAATTATTTTGGCTATCTAATACAACAAAATATAATTGAACTATCGAAAAAGGATATGATGCTTCTATATAGTGGCCTGATAACATGATTGAACTATCGAAAAAGGATATGATGCTTCCATATGGTGGCCTGATAATAAGACTAATCTATGCTTATGACATAGTTATCCCACCTGATGAATAAGTTATGAAACTAGATAGATTTAATGTCATAAATAAAAACCTACTACGAAGATTAAGGTGTATATTCAGAAATGGGATATGGACTAAATTACTTAAAAGGACTGATCTCCTACCACCTGATTCAGAACCTGAAACACCTATATTTATGGGAAATCAATCTCCTACTAGTCCCTTTAAGGCAACACCTCCAGCAAAGTAAGCACCCCCCTCATCTACCGACGATATAGGGATTCGAATGGATCGATTTGAACAACATGAAGATCAAATTTTAACTGAGTTGCAACAGATTCATCGATAGCTTAATACCTTGTTTAGACATTTTGACTTGCCACCACCTGAATAGTTGTATATATCCTTTTGCTGATGACAAAAAGGGGAGAAGTTGATGAAATCCCCCTCTTTTAGTGTGCTCACTTTGATGTTGTAATGTTGTGCTCATTTTGATAATGTTGTGATCTCTTAAATTGTATGACTGCTTTATCATGCCTACATTTAATATGGCTTGAAATGTATCGTGGCATGATTACTTGTAAACATTTTATCATGCTTGATTTTATATCAAAATGCTATGATGAGGTATCATGAACTTAAACTTGCTTCTTACAATTGATACCATTGTCATCTTGCATAGATTCCACATTGGTATCAACTTTCAAAATTTGAAACTAGATACGTAGTATTCTGAATTGGTAAATCATGATAAGTTTCATATTATGTATGTTGAAAATAACTTATCAGTTTGATGCTTGAATTCAAAGGCTTGAATTCAAGAATACCTCTTCTCAAGTATGACATATAGATGGGGGGTTAAGGTTAACTCCTTTACTAATTTGTTGTCATCATTAAAAAGGGAGAGATTATTGAATCTCGGATTTTGATGATAAAATCAACTGGTAAATTGTTTGACCTAATCTATGTGTTGAGATAAGTATACAAGATAAACTACGATAGCGGTAAGGCGTAAAGCAGATGATGGGTCGAATTCGAAGATTCGGACGATGTATCGGGAGCTCGCCGAGAGTTCGTCGGAAGATCGTCGAGGGTTCGTCGGGAGTTCATCGAAAGCGTGCCGGAAGACTCGCCGAGAAGTTCGCCGGAGGATCGCCGAGAGAAAAAACGACATACCAAACTAATTACGTGCCTTAATCATAGTTAGTACACTAGTTGAATTAGAATTGGGAGATAATTACACTAACTCAGATAGGGGCTAATTGGACCCTTAACAGGGTTGAATTGGGCTGGTTAAACAGCTCACTCAACACCTGAAGTCAGGGCCGACGGTGGCATCGCTTGGGACTCGGTCCCCCAAGTGCTTTGGGTGGTACCACCACTTAACACTTGACACTTGACACTTGACACGTGACATTGGGTACGACCGCCTGATAGAGCTCGGAGATCGAGCTTTGACAGTATCACCGCCTGATAGGGGTGGTACCATCGCTATCTTTCCACAAATAATTTAAATTCAATTTCTTGATCTGTATCTTCAATTTTTTTGAAACTTATGAAATTCTTCCGTCAAGCCCTCATTGATGAACCTACAAATCCCTCAAATGGATCTGACTAAATCCAGGTATCGTGGACATTCCCTCGTTACCATCATTCCGGAGCATCTTAATCTTAACTTTCCTGTTTATTGAAAAATCCCATTATTAGCTCACTATTTATCGAACCATACGGATCGATCTAGCAATGATGGAATGTATATTTGAATCACATGAAATTTTAGCCAACTCCATATATGTATTTCATACGTATGAACGGAAATGAGACAGAGGAACGAAGAGCATTTTCGACGCAAGTTCGAATTTGCGACAGGTACAAATGGAAATAAATTGATAAAGCATTCCCGGAAAAATTCTGTCACTTACACTTATGGAGTCTTATATAGAATATAAAAATTCATTCCCAGAAGAAGCCGGAAAGGAAATGCCCTACCAAAAGGATCTATGATCCCCTCCTAACCAAAGAATTAGAAATCGGTTCGCGCACTGCCTAGCACGGAGGAGGAAGCAATTGTTACGTTTGCTTTTTGCCAGCCATGCATGCGATATTGTGAAAAATACGTGCAACCGGGAAGTTGAGACAGACTGCCGATTCACTGCGCGCACGCTGAAACATATCAGCACACGATCGAAGTTACACACTGCTGGTGAAGCTTAACATACTGGATCGAGTTCAGTTTAAAGAGCTTGGTGCTCATTGACAATGGCGGATTTGATGGTCCTTAGCATTACGAAATCTGATTACTTCCTCATTTACACTTCACACAACAACCCAGACAACAAGAGACTAGAATAGCTGAGAGCATTAGAACCCACCAACATATAAGGCACTTACATGCTATAATGCTAATGTGACATCTTCTAAGCGTGGGAAGATTTTTTACAGATGATTGCTACCAGAGGCTTAATACAGAGAACAAAAGCAGAAAGAATCCATGAGAGGAGACTAAATATGGTGCACAGACTCAGCCGATGTAAGAATCTTCTTCACGAGCCCCTCGCTCATCCAGAATAGAACAATCTCTTTGTGGATCAGATCTTTGCCAGCAGAGTAAAATAGGAGCTTTCATGTGGAATAGAGAACGAATGGCACTGCAAACAAAGATAAAACACTGCTGAGTATCCTATCCCTTTTGGCAAAGCTCACAACATTATAAGCAAAGATTGTTTTCTTTTGGACATAAATATCCACTACTGACTAGAAGGATACAGATTTCCTGTAAAATCTTTATGGCAGAAAGCCCAAAGTAACAAAAAATCATTGGAACCATAGTTTATGAAGCCTGGTTTGACTTGATTTATTTTTTGTAGTTTATTCAAGGGCAATATTGTCTTTCAAATTATTCTACACAATGTTCTTATGAGTATCAAGGCTCCTTTTCTGGGTTGGTCACTCTAAGAGCAAGTGAATTAACAAACCTTAAGATGTTGAGCAGAACTTTTTTGAGTCTGGAAATGGTTACTCTAGAATTGGAATACGAGTTGTAGACTTACTATTAGCTTATGCTGCTTTCGACGAATGTTTGGATCATTTGCTTCAACATTCTTAGAAGCCGGGCAATCATTTAAGCTTGATCAAATGCAGGTATATCCAAGAAATGGATGGGTACAGAAAATCCTATGGTTATACCATTTGAAGAAAAAAGCCTCATCTCACGGGTAACTATGGCTCAAACATTAGGAAGGACTCATAAGAACATGGTTTTCATCTTCTTCTAGCTTACCACTTAGTATAGGCATTGACTAGTTTTACCGATCAAGATGTTGAACTCACCAATTAAGATTATACTCAATACCAGCAAGAAAGTGATCCGTAAAGAACGACCAAACTGCATGTAGCACTGCGATCCCGGGATGTGCCTTTGGAATCCACCAAGCCTTCCGGAAAACTGCTGACCACTAGAAAGCTTATATTCCTCCTTGAAGCTATCGAAACAGTTCCTACTTCTTTCGTTCAACCCGCTAATTCCCTGCTCAAAACACAGTATGACGACAAAATAAGATATTTTACCTACAAGAAAAAATACACTATAAACCTTTTGCAACAACTGTTTCTTAAGAGAAAGAAAATATATAGCTCAAGCTGAAACAAGAAAAATGAGATCCTAGTTGAAACAAGATGAATAAGGTACATATCTAGCATGCATACAATGATATGCATATATCAGACCTCATGGACTATGAATGCAGAACGTTATATACAAATATGGTTACGGCATCCAAGAATAAGCTTATTCAAATTATAATGGCCTTCAATGCCTGAACAGAAGAAAGCAAGAAGCAAAGCTGAATGAAATCATAAAATAGTTATAGTCAACATACTATAAAATCGAGTCATCAAATATAATGTTCATACAGGCGCACGAGTCCAAACGTGGAACCTGACCTGAGCAAGCTGAGAAACCGCCCTAAATTGGAGGCGATGTCTCAACTGAAGATCCTCGGATTTAGCTTTCCAGAAGCTGTTCCTAAACCACCTCAACTTCGATGTGGATTCCACGGTTTTTAGAAGACCGCATAGATTAAATGCATGGTTTGGCATTTCTGATCTTATTTCAACTGCTTTGCTATCTGCACCGACATCGTCAGCAACGACAATCTTCCAAGCACCAACATCCAGCAAACTTGATGCTCTCCTCAAGCCATGCAACTGCTCCACATCAGCACATCCTTCATTGTCTTTCCTTCCGAGAGGTTCTTTCATTGCCGCTTCCACTACATGCTGACCGTCACTGCTACCGATGATTTTATCCTTTAAGCCCCTCACTGATTCAGGCCTAATTATTGCTTGAGACGAGCAATTGTCGCAATCAGAACCTTTAACATCATCCCTTGTCTCTTGCATGTTCTGTGGCACCTCAGAAAGAAAAAGGGCAAGATCATCCTGCTCTTCCGCATCTAATTGCACCCAACGCAGTGGTTGTTTCCCTTCCTCTCTTAGAGCCTTCTCTACACGAGAAATTTGTTCTGCTATCGCAGCTATGAATTGCTTGTGCCTGGTTATGGCATTCTTCTCTGATGGATAACTTCGATGCCTCAGTCTCACAGCTTTCTCAAACTCCTCCAACTGCAGATGCAACTTCAAGCATTAATGAGGCCGAATTATCGATTTTTCTCTTAATTTGTGATCGAATGTACCAGAAATTGAAGAGTGAGTGACAATAGCAACATAGTGGAGTGAAAAGCCCACCTGCCACTTTGCAGTGCCAAGAGCGGTATGAAGCTCCCCGTGCAATTCATCTGGAGCTTCCGAATCTTTAAAATCTCGCATCCACATTCTGAATAGGGATTCCATTCTGCGACGAACAATTACCATGACCAAAAGAACGCATGAACTCTCAGAAACAAACGATCAAACACAAAGAATCTCTTTGACGAATAGAAATCTGTAATTATACCGCAATACACAATGAAAATCAACCCAAGTCGAATCAACATGACGAGGAAAACAAATTTTCCTTTTTGCAACGGAAGCACAATCAAAATTCGATTTTTTTTTTAGGAATTCAAACAACGAAATTGGGGAAATAGGGAGAGAGATAGAACGGCATACACATCCGCTGATTCTTGCACTTCCTCCGCCGCTGAAAAGAACACGTCTTTCTGCCACTGATCGAAGCTACTCGCTACTGCCATCGAAGGAACCCGAGATCCTCGGCTGCCCGTCGGCCCGGGAGCCAGTCAGGGTAATCCCGATTTCACCTCCAAGTACGCGATACTTTCCTTCCGGAACCCAAAGACAGGCGCCCAAAGGAAACGCTCTCTTTTCCTTCAGTGAATAGCAAACGAGGTTGCCCAAGAAGGCAAAAGATAGCAATGAAAACCCCCTGGAATTCCTCCACGCTTCCTCCCCAGCAACGCGATCGAACCCAGAACTGGAAGCAAGGGAGATGGAGTGAGACAGAGAGACGCAACAAGGAACCTCTCCCTCCGTTGGTCTCAAATCCCTGTCGTGGGTTCGTCGCCAAGAGGAGGCGTCGGCGGTAATTTGGCAGGTGAGACGCCCACCTCCACCTCGCATCACAGGCTGTTTGAGAATCTTGTCGCAGTGGGCGACCCCCCGGACCACCTCACCGTGCGTAGGACACCACGCCAACAACTCATTTTGTCCCCAAGAGTGCATCTATGGGCCCCGCCTGGCTCCGTGTCGTCCGCCAATCCACAGTAAGCGGGTACAAGTGCGGGTAGAGCAGGTACGAGGCGGGAGAGGTGTTGCTCGGGGCAACTGTACCTTGTATTTTTCTGCACGCAACAAATCATCGGAAGGCCGGGGGAGAGCCTGAGCCGCTTTGAGATCCGTGCGATCGAGAATCTGACGGTGTGAGTGTGGTCCGGCTCATCTGTCGTTTTCGTTGCAACCACCAGCGGTGATCTCGTTCGGATGGGGAACGGCCAGCTGCCGCGCCCGGCCGAGTTGGTCCCACCCGAACCACGTCGCTGACCCAACCCAATTTGGCCTCGTGTCTTTTTTATTTGTTCTGGAAAATGCATCCTAATTTGATGTGGTGGCGTGTCGCGCCCTCTTTACGTGAGAGGAACATTCTGGAGCCAACGCAATCGTGGCTGTGGTCGCCGACAAAACGAAGAGATTAGGATTATAAAAAAAATCACTAAATTGATAATTAAATTTTATTTTATTTCTAAGGGCTTTTTAGAACAAAATAAGGGTTTAGCATTATCATTAGAGTCTAAATTTTAAATTTAAAAAAATATCTTTATAATCGGTTTGATATTTTATATTAATTCTATTAAGCTAGTTCAAATTCAATCGATCCATGATTGATTCAATTCGATTTGAGTGGAGTCTGATTCATGTTTGAATTAAAAAGATAAGAATACATAAAAAAATTTTGAGGATTATATCGAACAAATGTAATCCTATTATAGATCGTATAATCACTAAAGCGTAGCAAAAAGACGATAATTATGATTTCTTTCGTTGAGTGATAACATTCTTATTCTTATCGCAACGATCGTGATCAGTGGTAAAAAATGTTGACAATGATAAGTCACGTTTGACGGTATATTTTTGGAGAAATATAAAGGTCAATCTAAGTTTAAATCAAACAAATTAAATAAATATTTTTTAAACCCATTTGATTTAATTCATATCAAGCAAAACCAGTTCAAATAAAAAAAAAAAATTAGAGTCAAATAAGATCAATAGATATTATTTTATTAATTTTATAAAAGGATATTTTGGTCCAATCGTTAATAAAAAAAAAAGTAGGTGTTTTATAGTAAATTGCTGTGGTTCCAATAAGCGGTGGTGGCATTTGTTCCAACCTCTCCACCGTATTCAGCCGCCTCCATCCACTATGCCACCGAAAGATACATGTTAACAGTTGGGTGGTGCAGTTCGCCGGAGGTCAGCAACGATGACATAGAACAACACGGGTGGCTGTCGAAAGTGCATCTATCTATCAAGCAATGATCCATGACGTGATGAAAGCCGTCCAAGATTAGCTTGAGTTTGCCCCCAGCCCAATACTGTAAGCCGACGAACGGGAAAGAAAGACTATCTGAGGCCTTCCATAGCTTCATACTCGACCGAAGCAATCGGCATGTGATGAGTTCTTCATATCTATCTGTCGACAACCCTTCGCCATACGGATGACTTTTTCTTTCTTAGGGAACAGCTGAACCATTTTGTCACGTAACTCAACTCACAGCGTGGCAACGTATGCTCAGTCGACAGCATCTCGCATGAACATGATCGATCTCTCATCATTTACGCTACAAGTCAATGTGTCAGAGGTCAATGGTTCCCAAGTATTTCTTCTACGCCATAAGGGTCGATTTCGATCTGGAAGGGTTGATTTAGTCGTGGGAGTGAGCCAATGATGTGCATGCTATTCAAATCGTTCTTAATGCATTGTTTTTTCCTCAGATCCATTCTTTGCCGAAGGCTTGATAATTAATTTTATTGCACGATGGAGTTTACCAGTCGTTAAATATTAAATACTAAATTAATTATATGAGATCGATGGCAGCATTTTAGAACTACTCGGCTCCGATAATGACAACTCAATTTAAGGGGGGGCTCTAACCATGTTAAAATCATGATTTAGTATTTAATTTATTTTTTTAATTAATATTAATATTAGAATATTATTTGAAGTGCCTTTTTTCTATTATTCTCTTGTAAATCATCTTTATATAACTAATTTGTTAATGCTCATCATCAGATTTTTCAAGCAATAGTAATCGGTCGGTTTGGTGGTTGGAAATGCAACCCATTGCTGTGGGGATAAATTGGACCAAAAGTTGCTTTTTATTCAAGCAATTATTATGGGAACATAAAGAAATGACAAAGTCAATCCAACAGCTAATTTCTATCAAAAGGCCGAACGATCACAAGAGGCCACGAGAAACGACAGAAGTTGGACCCTTTTTCTCTCTCTCTCTCTCTCTCTCTCTCTCTCTCTGACACAGTTGTAGTTGATAAGGATGGATTAGAAATATAGACAGCCCAGTGAGCTTCTGATGCTTCAGCCATTTCCCGGAGAAGATTGAACACGGAACAACAAGTCTCGTCTCCGAAGACTACTTCCAACCAAACCTTTCGTATTAACGACCTTCTCTCGGCTTCATACGCGGTATTGGGTCTAGAGAGCGACTACCTCCGCCTGTTGATCGGAACACCTGGTTTTGCGTCGTTTACTTTTGCTACAGGTAATTACCAAGTCCATCTTTGGTCCACATCAAATACGGACCATGTCATTCTCAGGCTCACATTTTTCTATTTAGTTAGGCCAATTCTTCGGAATATGACCTTTCTTCTCACCGCTAAACCGTGTGGAATATTCTATTAAGTTAGGACGTGAACGTTGCTTCCACCCGCAATCATGTGAATAACTTTTTTCTTTTTTGTTTATTTAAGAAAAATCATCGATGGAGACGGCCAATGATAGCACACTGTGAGGACGAGTCGACGAAACCACCCTACACTATCCGACCCCTCCGATCTCTGCTCGACGGCTCTGGTTCGATCCTCGGCATCTCCATGGTCGGTAAGACCCGCAGGTTCGGATCCCACGTCACCTTCTCCTTCGCGTGTCCTTGCCGCTCGCGATCCCTAGCCAACGGTTCGGATCGCTCCGGCCCACCGAAAACAAAGCGCCACGTCGCCATGGCCCGATGACGCGGCCCCCTCGGGAGGTCACACCAGTTTTGCCGGTTCGCCAAGTCGAGTTATTAGGTGAGACCCGGTCGAGAAGCGGTCCTGCCCTAGCCGCACCGCGGAACGCGCGGACGTGTCGTCATCAGACTGGCTGAAGCTATGCAGTGCGAGTCAACCGTTTGCTCCCCCAACTCTGCACCCATCTCAGAACCATTTGCTTACCCATCTCACCTCCGCAGCTCATTCTTAATCCCGACCACGTCCTCACCAACTCCCAACTCCCTTCCACTCCACCGGTATATTATTGCCTCCTCTTCGCCGCCCCTTTTCCTTTTCCTCGGGACAGAGAAGAGAAACCAGAAAAGGGAGCAAAAGAACTTCAATTAGAGTTCTTCTCTCGTCTCTTCTCTGTGCTTTGCTCTTTCTTCTCTTTTCTTGCATTGTGTTGTCTTCTCATCTATCTCCGCTCCGTCGCCGTCGGGATGGGTTCGATTGCGCCACCGGAGGATATCATTTTCCGTTCCAAGCTTCCCGACATCGAGATCATCAACGACATCCCCCTACATACCTACTGCTTCGAGCGGATTGCCCAGTTCGCCCACCGCCCCTGCGTCATCGACGGCGCCACCGGCGCCGTGCTAACCTACGCCGAGGTCGACGCCGCCGCCCGCCGGTTCGCCGCGGGACTCCACGGCGTCGGCATTAGGCGGGGGGACGTGTTCATGATCCTCCTCCGCAACTCCCCTGAGTTCGTCATCGCCTTCCTCGCCGCCTCCTACGGGGGGGCCGTCGCCACCACCGCCAACCCCTTTTACACCCCCGGCGAGATCCACAAGCAGGCGGTCGGCTCCGGCGCCCGCCTGATCATCACCGAGTCGTGCTACGTGGACAAGATCCGGGAGTTTGCCCGGGAGCGCGGCGTCACCATCGTTACCGTGGGAGACGGCCCCGCGCCGGAGGGCTGCCGCTCCTTCGCCGACCTCATGAGGACGGACGCAGGCGCGCTGCCGGCTGTCGAGTTTGACCCGGACGACGTGGTGGCGCTGCCGTACTCGTCGGGCACCACCGGGCTGCCCAAGGGCGTGATGCTGACGCACCGGAGCCTGATCACGAGCGTGGCCCAGCAGGTGGACGGCGACAATCCCAACCTCTACTTGCACGAGGACGACGTGCTGCTGTGCGTGCTGCCGCTTTTCCACATCTATTCCCTCAACTCGGTACTCCTGTGCGGGCTGCGGGTCGGGGCCACGATCCTGATCATGCGGCGGTTCGATGTCGGACCGTTGCTGGAGCTGGTGCAGAGGTACCAGGTGACGATCGCGCCTTTCGTGCCGCCCATCGTGCTGGAGTTCGTGAAGAGCCCGCTGGTCGACGGCTACGACCTGTCGTCGATACGGATGGTCATGTCCGGGGCGGCGCCCATGGGGAAGGAACTCGAGGACAAGTTCATGGCCAAACTTCCCAATGCCCAGCTGGGCCAGGTGCGTCTCGAGACCACACATAGCATCGGTTTCTTTTGTTTCTTTTCGACCGAGTGCCTTTGTTGCTCTCTCGTTCTACTCCTGCCACCGGTGTGCTGCTTGGCTGTTGTATCGAAAAGTCTAACGGCCAAAGTCATTCGGATGCCTTCCCCATGAATGAAGTCTCCTCCACCCTTCGCTTTTATCACCAAACTTGTTCCTAATTTCCTGTCTCGCTAGAAGACACTCGATAGGGAGGAGTCACGTCAACATCTGTTATCATGTGTTGCTATTTGCCATCTAGTCACCGTGCCTATAATGACAACCATGACATCTGAAACGATGG
The DNA here is from genome assembly GCF_036884655.1 of Musa acuminata AAA Group. NCBI lineage: Eukaryota > Viridiplantae > Streptophyta > Magnoliopsida > Zingiberales > Musaceae > Musa > Musa acuminata. Next base: position 10,187,650 of record NC_088329.1, on the reverse strand, counting down.
TACATCACTGCACAGTTTAAGCATAATCCATGTATTCGTTGCCATCGATGCAGCGTATCGCTGTTCGTCGGTCTGCCTTTTGGATCGAGCCATATTCCTCTCATCTTATTTTCCATCCGCAAACCCCGCCCGCCTCGACGCCGGAATCAAACGGTCCAATGGATCGGATAGTAGTAGTACGAGTCAGTTGCATTTTCATATGTTTACCGTGTGCAAGTCGTTCCTGGCATTCCCAAAATTAATTTCCCCACTCGTTTACCAATATAGAGTGTCGCTAGAAGGACAAGAAAATTACGGTTTGGTCCCTCCAGGTCAGATATCTCGCTTCTCGAATTTCATGAAACTTGTTTCTTCTTCTTCTTCTTCTTCTTCTTCTCCTTTGTTTCTTCTCGAATTACCATTAGTTTTTCGTGTTCGACTTTTTCATCCAAGCTTCCATAGGCAGCATGTGGATGGTGATGAGGAACTAACACGTTGGACCTGCTCCGTACCTTGCAGGGGTACGGGATGACGGAGGCCGGGCCGGTGCTATCGATGTGCCTAGCATTCGCCAAGGAGCCGTTCGAGGTGAAGTCCGGCGCGTGCGGTTCCGTAGTCAGGAACGCCGAGATGAAGATCGTCGACCCCGAGACCGGCGCATCGTTGGGCCCGAACCAGCGCGGCGAGATCTGCATCAGAGGAGCCCAAATCATGAAAGGTGAGTTGACAGCTTCCTCGCTACCACCTTTTACATGCAATCGTGTGATGATTGGTTTGAATCGGCCGCACAACTCGCACATTCATTACGGCACACATCAAATAGGTATCATTACACAAGTTGCTAATGGGGAAAGGTGGGATGGAACCCTATGAACTAGGTAGATGGTCCACACCCAGAGCAAACCTCAGAAAGTAGAAATCGATTGCAGGTTGATGTCCAGGGAGGGAGTAAGAGATACGACTCTTAGGATTGCACAATGAGGTAAACGATGAATAATCACAAGAAATGGTAGACTGGACTTGGTACTTCGGCTGGCACCTGGTTGTTCCACCAAAATTATTATCACAAGAAATGTGTTTCTTAGAAGGCCGACCAGAATTAGGATCCTTTTAGCTTCTTGGATGGCTACGACGTTGACTCCGCCTGTTCCTGTTCCTGTTCCTGTTCATACACATAGAAGGTGATTCCCCACATAGGTGTGGCAATTAGAGGGTCCCAACTCGATGCACAGTCGCCCAACTCAACCAAACCAACATGTTGTCCCGGAGTCAGTCATCCTCCACTCACCCCGCACCAATAGAAGGTGAGGGGATGAGCTAGTCAATTAATTAATTGTTTATGGCCACACCCAGCTAAAAGAAAAAAAAAAAAATGGTCCATCTGACCAAATCATTCTGCGGATCTGAACAAGCAATGTGGGATGGAACTCAATGAACAAAAAGTCAAAAACTGAAGGATCGAGAGTAAATATTTTGTTCTGGTATGGGGTTTTGCTGCATCGAAGCTGTTCATGACAGACAGTCTTTTTCTGGTCCGCCATTGCTGTCAAATCCGGGCTCAACAGTCTGATCAATGGATCCATCAATTTTGGTGGACAGCTATAATCGAGTAGGAGGAGTTGGCCACATGTTGCCAGATGGATTTACAATTTAGCCCTTCATGTGACGCTGGACAGCTTCTTAGGCTAGTGGCTCGCTAGCAAGGTTAAATAATCGAAAGCTTTGTCTACTTGGGCTTGTTAAATTTGCTAGATTAGAAAATAGCATTATGTGAATCACAAGCGAGATGGATCCAATTATGAGGCACAGTCCTTTGATGGCTCCTATTTGGCAAAGTGGCCATTAATATATATACACTACCTGAGGCAGTTCCCCATGTTCCCAATTATGTATTTATTATGTGTGATTGCTGCACTGTTAGTCAAAATTAGTATCAATATTAGTATGTTTGTGATCTTTATGACAAAAGGTTTTTTTATTATTATTTTTTGTCATTGAGAAATTGATGAGCCTATCTAGTTTGCTTATTGAGCTTACCACTAATTGTTGTTATTCCTGGAATAAAAATATCATGTGCAATATTGTTTATAGGACTTTTGTATAGCAAGCTTACCCTTCTTTTTAGGACTATCATCTATGGACCTTAAGAGCTTTCAATAAAATCCGAATGAATCTTGCATTATTGTGATATTTCTGTAGGATTTTCTAGTCTCCTACTTATTATTTCACTCAAGATAAAATTCACGAGATATATATACCATGAGATTCGTGCTGCTTGGGTAATCACCATGTAAGAAACTAGAGTAAGTACACCGACGGCATGGTTCCCGGGAACATATAGGTGTTGTTTGTGACATGACGTTCGAACTGCAATTGCACACATCTCTGGTGTGCTAAGCTTTGATATGGACAAATAACTATTTGGTTCATGACTATATTCTGTGATATGGACAAATAATTTCTTCTCCTTTCTTTCGCAGACAGTTTTCCTTTGGTAGAACGTCGTAATCAATCAGTCATTAGAAGCTCCTGTTTGGCTTCTTCTTTAATGCTCTTGGAAGAGAGCTCCTTCAATTAGGGCACTTGGAACCTTTGTATTTTTACTGGAGACGATGTTTAATTTTCTCCATCATTAATACTACGGAGAGTGATGCTTCACCTGTGGGTCACTCATCGGGACTGCGTTTTAATCATGCAGGATACATCAATGATCCAGAGGCGACAAAGAACACCATCGACAAGGACGGTTGGCTACACACCGGAGACATCGGTTATGTGGACGACGACGACGAGGTCTTCATCGTCGACAGGCTCAAGGAGATTATCAAGTACAAAGGCTTCCAGGTGGCCCCGGCTGAGCTTGAAGCTCTGCTTATTGCCCACCCTAACATCGCTGATGCTGCTGTTGTCCCGTAAGTATTACTGCAACTCAAACATCACTATAATGGAATTTACCTTAAATAATTATCTTCCACTACAATTTTTTGCAGGATGAAAGATGAAGCAGCTGGGGAAGTTCCCGTTGCGTTTGTTGTGAGGTCGAATGGCTCCAAGATTTCCGAGGATGAGATCAAGCAATACATCTCAAAAGAGGTGAATTTTCGAGAATCAATGACTTCTATTACCAAGCATTAGTCAATCTTCTGTTTGTCAGATTGCATTAGTTATTATATACACGAGAACAGGTAATCCAGAAATCCACAAGAGTTCTAGACTAGTTGACACGTTTGTTCTTTCATTTTATCGACGAAGTGAACTTACAATTAGTCGAAGAACTAATGTGCTAGCATGGGAGATTAGAAAAGGCTAATACCAATATAACTTTGCTTGAGACGGCTTATATTTTGTGTTTCTGAATTTTTAATCTTTTTTAGGTGGTGTTCTACAAGAGGATTAATAAGGTATTCTTCACGGAAGCTATTCCCAAGTCACCATCCGGCAAAATCTTGAGAAAGGATCTAAGAGCAAAATTAGCCGCTCGATTTCCTATCGGCCCATTTCCGTGATCGTCATCAGACCGTCCGTTATACTCTCCTTGTAACTCTCGTACGAGAGAAGACGGCTGGAAATTCTTTCAGGACGTGGCTTATTAGGGTCATTTGGTTTTAAATCATCCCAATACAAATTATATGTTTATTTGTTTTAAATTCGTGAGATTGAGTTTGTGATGTTATTGTAAGATAAGACGTGTTTGTCGAGAGGTCACAGACGCACTTCTCAATGTATGTGGAAAGCAATACTAATTTGTCGTATTTCCCACATCTCATTTGTAGCACGATTTAACACTTATTAGTTCCCTCTGCTCAATACAATAATCTGTATTTAACGTGCATAAACTTATGGCCGAGTTCACCTGAGCAAATAATGCGTTACACCGAGCTAGGCGGTTTAATCTGGTGCGGGCAAGTCGGTCGAATTCAAAGAAGCGCCGAAAGTTCGCTCTGGCTCGGTACCTACCCCCTCTCATACATAGTACCGGCCGCTGCTCTCCTCTTGCTCGCCGCCTTCTCCTTCGCTTCCACGATCATCAGGTGATCTTTTCAGTTCCCTCTCGTGCTCTTTATTCCTCGTGACACCTCCAATTTGCCTATGCTTGAAATAGTTCTAGGATTCTCGACGAACTTCACCGATGATCCATCTCAAGAACAGCACAGTCTTTTTCGTTGAACTGACATTTGCTTCTGACGGCTGAGTTGAATGCAGAGTTAGGTCGGGCCCTCACGATGGGATGTTGATCAGTGTTTTTGGTCCGAGCATTGTCTGTTTGAGCGGCGTGTCTCTGCCTCCAGGCTGGTTGGCAGTTCGTCTTTGTTCGCTGGATGGCAATTCCCGGGTTGAGATGCTCGTGGCTCGATGATGATTGCTTTCCTGCAAAAATGACCTTTACTCCAACTAGCAGTCTTTAACCGAGTCGCTCCAACTCGATCCTCGACTTGCAACTCGCCAAATCTCTTGCCCGGGTCGCTCCAGATTGGTTCCCGACTTGTGACCCGTCGGCACCAAAACCTAAGCCCGAGATCAGTTACTCGGCCCACAAGTAGTCTTTAACCGAGTCGCTCTAGCTCGATCCTCGACTTACGACTCACCAAATCTCTCGCCCGGATCGCTCCAGAACGGTTCCTGACTTGCAACACGGCCAGCAACAAAACCTGAGCCTGAGATCAATTACTCGGCCCACAAGTCTAAATCCTTACCCGGGTCATTCCAAATCGGTTCCCGACTTGCAACCTGCCGGCACCAAAACCTAAGCCCGAGATCAGTTACTCGGCCCATAGGCAGTCTTTAACCAAGTCGCTCTAGCTCGATCCTCGACTTGCGACTCGCCAAATCTCTTGGCCGGGTCGCACCAGATCGGTTCCCGACTTGCGACCCGCATGCACCAAAACCTGAGCCCGAGATCAGTTACTCGGCCCACAAGCAATCTTTAACCGAGTCGCTCCAACTCGATCCTCAACTTGCGACTCACCAAATCTCTCACCCAGGTCGCTCCAGATCGGTTCCTGACTTGCGACCCGCCGACGCCAAAACCTGAGCCCGAGATCAGTTACTCGGCCTACAGGTAGTCTTTAATCGAGTCGCTCCAACTTAATCCTCGACTTGCGACTCGCCAAATCTCTTGCCCGTGTCACTACAGATCGGTGCTTGACTTGCGACCCACCGGCACCAAAACCTGAGCCCGAGATCAGTTACTTGGCCCACAGGCAGTCTTTAACCGAGTCGCTCCAACTCGATCCTCGACTTGCAACTCGCCAAATCTCTCCCCCGAGTTGCTCCAGATCGGTTCCCGACTTGCGACCCCGTCGGCACCAAAACCTGAGCCCGAGATCAGTTACTCGACCCACAGGTCCAAATCCCTGCCCGGGTCGCTCCAGATCGGTTCCCGACTTGCGACCCGCCGGCACCAAAACCTGAGCCCGAGATCAATTACTCGGCCCACAAGGAGTCTTTAACCGAGTCGCTCTAGCTCGATCCTTGACTTGTGACTCGCTAAATCTCTCGCCTGGGTCGCTCCAGATCGGTTCCCGACTTATGACCCGCCGGCACCAAAACCGAGGTCCAAGGTCAATCACTCGGCCCACAGGCACAGTCTCTAATAGAGTCACTCCAGCTTGATCCTTGACTTGCGACTCGCCAAATCTCTAACTGAGTCACTCCAGCTCAATCCCCGACTTGCGATTCACCAACCTCCTATCGAGTCGCTCCAGCTCGATCCTCGACTTGCGACTCGCCAAATCTCTCACATAGGTCTCTCCAAATCGATTCCCGACTTGCGACCCACAGGCACCAAAACCTGAGTCCGAGGTCAGTCACTCGGCCCACAAACACAGTCTTTAACCGAGTCGCTCCAACTCGATCCTCGACTTGCGACTCACCAAAATCTCTCGCCCGGGTCGCACCAGATCAGTTCCCGACTTGCGACCCGCCGGCACCAAAACTTGGGTCCGAGGTCAGTCACTCGGCCCACAGGCACAATCTCTAACCGAGTCGCTCCAGCTCGATCCTCGACTTGCGACTCGCCAAATCTCTAACCGAGTCGCTCCAGCTCAATCCCTAACATAAGATTCGCCAACCTCCTACCAAGTCACTCCAGCTCGATCCTCGACTTGCAACTCGCCAAATCTCTAACCGAATCACTCCAGCTTGATCATCGACTTGTGACTCACTAATCTCCTACCAAGTCGCTCCAGCTCGGTTCCTGACTTACGACTCACCGGCCCCAAACCTAAGCCCGAGCACAATCCCTCGGCCCACAGGATCCCGCTCCCTAAACTGCCCCAGGACAAGCCAATCCAGCTTCCCCTTGCAAGCAATCAACACAACCGTGGCATTCCGACCCAGGCATGCCTCTTGCCCCCTCATGGACCCCACAGCAAGATAGGGGGGGGGGGGGGGGAGGAGGGGGGAGGAGTGATAAGGTATATTTTGGGTCCAAGACACGTCACAACCGATGCCACGTCGCGCTATAGCCGAGTTAGCAAGGGGAGCACCCCCACTTGCTAAGTCAAAATCCGTACCGAAGCGCTGTTTGACATGTCCCGTCCCGGAAGCTCGGGATGGTGCCGTCTGGCATCGTCCTGCGCATCTCGGGACGGTGGCCGCACAGAAGTACCGCCCATCCCTCGAGGATCAACCACCACGCCAAACCCGCGTGCGACCGACCCTCATACAATAATATAAAAGCCCATAGCCGGCATTCGACCAAGGGAGAGGACACAAAAAGAAGAGAAAAACAACCACCGACTTGTTCGTCAGAGGAGCCAAAGCCGGGAATCACCCGATGAAGGTCAGTTTTGTGGGAAAGCGATCATTCTCGAGCCACGAGCGTCTCAACCTGGGAATTGCCATCCAGCGAACTGCCAACCAGCCTGGAGGCGGAGAGATGCTGCTCAACACAAATGGTGCTCGGACCGAGAACGCTGATCAACACCCCGTCGCGAGAGCCCGGCCTACCTCCACATTTAACTCAGGGCAACGCTGATCGATACCCCGTCGCATGATTCATTTGCTCAACCATCTCGTTGCCGATTTGAGTGTCAAAATTTTCAAGTTCTTTTAATCATAGTTTGTGTATTATCCATATATGCCTGTTGAATTCAGGAATATTGTTGTATTTTTAGTATTGTTGTATAATTGAAGATTATTACATGTTTTTGACATACAGTATCTTAAATTTAAATCTAAAAGATATTATTTGTTATGTATTTTTTTAAAACATAATGTGCTTTAAAAATATTTTATTAAGTTTAATTTGTGTATTTTAAAAATGTGAAAAAGAATAGTAATATTTTAAAGGAGTTAAATGTTGTTTACCGAATGAACTTTTAGTTCACTACTAAATAACATGTCACTAAGATATTTGATTGTTGGAGATGAATGATTGTTAAATTTGTTTTCTGTTTTAAGATTTTGTTTTTTTATATATTTTTAATAGTAGTATTTATTTATCCCACCTAGTCTTAAATTCAACACTATGTTCATGTATTCAATTTTGATAAAAAAAGAAAGAAAAAAAAAGATTTCTCACTAACCATGTTTATGAAAATCAATTTTGTTAAAGTTCAGGATGGTTAAATAGAATGTCTTTTACACTGAAACTTTGTTTAGTTTTGGAGTGAAACTTTAAAGGTGCAAAATGGGGATCGAAATCCAATTTAAATTTGTATTTAATTT